>NC_139351.1:111115983-111565983 GCF_055883805.1 Amblyomma maculatum | reverse complement strand
AAAACAACAAATACTGTTTGCAGGTTTCGCGGCAATATATATATATAACAAAGTGAAATCTTGGCCACGGTCAATAGTAGTCAAAAATGAAGGCCAACGTGTGAAACAATTTATTGACGTTTCGGCTGTGGAACAGCAACATTTTTCCTCCGTTTACAAACATCCACATTGTGATTCCGTTTGTTTCCCATCTGGTGCACCATCTAATTCTGTTCTCTTTGACGAGGAGTTGATAACTGAGTCTCAAGCGTCTGAGACCGTCTTTGTCTCCTGGACTTGATGGCATTCCAGCCGCCATGATAAAAGCCTTCAGTTGTATTTTTGTACCAGCATTGACTGCCATATTTAATAGCTGTTTAAAAAATGCTGCCTTTCCTCGCCTGTGGAAAATGGCACGCGTGTTTCCTGTCTTCAAGTCAGGAACAAATTTGATGTTTCCAATTATCGCCCAATTTCTCTTCTACGTGCAACCTTTAAGCTTTTCGAATTAGCTTTGCACAGCGTACTTTCCTTCCATCTCAAACATATCATAGTACCGAATCAACATGGCTTCATATCGGGTCGCTCTACTTCTACCAACCTAGTCACGTTTATGACGTATGCCTCTGCAGCAGTCCTTCACAGGGATCAGGTTGACACTGTGTGCTGTGATATGAGCAAAGCTTTCGACGTTGTTACCCACTCACTACTTCTTGAAAAGCTTCTGCTCTCTGCGTCGAAGTCCCACTCGTAGCCCTCCTACGCAACTATCCTCTTGATCGCTCCTGCTTTGTCAGTGTCAATGGACAGACCTCCTTCGTTTACCCTGCAACCTGTAGAGTTTCTCTTGGTTCTGTATTAGGCCCGCTTCTGTTCTCCGTTTTAATTAATTATGTTTCCTCGGCGATCAAGGAAAATATTCAAGCTAATACATTACTTTCAAAAGATTTCTTGTTGTTGCAATCGGACATATCTGCTTTTTCTGATTGGTGTGCGAAAACTCGACTAACCCTCAATTCTTCCACAACTAGGGTTGTCTCATTTACTCGTAAAACACACAGCTTTCTCTACCATTATTCTCTGAATACTGTGCTGTTGGACAAGGTTAATGAAATTAATGACCTTGGTCTACTTTTTGACCGCACCCTCAGCTTCTTCTCTCATACTAAACGCATTGCTCTGCGGGCTATGCGCACACTCGGAGAAGTTTGCAGACTTTCGAGAGAGTTCCGTACTCCCCTTCCTTTC
Organism: Amblyomma maculatum; assembly: GCF_055883805.1. Taxonomy (NCBI): domain Eukaryota; kingdom Metazoa; phylum Arthropoda; class Arachnida; order Ixodida; family Ixodidae; genus Amblyomma; species Amblyomma maculatum. The sequence goes on along the minus strand of NC_139351.1, from coordinate 111,564,756 downwards.
TTAAAACTGTACCTTTCCATATGCTTGCCGCTCTTGGAGTACGCGTCGGTCGTTTGGAATGGAACTTGCAAATCAAACTTGGACAAGGTTGACAAAGTACAAAAAAATTTTTTACGGATATTTCGATATCGCTTTCCTTGCGCAACTTCCTCCTCTCGCTCCCCAGGAGACCCCAAATGAATCTTCCTTCTCGTCACTGCCGTTGTGTCAGAGTTGATATTATTTTTCTGCACAAGCTCCTACATGGTCACATTATGTGCCCTCAGCTCTCAGAGTATATCCTACTGCGCGTTGCGTGAAAGAGCACTAGGGAATTCAGACCATTTCAAGTTTCTCCGTCTCTTCATTCCCATTCCCCTCTGTACAGAATGCAGTGGTTGTTTAACTCTTTTTGTCCTCACCTTGAAATCTTCCAAAACTCGCTCTGTTCATTTATATTGGATGTTCGTAGCTTTGTTTTCTAAATAGTACTTTATCACATATAACTACCACTTTCTAGCCTAAAATATTGTATTTACTTCACTTTTTGCTTTTTCTCCTGTTCAATGCTGTCTGTGTCTCGAACTGCTTTTTATCCGTGTCTTATTTATATTTTAACTTTAAACTTTATATTCGAATCTTACTGTCCCGCGTTAAATTCTATTTCTTTATTGTATTTTCCTGTATTTCTAGCCTGTGTTTTAAGTACCACGCACTTGTTGCGCCTGGAATGGTTGTTTTTTTTTTATGTATATTTCTATATTACTGTAATCAATGTATGCTATTTGTTGTTTTGTCTCTCTGCTATCGTTTTTTTTTTTATTTCGTGATGTGCTCAACAATTCTTTCACAGTCTGTATAAGAGATGGTACTTATTGATTGCTTTCTTTCCGTGATATTTTTCGTCTCAGTTTCATTTCATGTGTTATTTATTTCTTCTTTTGTGTTCTATGTGTGTAAAACTTGTGTGTACATTTTCATTCTTTTTATTTGTGCTGCAGCACGAAGCCCACATCGTTGTTCCTGAGCACATTAAAGATTTATTATTATTATTATTATTATTATTATTATTATTATTATTATTATTATTATTATTATTATTATTATTATTATTATTATTATTATTATTATTATTATTATTATTATTATTATTATTATTATTATTAAAATGCTGCCTTTCCTCGCGTGTGGAAAATGGCACGCGTGTTTCCTGTCTTCAAGTCTGGAAACAAAACTGATGTTTCCAATTATCGTCCGATTTCTCTTCTATGTGCAACCTCTAAGCTTTTCGAATTAGCTTTGCACAGCGTACTTTCCTTCCATCTCAAACATATCATAGTACCGAATCAACATGGCTTCATGTCGGGTCGCTCTACTTCCACCAACCTTGTCACGTTTATGACGTATGCCTCTGCAGCAGTCCTTCAGAGGGGTCAGGTTGACACTGTGTACTGTGATATGAGCAAAGCTTTCGACGTTGTTACTCACTCACTACTTCTTGAAAAACTTCTACTCTCTGGCGTTGAAGTCTCTCTCGTAGCCCTCCTACGCAACTATCTCCTTGATCGCTTCTGCTTTGTCAGTGTCAATGGACAGACTTCTTTCGTTTACCCTGCAACGAGTGGAGTTCCTCAAGGTTCAGTACTAGGCCCGCTTCTCTTCTCCGTTTTTATTAATGATGTTTCCTCGGCGATAAAGAACTCCTCGTTTCTTCTTTATGCTGATGATATAAAAATATTCAAGGTAATACATTCTTTTCAAGATTGCGTGTTGTTGCAATCGGACATATCTGCTTTTTCTGATTGGTGTGCGATGAATCGACTTACCCTCAATTCTTCCAAAACTAGGGTTGTGTCCTTTACTCGTAAAACACATAGCTTTCTCTACCATTATTCTGTCAATTCTGTGCTGTTGGATAGGGTTGATGAAATTAATGACCTTGGTGTACTTTTTGACCGCACCCTCAGCTTCTCCTCTCACACTAAACGCATTGCTCAGCGGGCTATGCGCACACTCGGATTCGTTTGCAGACTTTCGAGAGAGTTCCATACTCCACTTCCGTTCCTAAAACTGTACCTGTCCATATGCCTCCCGGTCTTGGAGTATGCGTCGGTTGTTTGGAATGGCACTTGCAAATCGAACTTGGACAAGGTTGACAGTGTACAAAAAAAATTTTTACAGATATTTCATTATCGCTTTCCTTTCGCAACTTCCCCCTCTCGCTCCACCAGGAGCGCCCAACTGAATCTTCCTTCCCTTCACTGCCGTCGTATCAGACTTGATATCATATTTCTGTACAAACTCCTTCATGGCCACATTATGTGCCCTCAGCTCTTAGAGTACATCCTACTGCGCGTTCCGCGAAAGAGCATGAGGGAATTCAGACCATTTCAGGTTTCTCCTCTTCATTCCCACTCCCCTCTGGACAGGATGCAGTGGTTATTTAACTCTTTTTGTCCTCACCTTGACATCTTCCAAAACTCGCTCTGTTCATTTACATTGGATGTTCGTAGCGTTGTATTCTAAATAGTACTTTATCACATATAACTCCCACTTTCTAGCCTTAAATTGTATTTACTTCACTTTTTGCTTTTTCTCCTGTTAAATGCTGTCTGTATCTTGAACTACTTTTTATCCGTTTCTTGCTTATATTTCAACTTTAAACTTTATATTCGAATCTTACTGTCCCTTGTTCAATTTTACTTCTTTATTGTATTATTCTGTATTTCTAGCCTGTGTTTTAAGTACCATGCACTTGTTGCGCCTGGAATGGTTGTTTATTTTATGTATATTTCTATATTACTATAATCAATGTCAGTCATCTGTTTTTTTTTTTTCTCTTCTACCTACCGTTCTTTTTTTTTTTTCTTTATTTCCTGGTGTGCTAAAAAATTCTCTCACTGTGTATATAAGTGATGATACTCATTGTTTGCTTAATTTCCGTGATACTTTTCGTCTCAGTTTCATTTCATGTATTATTTATTTCTTTTTTTTGTGTTCTCTCTGTGTGTGTAAACATGTTTGTGCTTTTTCATTTTTTTTTTTGTGCTGCAGCACAAAGACCACATGGTTGTTCCTGCGCACATTAAATAAAGATTGATTGATTGATTGATTGATTGATTGATTATTATTATTATTATTATTATTATTATTATTATTATTATTATTATTATTATTATTATTATTATTATTATTATTATTATTATTATTATTATTATTATTATTATTATTATTATTATTATTTCTGAAACAAAATATTGATTTGGGTGCACAAGACGACTGACAGCTGTATGCAACTGATTTCTCTATCCTATCTGAAATAACTTTTTTTACCTCTCGGGCCAAGTTGAATGCAACAATGAAAATGCGTTTTCTGAACTATTGTTACAAAATATGTAATTTTTTCGCTCTCCTGTTTGGGAAGTGCTTCTGCCTGCAGTATTTGTGAATAAATAAATCTCGGCTATTTTTTTTTTATTTCACTACCGTCTTTCTCCCTTCCCTTAAGGTGGGTTCAGGTGCCAAAGCGGCTTTATTCGTGACTGGTGACGCCACAAGTCCAGACGGCTCCTCATAAATACATCAATCCATGGCTTCGACAATATACTGTGATCGTGAGAAAACTTACCATGGTTCTTGTAGTGGCACTATCACCGTCAACAGTGCTACGCCGCATCGGCTCGTGACACGTGCTGATGCAAAGTGCGCGGAGCCACGCGCAAAGTAGAATAAAAATCAGTCGACACCTGGTTCCCGGCCTGCCCGCTTCGTGCTCCAGTTAATTTGTAGGGGACAAAGTCTCCGTCCCCCTCAATTCACTTTCAGATTGGGCCGGCTAAAATCTAACAGTGTAACAGTATAGTTACAGTAAAAGCCTTGAAGAAGTCTGGTAACAGTTTGCATGTCGTACAATTACGTGCAATGTTCGAAGCAAACAAGATGATTAGACTGAATACGGCGCAGACAAATTTGAAACTGCAGAAATCCGGATGATAGATAGAAGAAAACATCCAGCTGGAAGAACACGCCGGCAGATGGCCTGAAACTCAAGAAAGGAAAACAAAATGCACGAAGTAGCTGCTAACATTCCTGACGACAGCTTTTGTCACGTACAGGAACAAGCAAAGAAAGTTGGACTGATGCTTCCAGCACATCAACACGTCACTCTAGCCTAAGAGCTAAACCATACATCCCAGGCTCCAGTATTGCATCAGCCCTAACGCCTTCGGATGAAATATAGATATCTCGCCTAGTGAGCTAATAACGCTATTCACCACTTCCTGTTTTCAGGGGTGTACCTTCATTTGGTTTGCTTCCTCTGTATTTTCGGACGTTCGCTTTCGCCGTCTATTTCCTGAGCTACGACTCTGTGGCCGAGGCGCCACTAATGGCGAAGGATAGGATAGGATAGGATAGGAAATAAGTTAATTTCTCTAGGAAGGTCTTGTGCTAGTAGCAGAAGAGGCCCATCTTCCGTCTTCTCACAGGGTCGGTGCCCCTATTCCAGGGCTCCGCTGAGCTTCGCTGCTCGCTGGGCGTGCTGGACCAGACCTAGTTGGCAACCCAGATCACCGCTGGAAAGCCGGCTCTCCCACTGTTCCGCACTCGGGTCTTTACGAAAGCTATCGTTATTTCTTCATTGCCACGTGATGTGGTATAACGAAGGTTTGCTACCACACCATGGGCAGGTGTCCCGATATTGTGACGGGTAAATCTTGCTAAGGATATGCAGGTTTGGGAATGTTCCTGTCTGCAGTCTTCGCCAGTACACTGCCTCTTGTTGTTTTAGATCCCGATGAGGCGGCGGATAGCGGATTCGTACCCCCTTATAGTAGTTCAGAATGGCGGAGGAAAATACTACCACTTCCACGTGAAGCTGCTGCTGGTAATAGACGTTCTGCTCCGTCTGGCAAAGTGGAAACTACTTTCACTTTGTTTTCTGCACCTCTCCTTTCATTATCATGCGCGCCTAAACTATTTCATTAGTCTTTCATCGGTTGTATATTAAAAGGCGCCAAAACCACACAGCGCACAATGAAAGACAATGGGGCAGAGTGCCTGTGTGCTGCGCATGCTGCGCGTTTTTTCGCGCGTTTTTTTTTTTTTTTTTTCGCGCGCTCTTGAATGCTTACAATGAAATGCCATACAACTCACACGAAACGCCGTTCTCTTTACCCCGTGCTTTGGGCTAGTAATGGGAGAGATTCTTTTATTAATAATAATTATCTTCTTCAGGAATGTTTTGATTCGGCGCCGTTAATTGCCTCAATGCTGGGCTTTCCTTTCTCGCTTGCTGCAGTCGTGTTTCCTTTTATTCCGCAAGCTAACATAAAACGACGATCATAAAATAAAACATCGAAACAAAACGATGCTGTACAACTAGCTAGTCGTGACAGATATACCCATGAGCAAATAAATACATTGCTCGGCGAACGAGGAAATACAAACGGAAGGTGACGATAAAATAATAAAATACGCTAATTTTGGATCATGAGGCAACTGACGAGAGAACGAACTTTGAGAATATGTAAGTGGCGACTACATATTCTCAGCAGTTTACATTAGGCAGCGAAGTACTGGAAGTAGTAGGCGAATATGTCTACTTAGGATAGGTAGTAACCACAGATCCGGACCATGAAAAGGAAATAACAAGAAGAATAAGATTGGGATGGAGCGCATTTGCCAAGCATTCAATGATTATGACTGGCGGTTTACCAGTATCGCTCAAGAGGAAAGTATACAACAGTTGCATCTTACCTGTACTCACCTATGGGGCTAAAATGTGGAGGCTAACCAAGAAAGTTCTACTTAACTTGAGGACAACCCAGAGGGCTATGGAGCGAAAAATGATAGGGGTAACATTACGAGATAGGAAGCGTGCAGAGTGGGTCAGAAAAATAATTCAAGTTACCGACATTCTAGTAGAAATTAAGACGAAGAAATGGGCATGGGCAGGACAGGGCATGGGCAGGACAGCCCCTTCATGGATCACTGCCTTGTCGTGGCGGAGGGGCTTGCGAAACTCGATGAAGTCGTGAGCTCTGCTGTGTAGGGCCACCCAAGATAGACAGGTCACGGCAGAGAGTTCTGACAAAATGTGATTCACTGGAGAAGGTAATGGCAACCCACTCCAGTATTTCTTGCCAAGAAAACCCTATGGCCAGTCACAATACCATTAATGATATGGCGCCGGAAGATGAGCCCCCCAGGTTGGAAGGCGTCCCACATGTTACTGGGGATGAACAAAGGGCGATTCCTAGTAGCTCCAGGACGAATGAAGCGCCTGGCTAAAGTCAAAAGGACGCTCAGTTGTGGATGTGTCGGGAAGCGACCGGAAAGTCCGATGTTGCAAGGAGATGTATCACATAGCAACATGGAATATAAGATCTATGACGCAAAGTAAACTGGATGTCGTCAAGCGAGAAATGGACAGATTGAACATTGATATCTCGGGTATCAGCGAGCTCAAGTGGACCGGAATGGGAGAATTTAACTCCGGCTACCATTATGTCTTTTATTGTGGGCACGAATCCAAGAGAAGAAATGGGGTCGCTCTCATAGTAAACAGAAGAATGGGCAAAGCAGTGCTAGGGTACAACCCCAAAAACGACCGAATGATTTCACTTCGGATCCAAGGTCACCCTTTCAACATAACAGTTATCCAAGTCTATGCACCGACCACTACTGCTGACGAAGCTGACGTTGAGAGATTTTATGCGGACCTACAATGCCTTTTAGACCGCACCCCATTATCAGACGTCGTTTTTCTCATAGGAGACTGGAATGCTAATGTAGGGAGTGAAGAAATATCCGGAATTACAGGCAAGTTCGGTCTTGGTGAGCCAAATGAAGCTGGGCAGAGGCTAGTAGAGTTTTGTCAAGAAAACAACCTGACCATAGCGAATACTCATTTTCAACAGCACAAGAGGCGCCTGTACACATGGACTTCACCGGACGGTCTGTACAGGAATCAGATCGATTATATTATTTGCCGGCAGAGATGGAGAAGCGCTATACAAGCAGTTAAAACAAGGCTTGGGGCCGATTGTGGCACCGATCATCAGCTTCTTGTTGCCAAGATTAAGCTTCGATTGAGGAAAACGCAGAAAACTAGAAGGCCTTTCAGGTATAATCTGGATCAAGTTCCATTAGAATATGGTGTGGAAGTGAGGAATCGATTTCAAGAATTAGATCTAGAAGACAAAGAGCCCGAAGAGATGTGGACTGATGTTCGCGATATAATACAAGAAGTTGCTACTAAGGTAGTTCCAGAGAAAAGTGCAAGAAAGCAATCTGGTTATCTGAAGAGGCTTTGCAAATAGCTGAGGAAAGGAGGATGGCAAAAGTTATGGGGGAAAGAGAAAGATACAAGGTTCTCAATACGGTTTTTCAGAAAATAGCAAGGAGAGATAAGAATGCCTTCCTGAACATACAGTGCCAAGCAGTTGAGGACAACAGCCAATTAAGGAACACAAGAGCTCTGTATAAGACAATCAAAGATATCAAAGGAAGCTTCTGTGCTAAGGTGGGCGTGATAAAGGACAAACAAGGCGAGGACCTCACTGAAGCCGCAGAGATAAAGAAGAGGTGGCAGGAATACACAGAAGAACTGTACAAGAAGGACCCGAATGTGCAAACCCAACATAAGACGGTTGTGATCACTGATTTCGATCCGGGCATCCTGAAGAGTGAAGTTGAATGGGCCTTAGCCAGCCTTGCTAAGAACAAAGCTAGCGGAATTGATGGCATTCCAGCTGAGTTGCTTCAAAACCTCAACCATGACGCTGTTAACATTCTGCATACATTATGTCAGAAGATTTGGACAACCCTGCAGTGGCCACAGGATTGGAGGAGGTCAGTTTACATCCCCATTCCAAAGAAAGGCAGTGCCAAAGATTGTTCCAACTACCGCACGATCGCGCTTATTTCGCATGCTAGCAAGGTGATGTTGAAAATCCTCCAAGGTAGGCTGCAGCAGTATGTGGATCGGGAGCTTCCGGACGTGCAAGCTGGGTTTCGCAAGGGCAGAGGAACTAGAGACCAAGTTGCCAACCTTCGCTGGATCATGGAAAAAGCAAGAGAGTTCCAGAAACCCATCTACTCCTGCTTTATTGATTATGCGAAAGCGTTTGACTGCGTAGATCACAGCAGATTGTGGCAAGCTCTCCAAGAGATGGGAGTTCCAATTCACCTCATCTGTCTCCTCAGGAACCTGTATGAAGGGCAAGAGGCCACAGTCAGAACTGGGCATGGTCTTACTGATTGGTTTCCGATTAAGAAAGGAGTGAGGCAAGGCTGCATACTGTTTAACCTATATGCAGAGTGCATCATGAGGAAAGCCGGTCTGAACGAGTCTTCAGCTGGAGTGAAGATTGCTGGAAAATGTATCAACAACCTTAGATATGCGGATGATACCACTTTAATGGCAGAAAGTGAAGTGGAACTCAAGAGACTTCTGATGCGCGTACAAGAAGAGAGTGAGAAGTTTGGGCTTAAACTGAACATTAAAAAGACAAAGATCATGGCGTCTTGCCCTATCAAGTCCTGGAGCATCAAGGGACAAGAAGTGGAAGCTGTGACAGATTTTCTTTTCTTGGGCTCCAAGATTACCTCGGAAGGAGACTGCAGCCATGAAATTAGGAGACGCCTGCTTCTGGGAAAGAGAGCAATGGTTAGCCTTGACCGCCTAGTAAAGAGCAGAGACATTAGTCTGCCAACCAAGATCCGTATAACTCGTGCTATGGTATTTCCAGTTGTGATGTATGGATGCGAGAGTTGGACTGTGAAAAAGGCTGACCGCCGAAGAATTGACGCGTTTGAATTGTGCTGGCGAAGACTCTTGAGAGTTCCTTGGACTGCCAGAAGATCAAATCAGTCAATATTGTCGACCATAAACCCTGACTGCTCATTGGAGGGTCAAATTCTGAAGTTAAAGCTCAGCTACTTTGGTCATCTGATGAGAAGAGAGGAGTCGCTGGAGAAAGATTTGGTGTTGGGAAAGGTTGAGGGTCGCCGGAGAAGGGGTAGGCAGCGAACGCGATGGTTGGATGGCATCCTCGAGGCACTGCAGATGAAGTTATGTGATGTTAGGAAGATAGTGAGAGAGCGGAAAGCGTGGCGTGATATAGTCAATAGGGTCACGAAGAGTCGGACACGACTGAACGACTGAACTGAACTGAACTGAGGACATGTAGTGCGAAGAGAGAATAACCGATGGTCGCTTAGGGTAACAAACTGGATTCCAAGGGAAGGAAAGCGTAGCAGGGGGCGGCAGAAAGTTAGGTGAGCGGATGAGTTTAAGAAGTTCGCAGAGGTCAAGTGGATGCAGCTAGCACAGAACCGGGTTAATTGGAGAAATATGGGACAGGCCTTCGCCCTGCAGTGAGTATAGTCAGGCTGATGATGATGATGAAGATGAAGTGGTGACTATGGAAGAGAAAATAAATCGCTATGCTGACATGTTTGTAATCGGACCTAGTGAAGGCGGTAAATGCGCAGTACTTGTACCATTGCCGTGGCTAAAATACTGTTGAGAAAGTAAGCGTTATATTCGCTGTTTTCAACACTTCAGATGCCTTGTCAAAGGTGTGCACAGAGAGCAAACGAACGAGAAGCAAAGTCGCCACAACATTTATAGAGATAGCTCTACTCTTCCCAGTACAAATCAATAGACCGCTTGTTTCCGTAGTGGTGACCTTGAAGCTGAGTCAAGGTCAAAGTGGGACAACCCCCTTAGCGACAAGTCTCGCCCGGTGTTTACACTATGGTAGGCTGGCGCATGACCACATGACTAAATGACCACTTGATCGCGCCTAATGACCTTTAAAGGCGATTGATTTTTGTTAGCGTCAGAGGTCAGTTGATAGGCGGACGATGGCATCAGCTCAACACGTGGTATTAGTAAACCAAGCAGAACAGAGCTGTTGCACGTCAAACTTGATTTACCCCGTTTAAGCCCTGGTAATTTTTTATGGTCACGATGTATCAACAGGAAAGAGCACAAGGGCTAATCTTATACTAGCAGTCGAAGTCACTGTTTCAAAAGTATACTTCTGAGGCACAACTAGAGTATAAAGCTGGGCATGAAACAATGGCGTGAAAAATAGTGGTGAAAAACAAAAAAAAAAAAGTCTAAGATGGGAGAGATTAGGTCGGAAATGGCTGAAAAGGGACTGAACAGAAATGGCCATGAGGTGTGCCGATAGAAGGCATCTTCGGCTTCTCCACACTAAAGAAGATAGCAACGAAAGGAAAATGAAGAAAGTGATGACGTGAGGCGATGACATGCTATAAGGAACGCTGCGTGATTTCAATCTCTCAACTGGACGGACGGACGGACGGACGGACGGACGGACGGACGGACGGACGGACGGACGGACGGACGGACGGACGGACGGACGGACGGACGGATGGATGGACGGATGGACGGATGGATGGATGGACGGATGGATGGATGGATGGATGGATGGATGGATGGATGGATGGATGGATGGATGGATGGATGGATGGATGGATGGATGGATGGATGGATGGATGGATGGATGGATGGATGGATGGATGGATGGATGGATGGATGGATGGATGGAATATAGGAGCGTCCCCTTTGAAACGGTGTGATAGCAGTAGCTATCATGCTCATTTTTGTCCCTATATCTTAATTATTGATTTAGATTGGTTAACTAAACCATCATTTTATTTATAAAATTTTTGTTTCTACATTACTAATATTATGTCACTTCTCTGCTTTTAAGCCACCCTCTTCCAGTCGTTTTTTGCTAGTTTCCACCACCGGTTTATTCACCCGGCCACTGGTATCTCTGAACCCCAGAGCTTCAGGAACAGTGATTGCGCCTGCATCAACTTCCGGATGAATACCATTACATTCAAGTATAATATGGTCAATTGTTTCACTGGAGTTACCACATACAGCACATGCGTCATTTCCATTGTTAAATTTCTTTTTGTAGCTGCGTGTTCTAAGGCACCCTGATCTAGCTTCAAAAAGTAGGGCACTGCCTCTTGAGTTATCAAAGAAATCTTCCTTCCTGATCTGTATTTTCCACTTTTGGTATAGTTCCACACTCTGTTTCTTTTCCATCGAATTTATCCAATTTTTACCTTCTGTGTTTTTCACCTGTTGCTTACTGCTCTTTATTTCTCCGTCCTTGTTACTAGCATATAGTTAGTTTCCTAGTTCTTTCCTCCATTGTGAGTCAGCGCTTTTTAGGTACAGGTATTTAAATACTTTAACTGCCCATCTGTTACTGTCCAATTTCCTCAGGCGTTCCTCATAAAATATTTTACTCTGAGCTTCCCGTACTTCGAAAGATGCCCAGCCCATATCTCCCTGTACCGCCTCATTTGTAGTTTTGCCGTGGGCACCTACTGCTAATCGGCCAACGGATCTCTGATTTATTTCTAATGTCGACTGTACCTCTGATTGTAGGCACCCCTGTAGGGACCCCTGAGCAGCGTCACCTGACGACAAATAGCGGAAATATCGTCAAAACGAATAAGCGTGCACTTAAAGCCCGGCGTTCTTGTCGCTTTTGTGGCGCAATGCGACAGTCAAATACGGCTGATGGTTCCTGTGAAAATATTGTATATTTTGAGCGCAATAAAAAAAAAAAAAAAAGACTCTGTGGCGCAATGGATTATTGCTACTTATCTCAGCAGTAAAAAAAAAATAATAATTTCGAATCTTCTGTGCGCAATATTTTCTTAATTCTTTTTTTTACAATTTATACCATCAAAACAAATTACTAGCATATGCCCTGCTGTGCGTTCCCCTTTATGCTGCATTATGTGATGTTTTTTATTCTTGATAGCCGTAAAACCATCCATGAACACAGCCAGGAGGTGATGGCATAGCAACGTTTGGACTATGAAATTACCTTCACCGCCGTAATCACTGCCTGCCTTCAGGGAGTGTATGTTACCTTTAGGTGGCGTTCGGAGACACGTGCCTCTCAGCAACAATCGCCGTTTAACTCGCTGAGAGACAACCAGTGAGGAGAAAGAAGTTGCGGGACCCTACCGTTGAAAGAACGGAATTACGCGAAAGCGCACACAACCTAGCGTTTTTTTCTTTTTTTCTTTTCTTTTTTTTTTTTTTTTTTTTTTTGTTCAGGTTTGGTTTTATGACCAAGCTCAAAGCGAAGTCCTACAGAAACGACCAGGATCATCTATGCTACAAGTAAAAAAAAAAAAAAGAAAAGTTCAAAAAGGCCCAAGCACTCGCGATGAAAGCTGATTTTCCGAGAACCCCATTGTCAGCAGTTTTACGTAATCGTCAAACCTGTTGCAGTGTTTGTTTTTCTCTTGTCGGTGAAGGAACGTTTTCGGATCGTCCCTTCATTTTCTATTGCTTTTACACATTTTCTTTTTTCGCTGCTCTCGCGAAGCATCGTTCTAAAGAAATTAAGTTCTCGCGAAAAAAAAAATAATGAAACAGTCAGCGCATCTACTAACAGTGCTTCGTTCACTATGTCGTAATAGGATGAAGAAGAAAACTTAGAGATGAGGAGATTGTTATATCCTTCCATGGCATGTTCATCATCAGTGGACGGGATGGGATCATCGTACTTGTTCATACACTACACTTAAGGTCAATCAGAGGAGCCGGAGGACTCGTTGGACGTTGCAGGAGGTATCTGAGGGAAAAGAAAAGTTGAAGGGCTAAAAACGCAAAAGTCGTATTCATCACCCAAAGAAAAAGTGGACCTAACGAAAATGAATCCTGACCGAAGGCGGTGCCTTTCTTCGAGCTAACGCCACGTGAGGAGCTATCCGGGACGAGCCAGAGTCCCATAATTCAAATGCCTTCCCTTGCACCGTTTCTTCATTGCTATTCTTAAGAGCAAAAATTTCCTTTTCTTGTTCGTGCCTCTGGGCCCAGCGCCAACTACCGCTGCTTTCACCTTGAAAATCAATACACGAGGCTTTCTTTAAGCACAATACTTCTTCCCTGCACCGACCGACGAACCTGCCAACCAACCGACCGAGCGGTAAGACTCAGCTCGTTAAACAACATGCCTTCTCGCCGAGGACGACCGAAAGAAATAAAGAGGAAAGGGGATAGGGACGTTAAAACAACCAAAATCTCGCAGCTGTCACTTTCAGTTTGGATAAGGAAAAACAGCAACCTTCGGCCGCCGCCGCCACCGAGGCAGGAATGGCAGCAAAACGAGAGAGGGGGTAGAGATGGGGACGGAGGCTGAGGAGGTAGGAGAAAAGGAAGGGCGTAGACGTAGCGCGCGCGAAGCAGCCATAGACTGCCGCCGCCCGCGTCAGAGATTCCGAAGACGAACGATCTACCCCACGTGAGCCCATTAGACTCCGCATATCGGGCAAGGTCTTTGAGTTTGTTTAGTCATTTGATTCAACTTTCGTTCCTCACCTTTCTTTTTTCTTTTTTTGATTCCATTCTCTTTTCCTTTCAAGTATCTCCCCTTCTCCCGTTGTTCCTGCGTATGCAGTGGTTGTCAAGAAGCTAATTCGTTACTTTCGCAGCGATACCTGGTGGCGAGGGTAGTGAAAGGGGAGGGGAGAGGGTGAAGAAGAATATGCGTTTTCTAAAGCGTTTGCTCCGTTTCTGTGTATGTTTTAGCTCTGCCGGAGGAGCGAATTTTATTAGTTGTACGCCCTCACGTGCTTTGTTACTGCGTCGGTGGTGCGCTTACGCACGCTATCTCGCCTTTCTTCTCCTCGCTAAACGGTAGTCCGTAACTCAGTGCACGGCCCGTTCAAAGCCAGCAGCAGCTAACGTCGTTGTAGCTGCCATGCGGAAGCAACAGATTAGGTTTCCCTCAGTTCCTCTGCGTCAGCACGGTTGCCGTGAGTTACGGGCGTTGGCAATCGGCAACGACAGCTGCCTTGGTGGCTTTTGCGTATGATCTCTCGGTAGCTGCGTCGTGATGATTACAGCAAGGTACAACGCCAGATACTTGCAACAAAAGCGTGATCACTGGTCTTTTCTTCTTTTTGTTCTTCGTGACATTGCTTTAGAAAAACTGTTAAATTGGGTTTGAGTACCTCGTCGCCGATAGTAGTAGTAGTAGTAGTAGCAGCAGTAGTAGTAGTAGTAGTAGTAGTAGTAGTAGTAGTAGTAGTAGTAGTAGTAGTAGTAGTAGTAGTAGTAGTAGTAGTAGTATTAGCAGTAGTATTAGTATTCGTAGAAGTAGCAGCAGTAGTAGTAGTAGTGCTAGTAGTAGTAGTAGTAGTATTAGCAGTAGTAGTAGTATTAGCAGTAGTAGTAGTAGTAGTAGTAGTAGTAGTAGTAGTAGTAGTAGTAGTAGTAGTAGTAGTATTGGTGGTAGTATTAGTAGTAGTAGTAGTAGTAGTAGCAGTAGTAGTAGTAGTAGTACATTGGGCGGTAGGTTGCGGTACCTGCGTAATAGTGACAATAGCATTAATTGCGCTATAAGTCATCATAAACTATAAGCTGAAGCAGCCAGTAGTTATGGTAGTAGAACAAATTGTAGGCACAGCAGTTATTACAGTAGTAGTGATGGCAACAGCTGTAAGACCTGAGCAATAGTGGTAGCAGCAGAATACAGAGTCAGGTCTAAGGAGGCCTTTCCTGCACCACTGATGTATCGCGGGTGAGTGACAGTAGAAGTAGCAGCAGTCATTTGTCGTGGTAGTGCTAAAAGTAGTTTTGCAGCACCCGGCGGTAGTAAAAGTAGCAGTACCAAATGTACTATTGGTAGCAGTAGTACTATCCCAGACGGGAGGTAGTAGTTGTAGTGTTGAGCAGCAGCAGTAATAGTATACTTACACGACGCCCAGCAGAACGTTGTTACATAGAGGTTATAAAACGACTTTCAGCATGGCCGTGTCTAGTGACTGCAGCAGTTTTCAGGATGTAGGATCACGTGATTAGGGTGCATCTGGCCTCTTTTATCTAGAGTAGGCCCTCCCGAAGATTGCAGAGGGGAGAGGTATATCGACCTCCATGTGATCACAGAAGAGGGCGGAAATTTCTGCGCTCCCGTCTGTGTCGACCGCAGTCGCAGGAACTTCAACCGAGGTCAAGCGCTTAAATCAGGTATGCTGTAAGCCTCCAAGTACTACTGATGGTCAAAGAGAATTTGGTCCATCTACAAACCTTTTAGAGCCTGGAAGTTTCGTATTGCTCGCTAGACTGCAGCTCACACATGGAGCAAAGCAGGGTGGAGGTGGTGACCCTAGCCGCATGCAGCAGGTAAGCGGGCTTTTATCAACCCCACGCTACGAAACTCCATAGGTGTAGGGACCATAAAGGATGCATGAGACCACTAGAGGGCTCTCTCGGGAACGTGGAAACGTGGAATAATCTGAGCCGGCACCATGCATGTAAAAGAGCCGCTCATCTGAGGAAACGGAGAGTGAGGGGAAGCAAAATAGGGATTGCCGTCATTTCTTTCCTGGTATTTCTGCTGTGTTAGCAGCATTCCCAGCTTGTTTGAAGTAACTACCGGAGTCAGACGTGTCTGCTCTAGGGCACCATATCTCGTTGGCACGATTCCTGAGACTCACAGGTAAGTTTCTAGATAGCCTCACACACCTAACACTCGAAACCTCCGTTCACTAGAAGTCTATATGGTGAAAGCAAATTCAAATCCACAATGGACAAGCGACAGGTGCAAAAGCGAAATGCACAAGCAATACTAGCAACCCAGACTTGTGGCATGGCATAATATTATTGCTGGTGAGACGTTTCTTTGCGGTTTCTGAACTTTTATTCGATTCAGAGTAACAACAGCCAAACAGAAGCATTGCACAGAAAGGAACGCACGTGCACAAGGCTGGCTAACAACTGAGTTTTATTGATGGAAAAACAAGCAAATATATAGTGAAATGAGGCAGGAGTGAAATGAGTGAAGTGACAGTATGCTATTGACAGAACGAATTTTACCATGGGCACATTTTTAACTAGCCGAATCGGACCACTACGGATCCAAAGCAATCTTTCGCGTGAAAATCTTTGTCAACCAATGCGTCGTGTAAACCTGGCTCATAGGCGAGAGCAGAAATGCGCTCACTAGACAAATGTGTCGAAGTAGAAGGGAAAAAATGTTGACACCGGCTATGAAAGCAGAAACAAATCGAAGCCCTGGTCACATAATTTGTCACTCTAATTTACTGCGTGTTAGAGAAAGATCCAAGAGCTGGTATTCTTGAAAAACACAAAATACAATGAGCAAGTGTTGAGGGAGGAAGGCTCAGCTCGCAAGCCAGTACTTCGACAAGGGGACTTGTCTTCGAATGGGCATAGAGTGGAGTCACTGACGATTCCGCGAATTATTTATTCGAACAGCACTCACTGAAGAGCTGGAGCAAAACAAATTAGCAGCACAACGACAAACTTTCTACCAGTATTCGCATTAGTTAACGGTTAAGCTGCGTGAAATGTATTCCTTCACAAGCCACGGTCATCACATTCAAGCACATTTCTTGCTGCTAGATGCACCTTCCTGCCCGTGGAATCTGGGTCCCTATACTAGCAGACCAAGGGTTTTATATCACTTGCATTACATTTACTACCCGATGTCAACTTCCTGCTCCGAAATTTCGCTTAAGTATCATTACACTATGGGGCTGAAACGTGGAGGCTAACCAAGAGAGTTCTACTTAAGTTGAAGACAACCCAGAGGGCTATGGAACGAAAAAATGGTAGGGGTAACATTAGGAGATAGGAAGCGTGCAGAGGGGGTCAGAGGAATAACTCAAGTTACTGATATTCTAGCGGAAATTAAGAAGAAAAAATGGACATGCGCAGGACATGTAGTGCGAAGAGGGGATAACCAATGGTCGCTTAGGGTAACAAACTCGATTCCAAGGGAAGGAAAGCGTAGCAGGGGGCGGCATAAAGTTAGGTGGGCGGATGAGGTTAAGAAGTTCGCAGGGGTCAAGTGGATGCAGCTAGCACAGAACCGGGTTAAGTGGAGAAATATGGGAGAGGCCTTCGCCCTGCAGTTGGTATAGTCAAGCTGATGATGATGGTAATCATTACATTGCTGTTGTTTTATATCACCACAACTATATTTGCTTCGCTTAGCGATACAGTAATTTCGTTTATTTTTAAAGCTCACATCCCCAATATAAGCTTTTTTTTTTTTTTTTTTTTTTTTCAAAACTCAGACTGCTGACTTCAATTTCCAATCTTTTTTCTAATTTCCAGATTTTGGCCGCGAAAATCAGTGAAGGCAGGACACAGCAGTGGTATCCTTCACTTTCAAGTATATAGCTGTAGACTCCAATTCGTAACCTGAGAGTTCCTGCTGCGGGCCCTACAGGAACTCTATTTTGTTTTCTGCGATCTTAAGTCAATATACCATTAAAATGTATCAATTCAGAGTGAAAATGGACAATTTCTCCCATTGCAAGCACGGAAAAGGCTGCATATAATTTATAATCTAATCTAGCGGCTGTAACAAGGCACTTTTTTTCCCACCTTAATTCATGCGTCACCGAAATTTAGCCGACATTACATAAGTATTTCGTTGCGTTCGCGATCCGGGCTGAAGTGTCTAGCAAAGCACACACCGTGCGTAGTAAGCCCTCTCATGCTTGCCGTTTTTTGCTGGTCGAGGCTTTTCTCAACAGGCAAAAGAGCTCGCCGACGTAAGGCATTGCGCTTGATTTCGGCTCGGACCTAAAGAGATACAAAACAAAGCAACCGGACCAGAGCCGTAGAACAAACACTGCTCTCATCCTCTGTTTAAACAAAGCATGCTCTGCAAACAGTGTGTGCCCTACAGAAGCCCCACACAAGATCACACGTACCAGCGCTTGCTAACAGGAAGAGTTACAGAGGCAAATGGGATGATGACATCGCCCAGATTTGCAGGATCGTCCGACTGAAGGCCTAATTCGTTGGATCAAACCGAAAAAAAACAGCGCGACAAGCGTTCATCTCGTATCGGAAGGTCTGGGTGCTTTGCGCTCTCCTCGTTTCATAATTTCCTGAACGCATTTTTTTACCCCAAATACAGCGTTAAAATACTGACATCTGCAAAACTGTCATCACGGCTTCTGACGACGAATCGCGCGGGGCTCCGGCTTAAAAATGCTTTTTCCCTTTCTCACCGTCTTAACTACTGTTGGGCCCTTTATTTTTTTTCTTCTTTTTGGTAGGTTGCAGCGTACACGCAAGGCTTCGCAGAATGCTCTTTTCGCAATTTTTCCATTTTTCTTTGCCTTTATTACAGTGTTTGCCCCAATCAGTCTGCTTATCTTCCTATTCTTGCCTGCTTTGCTTTGTTCTTTTTTTTCTTTTTTAAGCTATTTTCTGTTTTCCCGTGATAAGTTTATTGGGATTACAAGCTTATACTGCATTTTTTATCTTTCCAGTGTCTTTTTATTATCATTCCTTAGTAATGTTATATTTCTTCGTATTCACGTCGATGTTCTTGCACGTAGTAACTATATACAGGTATGTGGCCCGATACGGGCTATTACATGATACGGGAACCTTTTGTCCGTTGAGTTCTCACGCGCGAGTTACAATTCCGGTATCTTGTAAGAGGTATCTAGAACTCGTAATTACGATTTCGAAAATAATTTCTTTTTCTATCTCTTATGGGCACACCTGGCCTATCGAGTCATTTTCAGGAGTATATGAAATATGATGCACACCGTAGTGGAAATCATTCCGTTCACAACACAGGCCTCAGAAGGAATCCGTGCAGAGTTCAATTTCGATGTAAAGGTATTTTCTTCTCTATTCTCAACCCGTCCATTTTTTTACTAGCCCCTGTTATTGTCTTTGGCAAATGGCGAGGGGGGGGGGGGGGGGGGGGGTAGAGGCATTTTTTGTTTAAATGCATCTACAGTGGCGGGTGGCCAAGCTCAAATCACGCGCTCTGAAGCTGAGAGAAGGGAAGCCGTCGAAGTGAAGTACAGCAAAAAGTAAATCTAGCAATGAGAAAATCGTCAGCTTCGATGCACATTTTGTTTAATAATTTTTATCAGGAATATGAGCCAGTGCACGCTTCTGGAAGTGCAATCTTTATTTTAAAAAAATGTACAGCCCGTAGATCTCCTTCTCGATTATGCGCGTCCGGCAGCGTCAGTGTTTCGGATCGGATCTTTCGACGAGGACACTCATCACACTGCCGGGGTGACCCCACCATAGTTTTGAAAGATTTCGCCTCCTCCCTGCTGCTGTGTATATCGGAAAAAGCAGCTCATGCATGTCCGCGTTATCCGTATATTTCGTTATATCGAGGTAGCATGACGCAGACGTCTCATTACAGCAGGGGCGTATTAAGTGCTCTGAAGACTGCGTATGAAACATCTCAGAAACAAGAGTACTTCGATCATTGTCACCGGTATTTCGTTAGAGCGGAGTTTAACAGTATATATAGTTTCCTTCTCGTAGTATCGCGCTATAGCGAACTTCCTCGGCGCTGCATATTTACGCTGGGACGAGGTATGCACAGGAATTCACGGCTCGGGGAACACGAATGCGAGCAGTATAATTTCCCTCGTCGTTAACGCACCGCGCAAGAAACAACAAAAAAAAAAAAAAGAGAATACAAATTATGGGAAAAAATATAGCTCTGCGCGGGCTGATTGTGTTTGGCGTTCATTACCCGGCCGCTCTGCGAATCCAGCAGCGCCTGCGGGAGACGCTGAGGGGCAGGGAGACGAATATTTCTTCCCGCTGTCTCGCCCACTTTTCCCGAATATTTGTTCCTGCTTTTAGGGAGCGCTTCCTTTCCGGGATTCGTTCCTTCGCTCGCCTTTGTTTATATTTTATTTTCGTGGCACGCGACGTCAATTTTCTGCCAGGCGATATTTTCAGAACTGACACGATTATATTTTTTTCCTCTGCGGGATGCCGGAATATCCTTACGTCGAGAAGAGGAAGGAATTTGAAGAACAAAGCAAAAATAAAGAAACAGACACGGTTTTCTTTTCTTTTTTAAGAAGAATAACATTATTCGGCCCTCCCACGTCGAAGGGCCGTGAATCCGTGACTGCGGCAGACGCTTTCTCACTGTCAGCCACGAAGAGCTGTTGTCTCAAAATCCGTTCTCTATACGTAGATTCGTCTGACGTCAATTTTTCAACGGATCATTCCGGACGTGCGCATGTACGTCTATGTATGCTTTTATCAAGCCCCTGTCGCAATGTTCGTGGGTAAGAATGCTAGCTCGCTTTCTATATCGTATACATCCCTACTTTTCCTTCAAGCGAACAAACCGATCAAGAAACTGATGCTACAAAGCACTCCACGTTATTCATTTTGTGGTCGCCTGCACACGATCTACAACACTTTTTTTTTTCTGTGCATATTCGGCGAAACCTATATATACCTGTAAACACATTGAGAGGTGTCGTTTCCAGAGCGATTCTCTAAGTTGTCTCAGGCCCGCCTCTTTCGTATTCGCAAGGGAATGCAACGAATCTTTGTACCGTCTCTTACACCGTTATATGAATAAGTGACCGAAAGGGTTTGCGGCAAATCCTAAGAGGGAATGGCAGCTTCTGCCCTCAAGATTATTCCAGTGCCGCACTCTGGAAAAAGCGATGTAGATTTTTCGCAGCACGTTATAGACACCTTTCTTATGGCATATTAAACAATGGTTATATTAAAAAATAGTTTCCTTTTCATCAGTGTCACTTTGAAACAGTCAAATGACATGTTGTGAGGTTAATAAGCAAGAGCTCATTACGCTGAAAAAAGCCAAACAAAAACCGATGCAGTAGATGTCGAAGTAGACGGCTCTGTGAAGACACCTTATACTTATGGTAAACTTTGGAACGAGAGACAGCGCCTGTCTCCCGTTATTCGGGGATTAAAGGCATGGCAGCGCTATAGCTCTCAACCATCACAATTCCCTGGAAAACCAGGTTCTTCCATTTTGAGGCTGTGCAGAACCGCGCCTGACGTTTCATACTTTCTAACTATCACAGAACAACTTGTAACTTCCATGAAATCAAGTTTGTCCCTTCCACTTCTATCTCACCGTAGGTCAGTACTGTTATTATGCCTTTTTTGTAAAATTCATCACAACAGATATCTAAAAGACAGATTACTAACAAGACGCTCCTACCATAAAGTTGGGGTTACATCTTTTCATACAACATTTTTTCATGATTCATTCATACCCGGAACTTGTGTAAGCTGGAATCACCTTCCCCATAATATTGTTTGTATGAAGGATTATAACGCATTTCGAAAAGATATTGTTTCCTTTTGAATGTTTGTATGCTTGTAACTATGTTGTACTGTATCACCGCTGCATTTTGAACATATCTATCTTCTTAATTTGCGGCTATTTTAATATACTTGTATTTTTTTTTCTTTGTCATTGCTGTGTAGTTTGTGCTTTTATGTATCCCCACTGCCCTCTGCAATGCCTTCGGGCCCGGAAGGTAATAAATAAATAAATAAATAAATAAATAAATAAATAAATAAATAAATAAATAAATAAATAAATAAATAAATAAATAAATAAATAAATAAATAAATAAATAAATAAATAAATAAATAAATAAATAAATAAATAAATAAATAAATAAAACTCCTATATCCACCGTCCAGATTTACCCCCCGAAAATTATTTTTTCTTGCAAGAAATGGCCCAAACCGGTCATTTTTAAATTAAGAAAATGTTATTTCCGTTGTAAAAGATGCGAAATGCCATAAGAAATGTTTTATCCTTCATATAGCGACATTTATTGCGCCGATTTGAGCTGTGTTGAAATGCGGCCATTTAAGGGTACCTAGCAAAGTACACAGTAAAAGATTGCAAAGCAGTGACATTAAATGCCGCGAAATGTTTGTCACTAAGACTTTCCTATTGAAAGTTTTCACAAGACTGCCAGGACGTGTACGCAGTGCATTCTTGCACCACCTGCACCAGGTGTGTGTGCTTTCTTGCACAAGCAACATATCACACAGCATCATATCCGTTCCTGTCTTTTTTTTTTCTGTCTTATATTCTGTTTCCCAGTAAGCAAGGTCCTCGATCGCTATCGTCGTCCTAAATTGAATAAAACAAACTGTAGTCCTGCATCACTCAAATCGAAAAGTTCGTAGTAGCTTTCGCCCTGTTCTCTTTCTACGTCCGTGCACCTTTATTAGAGAGATTTAGCTTACCGTGATCCGCGATCCGCCACCGTAACCCGCTACCGTGTGTGGGCGGGGCGGGGCGCACAAGCTGATCAGGTCTGTGTGCCGATGGATGGATGGATGGATGGAATGGATGGAATATAGGAGCGTCCCCTTTGAAACGGGGTGGTAGCAGTAGCTATCATGCTAATTTTTCTCCATATATCTTAATTATTGATTTAGAATGGTTAACTAAATCATTCTATTTATTAAATTTTGCTCCTACATTACTAACATTATGTCACTTCCCTGCTTTTAAGCCCCCAATCTTCCAGCCGTTTTTTGCTAGTTTCCACCGCCGGTTTATTCACCCGGCCACTGTTATCTCTAAACCCCAGAGCTTCAGGATATCTTCAGGATAGCTTCAGGACACCCAGTATGTGGCGCCATCTATCGGCGTCAAGGGTGATCTGGGCATGCGCAGTGGAACGCGCGGTGGCGGATCACGGTAGCGGGTCGCGGATCACGGTAAGCTAAAACTCTCTATTATTCTCCTGTGTATTCCGGAAACACTCAAGTCGGTCTGGTATCGGACACGTGTAGTGATTGTACCAGCACCGAAGCTCATCAGTGATGCGCAGTATGGACAGCGCGCACATTCGTGCATTTATAAGCTGCGTCGGCAATAAACGAATACGCATTCTTGCGCTGACCGTGCTGCTGTATATTCGTCGTCCCACCAAGCGGTTACAGGCTTCATCGCCACTATCGCGCTCCGTGGTGTTCATTTGTGTAATGACAGACTTCTCTGCGACGGGCCAAACAAAATCAAATTCAGTATTCGTGCTTTCATCATTCGACAATTAACAAAAATGCGCTAAACCAATCATATTCCTCTTAAATCGTAATCGGAAATCCAGAAATTTTAATAGCAGTTTCATTGTCTCCGTTTGTGTCTGTCCTTAAATCACTAAGAAAACGATTCCAGCAAGCCGTTGGCAAACCAACCCAACTTGAAGTTTTAATGAACGACGAGCTGGACTAATCATAGGTTAAAAATGACAGTCGCTTATGACGAGCCTGGCTCAACTACGTCCGCAAGGATGCTAGACGCATGTACCCGTGAATGCCAGCGGAGTCTTCAACTGCGCCGTTCACGTCTCACATTCAGCAGAAGCCAGCCGGATGGTGTTGTGGTGCACTTTCTCCAGGAGCATCTAGGACGGCGCGCGGGCGTTCAGCATACGCCAGAAAGAATTCAGTACACAGTTTTACGTTCTGCCATCAACGAGCTATGTTGCATGTAGAACGTACCCGTTTAAGACGCGGTCATTCGGAACAAGCTACCTTTGCCAGCGCCCATCAAGTCATCGTCAGGAAACCAGCCTGCAACCGTAAACGTTATTCCCAAAACAGACGAAGCCAGTTACATTTCCGCAGTTTCGGGAGACAACGCAGGGCATGCATCCAGTGCCGCCTTTGCACTTCGCGCCGAAAGCGACTGCGCTACCCGGCGAAAGAAACCATGCGAGCACCGCTTCCGTCAAAAACGTTTCCAGTGCGTCAGAAGACGTAGGCGACACCCTGTCTACGCAATATTTTCCTCCCCCGCACACAGTAGAGAAAGTGATCGTATGTTCTCTTCCTCAACCTCCATGTTTGGCAAGGGCATGTTCGCTTGCGGCGGAGGCTGGCCTGCCACAAAATGTTTATCTGTTGTAGGCCGTCATTGCACCCACCACCGTTTCGGTGGTGGACGACGGCCGTTATTGCGACGCGCGTCTTTCTCTCCCTCTTGCTTTTCTTTCTTCTCTATTTTCTCTTCTGTCTTCCCCAGGTGGTCGAAATTACTCTACTCCGTAGCCCTCCACTACGGCTCTCCTTCCTCTATTTCCACTTTCACTCCCACCTTCCTTCTTTCCCTTACGGCGCGGTTCAGGTGTCCACAGACGCAAGTGTGACAGATACTGCGCCTTTCCCTTCCTGTGAACCAATTATTATATTCTCTTCTGTCTGCACGAGGCAGCGGAAGTGGCTCAGCTACAGAGCCAGTAGCAGGCCCGTGCATTTTCTTTTCCTTCTTCCTACAGCCACAACAACAACATGAGGCCTCTCGACAAGCTGTATCAACAAAACGTTGACGTCCGTTATGGAAGGATCCTTTTAAATTCAATTCAAAGTATTCACTGTAAACAACGAGATCCACCGTCCTGTGTTTCCGTGTAGCGAAGGAAGCGACATTGCATATACCAGCAACCTGCGCTGTTATTTTCTTGCTCGATCTCTTTCGAGGTGGGAAATTATGCGACCAACGAAGTGCACAAAGAGAGCGAACTGTGTAAAGAAGAAAGTCATGAGAGTGTGAGAAATTAAACAAATAAGGAAGAGAAGATAATAATGGCAACAAATAATCCCCAAAACATCCACTCGACTGAACGTCGTGCCCAACGATACTGTACATTTTGAATTACACACACACAAAAAAAGCGCAAAGCAAAGCAAGGCGGACTCACAGGTGCAGGATAGCCGGTACCAGAAGCGAAAGCAGGCTCTGAACCTGAGTGGCCGGTAAGGGGGAGACACCAGCCTCGCCGGGAGTACCAGATCGGGCAGCGCCAGACGATGGCCCACACTCTCCAGCGCCATGTAGTGGCCAGAGGGCGAAGACGGAGCACCTACAGGTGCCGATAAAAAAAAATATTTAGAAAATAAAAAATAGGTCAACGGGGAGAGGGGGGGGAGGGGGCGCCGATAGAAAAAAAAAGATATTTAGAAGAAAAAATGAGAAAGGAAGGGGGGGGGGGGGGGGGGAAGGGCGACACACATCAGCCAGGAGAGTTTTCGTTTGTCGTTCGGTGGAAAGAGCTCAACCTAGAAGAAATACTTCAGATCAAGACTCTAGTCTCGGTTAGCTGCTTCATTGTAGAGAAGACACACAAACTTATGAACGGCCAATGCCGATCCTGTGTTGCTTGTTCTTTCCTGACCGAACTTCGTGTCGTGTTTTACGTTAACTGCAATGAACCAACTATCCCCGACAAAAGCTCCGATTGTGACGTCATCACTTTCTAGATCTAGGTATTGTTTTCCTTGCAGTGAGTTTGCTTTCGTTTTGCGGGGTTTAACGTCTCAAAGCGACTCAGGCTATCAGAGGCGCCATAGTGGAAGGCTTCGAAAATTTCGGCCACCTGGGGTTCTTTAACGTGCATAGACATCGCACAGCACACGGGCGCCTTGCTTTTCGCCTCCGTAGAAAAGCGGCCGCCGCGGCCGGGATTTGATTCCGTATCTTTGGAAGTGCGTATTAAGACATGTTCAAGCTACGTTATTTTAATACCAAACCTCTCCTCTCAAGCCGCATTGTGCTTCCACTGCATAAAACGTGACATC
The DNA here is from genome assembly GCF_055883805.1 of Amblyomma maculatum. NCBI lineage: Eukaryota > Metazoa > Arthropoda > Arachnida > Ixodida > Ixodidae > Amblyomma > Amblyomma maculatum. Next base: position 111,539,339 of record NC_139351.1, on the reverse strand, counting down.
GTAGACGCCGACCAAGGACGCAAAAGAAAACGAAACACTACAGACTACGTCCATGAATAAAAATATTACGAGAACGCTCAAGCTTTACCTTAAGAGACCATTAAGAAACTTTTCTGTACTTGTATTCTAAGGGCCGCTATCCCACTCGGGATGAGAAGTGGCTATTAGAAGCGTCGAACGGAGCGTGGACGGTGGCGGAGCCTGGCGACGTGCACGGAACCTATCTGCACCACCGAGTTTGTTCACTTGTAGGCGCATATCAGTGTACAATAAAAAAAAACTAGTAATAAAGTAACAATAGCAGCGTAGAGAAAATTCTTGCTTACTGATATCGCCTAATCAAAAGTTCCTGCACTAATTTCGCAAATTTATTTTAACATCCGATGGTATTGTCGACCCCAATATTTAGGCAAAGGGAAGCTCCTTGGCAGTAGCAGAATAAAACTACACACAGAAGGGGGCCACCTTAAAGCAGGGACTCACGCGCCAAGGGACTCTTCCTTGGTGGTCTTACTGAACACCAATAAATACAAAACTCTAATTGGCAATTAGGCTTGGTGCGTTACTTAAGCTTGGCAGTGGGCACAGAAGGTGATCTGCGACCCTCACCGACGGAATCTGTGCCATTCTCCGTGGCGACGTCGTCCTCATCCTGGCTGTCGTGCTGACGGGAGAACTGGACGCCGCCGCTCAGGTCCGATGTCCAGCCGCACTGGTCGAGCGCTTCGAAATCGCACGATGGGTCCGGATCCGGCACGGTCGCTGTACACCAGAGCACAACGGTAATGAGGGAAGCGACATAGTGTCATACAAGGCAGCCAATAATCAAAGATTTCTTTTTTTTTTTTCAGCCTAATAATCTTCCAGTTTTATACCCCGAACAAATGACACTGTTTGGAAGAGAAGAGAGAGAGACCGTACACCAGAGCACAACGGCAATGGAGGAAGCGACATAGTGTGATACAAAGCAGCCAATAATCAAAGATTTCTTTTTTCAGCCTAATAATCTTCCAGTTTTATACCCCGAACAAATGACACTGTTTGCAAGAGAAGAGAGAGAGACCGTACACCAGAGCACAACGGCAATGGAGGAAGCGACATAGTGTCATACAAGGCAGCCAATAATCAAAGATTTCTTTTTTCAGCCTAATAATCTTCCAGTTTTATACCCCGAACAAATGACAATGTTTGGAAGAGAAGGGAGAGATACCATTGTTGAACAGACCGGTATACTTTGAAAGTCGCTCGAATCATAGACAGAAAAGTGAGAAAATGGCCAGCCCCAATCCGTCAAACCTTCCGCATGGCGGAGTTTCCATATATTTCTCCTTTCTGCATGCGCTGCAATCTGTATTCGTTGCCGTGCAACCACAGCCCTCCAGATAATGCCGCAGGCACTGACAGATCATAAAAGTAAGACGTTTAAACACGCGCAATGATATTTTCGCTTAGGCGGTTTTTCTGTAACGTTTCAAAGCAGTAGTAACTGCCATTCAGCGAAGTATAATATTTTTAAAGACAGCGTCGGTGCCGCGGAACCACCAACACATCCTTTTCAAGCGCTATTGAGGTCTGTCGTACCACGACATAAAAGCACAAACAAAAAGAAAGCAGTTTAACGTCCCGGACTAGAAGCAGTAGTCAAATGAAATGTATTCAGTAATACTTGTTACTGATCTCGGCGGATCCATCTCTTCAGTCGTCCGTCCGTATGCGCATTTCGAAGGAAACGAAAAAAGCTGGTCCACTGTGAACGGCCAAACACTCGACATGCGGCCGAATAACATGGGACACAATGTCCAGGCTTGTCTGTGCACGCAAGCAGGCCTGAAACTAGGTGTACAGAGCCGAGGCTCGCTTGAAAAACGCCCTCAATAGGCCGACATCCGTGACCGTAAACGCGCAGCTATGCCAAACCGCTCCGGCGGAAACGGTACAAAGTACGCTGCGCTTCTCTGCGTGCAGGCAATCGATGGGAGTTCTACAGAGGAACCCCAGAGAGCCGGCGACATCTTCGTTCCCTGAACAGTCGGTCCCCTCTATTCCCCTCTCCTAATGACGCCGCAGTGTTTCGGAAAGCACAATGCTTCAGTTCTTGGGCAAAGGGACCGGCGTATAATGTAATGTCGGTTTCGAAGCAGTGTCTGGACCCTTCTTTGTGGCATTCAGACCAAGGCTAAGTGACTCGAAAACTGCCGACGAGTCACAGCCTCTGCTCCGTCGACGCTGTTGGTCTCTGAGGAAAGACGAATTTTGCCGATTCGTTAAAAATGCACAGAGGAGTAATTTTACACATGTGCACTTACATTCATCAAATACAGTTTAGATACCCTAAATGTGCATTTTCTCAATGTTATCAAGGTTTAAACACTTTTCATTTCCCGTTTTATTTGTTTCCTGAGATTTCGGACCGTATGTCGTATGAGTTTTTGGACTGTTCCGAGCTTTCTAACACAACTGATGACGTTATTCTAGACGCCGCTTAAAACAGCGATGGTCGAATTTGTGGGAAAAATTGTGCTTAGCGACTGAATCTGGTACGCTACAAATAGCCAGCAGAGCATGCATTGGGCTATTGACCTACCTCGCGTTTTCAATAACAGGATTTCCACACGTGTGCTTTGTCGGACCAATAAAAGCGAACAAAAAGGTTGCCCCTAAAAAAAGCTCAAAGTGCATTCAAGATTGTTACTCTAGTCCCTGATGATCGTGATCCTCGCTAACTGCTCACAGTGTTTCCGAGATTCGAGGGAGTGTAGCGTTGAACTGCAAATTTGAAGCTTGCTAACGACAGTGTTCTTCCTGGGCCGGCTTGCACGATAAATTCCGAGCTAAGTCCAGACTTAAATGGTGTCTTTAGAAAGACCAAGCATATTTAAGACGGCTCGTGTTCCGAACGTCGAACGCTTCGGGTTCATGTTCACCAGAGTGGCTTCCCAGAACGGCCTCAGCAACCACTTGGGGCATTTTTCCTCGTAACACAATCTTAAGCCGCAAAAAGCAATGGCACGGATTTTACACAACGCAAAATTGACGGAATGTGTACATCTTACAGCAGGGACAGTGCCCGCGTATCCCTGTATTTCCCTAATTTCTCTACTTAGACACCTGGCGTCATTGTGTCTTAACCAAGACAGCACTAGAGTCGTAATCCTACAAGCGACTTATTCAAGTCAGGACTGAAGCCCAGTCTTGACTCCAGTCTTAAGCGGCCATGCTAGTGGACTATTCTTTAGACTCCAATTAAGTCTGGACTTAGCTAATACAGTCTTAAGATTGTTTTGTGCAAGCGGGCCCTGGTTCAAGTAAGCACTTGTAAAAGGAAAAGGGCTGCCCCGCACTACTGCGCAATGTTAGCGACATTTAACAAATTATGATTAGGACAGCTAAGCACTTGTGAAAAATGCACAGAGTATAGACCTAAAGTGCTTCATGAGTATGCATCGCTATTCAACATTAGTGAGACGTATCCTTATGGCGGGGTAGTTGTTGCTAGAACAAAATATTACAGTTTTAAAATAGGTAAGTCAAATAGCACGTGCGAAAACTTTTGCGCGCAGATTGAAGTTGATGATGACAATGGCGCGCAAGAATCTGTTTACAGCGTGCACATGGGGCATTCGGCTGTACACTATGCAGCCCAGTGATTTGAAGCATGGGCTGTTTTGTTTACATTGAAGTAGGATGGACAGTTTGGCGAGTTGGTACAATTGCATAGTGGGTGGAAGAGCGCGAAAAGACGAAAACACAAGAAGAGACGCACAACAGACGAGCGCTGACTCGCAACTAATTTTTTATTAGGAAGAAAGCGGATTCTTATACAAAAAGTATAAGAATCTTATATGTATGAGAATCCGCTTTCTTCCTAATAAAAAATTAGTTGCGAGTCAGCGCTCGTCTGTTGTGCATCTCTTCTTGTGTTTTCGTCCTTTCGCGCTGTTCCACCCACTATGCTCTTTTGTTTAATCTTTCTCTTAAGTTTTCCCATGCAATGAAGAAAACAATGCACCGCTAGCAACGACATTCGGTAGTAACTTCCTACTAGAAATGCATGGGTTTGAATCCGCTCAACTCCGGGTGCTTTTTTTTTTCCTCCCGAGCTCGGAATATGCAAGCCACAATTTCACACTTTTCTTCTTTTTTCTTTTTCTTTCTTTTTTTTTTTTTTTTTTTTTTTTGAAGGAGGAGAGGGGGGGGGGGGTACAGCTCGAAGTAGCGCTTTCGCACTAGAAGTATGCGGTATTTAACCAGGCCAGACCGGTGCTACCGCACGAAAGCAACGTTCGAGTTCCAAACGCCAGGAGACACGTGTACTGTGACGTCACTACCTGTAGAGTCAATCAGGAGTCACGCACAACGACGTTCGACCTGGTTTTGCTCGGTTCTGGTGTCCATATGGGTTTTTTTCGTGCTAAAACGAGGTTTGACACGTCTGTATAAGCTAGCAAAGAAGGACAGAGCGCACACAGTTCAGCTCAAGCTGGTGTCGGGCATTTAAAGGCATATGATTCCTGTGTGTACTCAAAGCGGGCGAACATACAGGTACAAGCATCGTGTCGATACGTTCATGTACAGTCTTTGTCAAAAGTATACGGCCCAAGGGGTTCAATTCTAAGCACTCTAGCTAAGCCCCTGGAAGCAATGGATAAGCATATGGATAATATATGGATAAGCATAGAAAAGAATGGGGACTAGATTTATCGTCTACGAGATTTCGGACGGTGCAGATGTGTACCAAGCCACGTTACGGGACGTAGAAGCAAAACCCTTGGGCCGTGTATTTTTGACAGACTCTACGTTCATCGCGCTTTAAATGCCTCTCAAAATTGATGTCTTCAAAAGCGAGGCCCAGAGCTTCAATTTTCAATTTTCTTCAATTTTTACGAAGTACGCTGTCTATACTCACGGAGACACGAAGGCCTCGATCCGTTCCATGCGCGTCCGTCACAGAAGGCGCTGGCGCCACCTCTAAGCGTGTACCCTTGGCGGCAGCGGAAACGCAGCATCACACCGCGACTGCGTACATTCTCCACGTAGCCCCGTGGCAACAGGTCGCTGCTGGGCAGGCGGCAACCGGGCGCTGTGCAGAACAAGCAAATGCATTACACTTACGGTGGAAGGACAACTGGAGGACACATGCATATACCAGCAGTGAAGAGAAAAAAACAATTTTGAATTGGTCTCCATCAATCAGCGACAAATCAAAACCGATCTGATTGAAGGTCAATGAAAACAAAAAAAATAATGCCGAGAGATAAAATTACCCCGAAATAAGCATTGTTAGTAAGAAGGCATATGCATATAGCTCTAGTACACAATGAATTCCCAAGGAGTGTCAGTCAGAGGACGAAAACTGTCGTACCTGACTAAACTACATGCACGCACACAATAACGTACGCTTACACAGAATTCACTACGATGGGGATCATTTCCCATCTCCAGTATATAGCCACACAGTCAAAGGAGGATGTTTTCACGCTTCAAGGTGAACCTATGACACACCACAAGCTATAGTATCGCATACGGCCAAATATAGCCTATACTAGTGCACTTTCTCGCCGGCAGGGGATATGTAGAGTCTTGTCGCTCACGATGTAAATGAAAGAGATAAGCAGGAGTGAATATTTCTTCGCGGGCAGAGAATAGCGTTTTCACAGTCGCAGTCGTGTCATATTCAGATAAATGGCGGCTCGAGGAAGTAAACAAAGTTAGCTTTTTTGGGCCTTAACAGCAACAGACCCATACAAGAATGCTCTATAGGCTTCCTATAGACATTTATACACTATATTATCACTTATTCCTACTAAATTTGCCCATAGGTTATATACAGACTAAAGTTTATAGTCTTCACTTTTTTTGTCTGCAGATATTTTATAATCTATCCATAGACTGAGTTCTCTAAAAGTCTTCATTTTTTTGTAGATAGTCTGTGTACTAGCTTTAGACAGTCCTACAACTGTCAATAAAGAAGTCTAAAGGGAATTCATGGATTCTCTATTGACCTTAATGACAAAACACGAGAAGTATACTCTTCGGAATGTCTGAAACATTAGGCCGCGACATTAGGCCGGCATAACCCGTGTCCGGTCCCCCCCCCCCCCCCCCCCCCCGTGAATATCCCAAAGATACCTACCTACCTACATTGTAAAGGAAGAAGTCAAAAGGCAACCGGAGGCGAAGCGTGGTTTCTGTTTTCGATACTAGGAGCTTCGTGAATAGGCGGCACACTTTAGCAAGGGGGACGAAACTGAACGCTCCGTGGAAAACGGAACGAGTTTGCAAGTGCTAACCGACGCTTTACACTACCTGCGGCCTAAATAGGTTCTACTTTGCAGAATTCATGCAAGGTAGAGGCTCTTAACACGAACACCGCCACTTGCTGGCGATCCATGGCTATAGGCCCCAAGTCTTGCCCAGATAGGCATCACAACTGAGCGCCATAATTCTGAGAAAAAAAGCTCCATAATGAAAACTCTTTCTCCCAGTAATTGCAGAAGTGCCCTCATTGGTGCATAAAAATATGCGTGCACCTGAACTGGGATGGCTTTATTTACCAAACGCGCCTTGCATATGCTGCACTGGTTTCATCATTAAGGTTACAGAAAGATTAAAACTTTATCGAGGTAAACTAAGCGGAGATAACTTCAACAATTAATGTTATGATCGCTATGTGTAGAGTAAGTCAAATCAGTTTCACATTTTTTATCTGAAAAACAAATATGTACCTCTTGAGTTCAAGATTTTTCGGAGAAAATTAAGCACCAAATTACACGGCTTCGCGAGAAACGTCGATTCATCTGTGTTTATATTTATGTAAACTATATAACAGTTTTATTCCCGCACTGGAAATATATATATATATATATATATATATATATACAAACAATATTCCGTATGTCCGCACGCACGCGCGCCGTGAAAGCGGCGCTCTCAAACGCGAAGTTCGTGAACGTAACCATGCTCGACTGTTTTTGGAGAAAAAAAAAAACAACTTCATAACCGTGGAAAGGAAACGAAATATTCTGTTGTGACAAAACGAAATATCCTGTGCTTTTTTTTCGACTGGGCTTATTCATTTTACAATCGTTATTGTGCGGAATCACTCATGGAGGGCATCAACGCTGAGCAAGAATCTTGTCATCAGTCGCTGCACATGACTCCTGATTGGCCCGCTAGGTCGTGGCGTCACAGTCCACGTGCTCTATCCCCAGCAGTTAAAACAGTGATTTCGCAACATAGCCTCGTCTTGACCGGGTTAAACCTCGGGTAACATTTTTTTTTTATTTGCCTGCATGCTTGGTACTTAAGATCCAAGGCATTTTTCCGTCAAATCAAACCCAAATACCAAATACTTCGCATATAAGTAAACAAACTAATTTTGACACACTTATTTGCCAAAAGAAAAAAAGAGATGAAAGGAAAACTTCGTACGCGCAAGTGCAGCAATTTGACACACTTATTTGCCAAAAGAAAAAAAAGAGATGAAAGGAAAACTTCGTACAAGCAAGTGCAGCAAATATTTGAGTATTCCTTCACGAGCTGGGGGCGGGGCGTGGGGGATGGAGGGGGAGGGGGAGGGGATAGGGAAGGGCGGAAGAAGAAATGCCTGCATCTATTAGGCGCAGCGTGTACTGACATCCTAATGGCAGGCTAATGATGTCTCTCGGCAGAGCTAAATTTAGCCCCGAGACGTTGCCCCTTTCCCATCGTCAGGAAAAGACGAAGTGAAACGCAAACTTGGCGACTGGCGAAATACAAAAGCTTGGCGCAAAACCGTCTGGCCGGTCGAAAACTAAAGGAATCGATTAGGGAATAAAGGAGGGCAGTCTTAGCCGATTGCGATGATGAAATAGGATAAGCAAGAACGAGAGCTTTCTTCTATAGCAGAAAAAGGGGAAATGGCACGGGAAAGAACAAAAAACAAACCGGGCGCTTTGCGCACGCCGATAATTTGATTCAATTTCTTCAGCGTTGATTAATGCCTTCCTACTTCGGTATAAACTCAAAGGGACACTGAGCGCTAAGTAAACGAGTTAGGCGCGCTAAGAAGCACGGCGAAGCGAATTAAGCATGAAGACGGAGTCGAGGAAGGCACGAAGGTTCGGAAGGGTCTATGCGTAATGTCAGTCTCGCTGACGAAGTCCGAAGCAGGCCTTGGAGAAAAAGAGAGGGGGAAGAAATGACAATGGGCTATTTCATCCTCACTGTGACTTTTCCCGGTGAAAACGCCATGGACGGCGGTATAACAGAGTTACGTCGCAACTCAAACGGTTCGTTCTGTTCAGCAAGGAAAATCTTTACAATAAAAAAGAATAAATGCGCTTATAACTTTTCTCGGCGCACACTTTTTGCGAACGTCATATCCTTCGACTCTTCAACGTAAACGTCGAAACCGACAGGATCGACAGGAATGTTCCAGCCCAACGGCAGAGAGAGAGAGAGAAAAAAAAACTTTTATTAAAGATAATTGGCAGGAGATGGATGGTACGGTGCCCCTAGTCGAGGGCTCCGCTGGCGGCAGCTCACTTGCGGACAGCTGGTGATCCAGGCTTCCTGGTCCAGGTTCTCGCTGGTCACGGCTGCTTCCCACTACTGTGTGCGTTAAGTCTGGCACTATTATCTTTTTATCAGGTTTGTCTTGGCAATCCCTAGAGGTACGGTAGAGCGCGGGGCTTACTCCGCAACAAGGAGAGTAACTTGGGTATTTTGTTGTATTTTGTTCTAGCCCAATAGCATCAGTACTCCTTCTGAACTTTGCAAGCGAGAGGGTGTATTGGATGGCACAGATGCACCTTGGACATGGGAGTACGCTTGAAACCTAGTAATTTTCTATAATCCTCACTCGCCACTGCAGCTATATCAAGAGCGAAGAGGCGCTACATAAAAAAAAAAACAAGAAACGGAAAAGAAACTTTATATAATTAAGAAGTTATGTGGTCTGGTCGTGGCCCTCCATTAAGGGCCCCACTGGAAATGGTTCTCGAGCGATCGATGAGTCGCTGCAGGTCGTCCTGCACCAAGTCGCGCAAAGCCGCCTCCCAGAAACCAAGAATGGCATTAAATGACGCGACCTCTTCGACCGGAGGAAAGAAGCATCATCATATTTGGTAGTATAAGGTGGAACGGAGGTCACCGCTTGTCAAGAACGCGTCTCCGTAGTGTGACTAGCTCATTTTGTGGAGAACGTGTAAGTCGTGAAAAGAAAAAGTTCGTAAACGCCTACAGTCAACCGCGTACCACCTCCCGAGCAGCCGTTGTGCTGACGGATAGATGGCCCGCGTCTGCCTGCAGCATTCTAGGATGTAAGAGATACTGATTTGCTAGATAAACGCCACCTTATCCGCTCGACCTCCAACCAGGTTGACCACAGCTTGTCCTCGGAAGTCTGGCATGTCTGGTAGGGGCAAGCCTCGGGCCAGCGCATTCGGCGTTCATTTAAAGTGACAGGTGCAAGCCCAGGGATAGAGACGGCACGATCAATGGGTGCCTGGCTTCGCTACGCAGTCATCGCGGCCGCTGCAGCATTGCCCAGCTCGCCTCGCAGGAAGGCACGGCACGCGCTTTGAGAATCGGCTGGAATGATCAATGGGTATATCCGAGAAAACAGTCCATGTACCGATTGCAAACAACTTAGCACAGCTGACCCTATAAGTGGATGTCCTGCAATCTGCAGGAAACCGCCTTCCGCGCTGCTGGTGCTACCACTGACTGGTCGCTATAGCTTCGGAAAGACGCCCCTTTTAGAGATATGATTGTAAAACAATTCCCCACCCTTCTGACGTTGCTTTAATGAAATTCTTTTAGACATAGCCCACTCGGATTCAATTTTTTTAAGCGGGTTGTTTCATTTTTTTGTGATGACCCAAAAAAATTAATGAGCTTTGCTAACCTTTTAGCTCCTTTACTCTGAACCACCAGTTATATCGGATAGTTAAGTGATCTACCATGGCAGAAAAAGCTGTAGGTACAGCTTGTCTTCAACCAGAACTATATAATCTTTGAATCGCCTCAGACAGTTCTCTACTACCAACGCGCAACTTTACTGAAGTCCCTGCATAAGCATTACGCTGCGCACATTTATTCACGCCATGCAAGGACGTCCATGCGGCACCACGTGCCCGCCCCCTTTCCGGCGCATGGGGAGCAAATATAGGGACCGAAGTGGGCGGCCAGAGGACCGAAGGCCGTAATAAATACCCACAAGAACCAAGGACGCGCACGCGCGCGATGTACGCACACACGCACGCACACCCACACTCCAGTCCGGGGCGCGCGCGCCACCCCCTGCCTAATGCAGAAATCGATGAGCAGGCCGATTTTCGGAATCGATGAGCCCGTCACTGCCGCCGCTGCCCGGGCTACATCAACAGAAACAGCAGCGCTGAGACCTCCCCAACACCCCCGCAAGTTCCCTTTCCTTTGCTTCCGCCAAATATGAAAAGAGACAGCGGCCATGCTTCAACAGTGATGTTGTGAACTCTGCCTGTTCTTGACGCGGCCGCGGGAAGCTGTTGCACGCATGCGGGGCTTGCTTCTTTGTTTATGCTCATCACGTTTTCTTTCTTTTTTTTTCGCTAGCTATATCAATTGTTGTGGGACCCACAGAGTAGTAGGCGTCTAGCGCCACAGCTCTCGATCGGCCGCCACGCGTTAGCAAAAGAAAACATCCATCCGTACATAACTATGTCATTAACAAAAAGAAGAAGAGGAAAGACAGCCAAAAATCTCCAGCCATTTTGTATCCGGTCATCATCATCATCATCATCATCATCATCATCATCATCATCATCAAATCTCCAGTGGTTGACGGACATGACTAACGTCGCCCCGTTGAAATTATTGCGTTGAATTCAACGTTCGTCCTTCTTTTAGTGTTTCACGTGTTCAGCATTAGAAAATTAGTGCGCGAACCTCCTGCGGTCTTTGTCTACAAAACACGTTAGCGAATCAAAATCTGTACACATAGTATAGTTTCTGTTTCTTCTCTGGGTGTTGTGTATTAGCGCTCCTTCCTCGATCTCCCTAATGAATATAGAACAAAAATAAGAGACCGCGCCACGTGCCGCGCTTATCTGGATGAACAATCTGAAGCCGGCCGCAGCTCATTGCTGAGGTCTCTTATCAGTTCGCCTGCATGTTAGAGAGCCAGCCTGATGGAGCGAGTAATTATCTTGCTAACTGCTATACGACGAAAATCGCCCCGTGCGAATCAACATAGCATGCCTCCGGTTCCAGCTAAGTGAAGTGTGTCAGCATTAGTACTCCTAAAGGCAGCTCTGGTGTGGCCTGATAGCCCTCTATAAAAAATAGGCACTCAATCATAACTTTTCGGCATTGTTCCATCGATCATCAATTCCGAAAGTCGGCCCTAATTTTCGTATCTAGAAATAAACTGTCGCGTGCGTCAATGACGTCATATATAATATTCGATCCTGCTAACGGCGCCGAGGTGGGCCCTCCTTAGACTAGCGCCTCGGGCTCGATTATCGAAAGAAGCCGAGAAAAATGAGATGGCAGCCGCCATCGTCACGTAACTAGAGATTACATTTAGCGCGTGCAGCTAAAACTGTTCCACTGCTCCTCAAACGCGGCTTGGTAGCACAGTGACTAGACGCAGCGTGCTTTAACACTATATATTTGGTCAAGTCACGGAGAAAGAAGACTATAGGTAAAGGAAAAATTGGCACGCCCCGGCTAACCTCACGAGTTAGCGACATGTTACTTCAAACAGCACCCAGCACCTGGCGACATTAACTCTTAATGGAACACGTTCAGCTATCTCAACCTCACTAAAGTGTCAGTGTGGGCATGTCGGTGTGACAAGACAGGAATGATCAGCACGTAACAAACGAGCGCAGACTTACAGCTGTCGTAAGTAAGCGCTCGTGTGTCTCGTCTTTCCTTTTCTTGCTTCCTCGTCCACTGCGCGTCGGGGGAAAGGGGGGGGAGAGAACTAATAGATATACAGGCACTACCGAGCCGGAGAGAAGGTCTCGCTTCCATGCTCGGCGGATAGCCGTACTAGACCGACTTTCCCGAACAAAAATCAGAAAGAAGCGTTCGCATCTCGCGGCGACAAATCGCTCCTGCAACCCCTCACAAACAACCGGGGAGACCTCAGCAGAGATCCGAGAAAGAACATCGCGGTCAGCCCCTAAGCGCATTGGATTGAATCAGGCATAGAGAAGAGTGAGATCAAGGATGCTCTGCGTGAGATGGGAAAAGAGCGCGTCGGGTCCGCACGACATGTTATGGGCTTGCCGTCCGCTTTAGTATTCACTTTCCTCTTTCGCCTTTTCATTCTCTCCTCCCATGCCGCCAGTGCAGAGTAGCAAACGGGTTTGCTATCTCAGTAAACCTCCTTACATTTCTTTCTTGTTCTCCTCCTCCTGTTTGACGTAGACGCTGTAGCCAGGCTGACAAAGTATAATACTAGTCGTTACCAGCCCAAAATGGTACCTCTTAAACAGTGCCTCTGGCAGGACAATGTACTGCTCAATAGCAGAGAAGGTCGCCGTTACCCACTGACTCTAACCTTAACGGAATATTAGTGACGTTTAGCATAGAAGCAATCACTATGGGCATGCGTACTCGCGCCCTGCTATTCCCCTAACCGTTTTAAAACTCGAACGAGCTTTAGAACAGCGTCACCTTATTATGTTGGGGGACAGCGAAAAAACAAGGTGCGAATGCGCATACGCATAATTCTAGGCTGGAAGGGCGGAGGGTGTGGCTAGGCGTGGTCAGCGTTCCCCTATCTGCTGCGAATTTATTCTGAAACTGCCTATGATCGCGCTAGCAAGCAGCATACAGAAATTGTTGCAAAGGACGTTTGGCAGAACTCTCCGATAATCTTATCAAAAGATAGTCCCCTAGAATAGTTGTATTCTGGCACATAAATGTGTTGTCGGTAATGAGGCCGCGGATAGCTACGCCTTAAAATTATCCCCCGAGCACCCCCTGAATAGGATCACTGCTATGCTGTACCACAGACTATATGTAAGCATACGACGCAATTCTTAGCCACTGAGAAAACTTACACATTTTTCCTCATCCTCTAAGCACTTTACTTAACATGGACGACACTCCTCTCGAGGAATACGAAAGAACTTAGCCATAGCACTACACCTCCTGCACACCTGGCACCCTGCGATGTACGACACAAATTGCACCACATTCGAACAGCAAAGAAGCGTCATATCACCTGCCATGGTGTTTCCGATGCAACCATGATTTAGATCTTATTTTCAACCCAAAGACCCCAAAATGGGAGGCTGCCTTGACAAACGCAGACCACACACATCAGCAATGGCTGGTAGACTATCGCGCAATCGTCATGGTGGCAGTCATTATGGCGCGCGCATCTTGCTGACCAACCGCGCTACTGTGGACATAATTCACGGTGTGTAGCATAACCTCGCAGCCTCAATCTTTTCAGGTAACATCGTTCGAATAGGAATTATGATGACCGCTACAGGGAACCTGTACTGCATAGGTGGTGCTGCAATTGACCCGCAGCGTGACTCAAAAATGCTGCTGTTAGCCGCTTGGTTCGCGATCAACGACCGAGCACACTGAGCAGCATTATAGATACGTGAGTGACAGGTAACGTCCTTGCCCAGGCGCTCTCGATAGAGCCCAGTTATCTGACACACGCCACGCGAAGCTTCGACAAAGCGTGCAATCTGATCCCTGTAAGCTCATACAGGTGGCGTGGAAACGCCCTAAAAAGCCGCCTCAGAAGTGTTTGCTCTTCTAGCTAGGATATGTGTTACGGCGCGGCGGTCTACACAGCAAACTTCATTGCAGGTTACTTATAGCTGTGAAATGAAAAAAAGTATCGGCAGTATTACTACGCCATCTTCAAAAACAGGATGAGAAGTGTGCACAACTGAAAAATTATGTATGGTTGACGCTGTGAGGCACGCTCCTTATTTTGGTTTTAAATATATGTTCAGCCTAACATATCCGGGCTTCAAGGAAACAAATTTCTTAGGTGTCTCGTTTCATAACGCCAACGGTTAGTTGGTGCGATATTTCATACAAATGGTCACAAAGGTTGAAGAAGGTAACCTGAAGTTGCCAGATAAGCACCTCAAGTACTGTGGAATAAAAGTAACATGAGCATTCGCTAGAATTAAGGGAGGCAATGATATTTATTATGATTTGATACCAAATACATCTGCGTGAAAATTGCGGAGCGCATGCTGCCAAGTTCAGTGTTGTGAGAACTATCAGTTACTGCATTCGTTAATAAGCAACTGATTAGCAACACGAAGGGCGCTAAGTTAAAGCGAAATAATGAAATCACTGCCAAGCGACGCACATCCACAGAACAAAACTTGCGAGTTCCCAGCGCACTGACTAGTGTATGCAGCGCCTCGAATGGGTTGTCAAATTTCAACGTTTGTCGACGAGTGGACCTCCAAGTTCCTGCTCCTTTTCGGCTGTTTTTAAAAACGGCTGAGCTTATTGAAGCTCTCTGGACAACTATGACATCACTATGATGCTTTGCAAGCTCCTTGAAGCACTATTACGTCCATAAACTTCACCCCTGAATGAAAGGAAGCTTAGATATAGGCATGTCCCTGCAAAGTTAGATAGTACTAAGTTTTCCGTCTAGCCAAACAAGAGCTGACTATACTCGTGTCACGACAGAATAAATTGCCTTGCCGACGTTTTCATTTAAAGACTGAAACTTATCAAGCTATGGGAACCAGCCGAAGCAAAAGGCAAAAAAAAATGCAATTAACGAAAATTTCAGAACTGCCGCCATACTTTCCAAGACCTTTGGGATATAATTTTGCACATTAAATTTGACCTCTCTTTTAGAGAGCTTGAGGTAGTTACACCCTAACGCTCCCTTCTGCTCCACCGCTACTTAAAATCGATATAGCTGCTCTATTCGGCCTGACATGGATTTGTAATTATGTCTCTCGTGAATACAAAGGCGATCCTTTATGAGAGATGTACGCTTTTAAACGCTGCATTCGTTACAACTGCGCTCCCTTTCGAAGTTCCTTTCTTTTTTCATATCAGGCCTGCCTCTCGCTTCGAGCTATCTACGTTGATAATCGCGCGTATCTGACTAGAATTGTTCAACGGCCGCTCTGAATGCCCATTGTTCTAGAGCAGTCGAGCGCGGATCCCAAAATTAAACTGGCGGCTGTGGATATGGACGACTGCTCCGCAAGCAAGAAAAATCTAGAAGTGCGATCAAAAACAATACCACGCCGAAGAAAAAAATATGATTTCGGGCTGCCGGCACACAGTGCGCCTTGTTCAAAATTTCTCTCACGTGCCAACTCTCCTTAATGAAAAATGCTCGTTATCCGAGTTTCAACTGTTCCACTGTTCTTATTTTTGTATTCTCAACTCACCACTCCTATTTCTAGTTCTTTTTTATGCATGCTGCATTTTGGGTTTTTTTCATGATTTTTTTAACCACGGTTCTGCATGGTGTGGGTGTTGGCTAGCTCTCGTGTTTGGTTTAGTAGATGACTGCGATTGTAATCTTCCCCATGGAGCATATTATTTAAACTACAGATGCACACGTACAGAGTGGGAAAGTGATTACGCATCAAAGCTCGGTTCATCCGGCTAAAAAGGAACCAGTGCGTGCATTTCAGATAAAAGAAGACAATCATCACAACGACAGAGGCAACGACATGAACGCCCCTATCGCCAACCCAATTCTTCCTCCATACCCAAACCTTTACCCCCCCGTGCTACAGGCACTGCAAGCAGCAGCTGCGGCGGCTCTTTTCGTTCCTTAAAACTCTTTCAATGTATATAAATAATTCCTTTCTGCCAGATTTCACTACACAAATTTCATGGACACGAGCATAAATTTCCCCAAAGAAATTTTACTGCGCACGAAGCTGTTATTGCGTCGCAGCAAGGTCTGTGAAACTTCTGCTTTCCCTTTAGAGGAGAGTTCGACAGAGGCGATTCCGTTCAGTTAGGAGCACCGCAATTACCGGCGCTCACACAAGGCAGAATGAGAACTTGACGGTTTTGTTTTCTGGGCAGAATTGGAATCACATGGTGAGAAGCTTGCAAGTATATATATACAACAATAATACCTGCGCATATGGGCACGGGCCTGTCCCAGCGTCCGTTGTTGCAGGTGGACACCGAATCGCCGAACAGAGAGTAGCCGGGCCGGCACACGTACTTGACCACACGGCCGCGGAAGCGCAGCTTCACCAGCCCGTTGCGGAAGTAGATCCGTGGGTTGACGCAGCGCGCCGACATCACACTTGATCGGCTGGGCCGAATGCCGCCCATCAGTGACGCTGCGCACAACAGAACGAGAGGAAGTGCAATGAATTAAACACGGCAAAGAAAGAAAAAAGAGAGGGAGAGAAATAAATAAATAAGGAAGGAAGGAAGGAAGGAAGGAAGGAAGGAAGGAAGGAAGGAAGGAAGGAAGGAAGGAAGGAAGGAAGGAAGGAAGGAAGGAAGGAAGGAAGGAAGGAAGGAAGGAAGGAAGGAAGGAAGGAAGGAAGGAAGGAAGGAAGGAAGGAAGGAAGGAAGGAAGGAAGGAAGGAAGGAAGGAAGGAAGGAAGGAAGGAAGGAAGGAAGGAAGGAAGGAAGGAAGGAAGGAAGGAAGGAAGGAAGGAAGGAAGAGAAAGAAAGAAACAAACAAGAAACAAAGAAAGAACGAGAGACGGACGGATGATCGGACACGCAGACCGACAGACAGAGATCACCGAGACCACTTGAGGTAAAGAACCTCAAGTGGTCTCGGTGATCTCTGTCTCTAGAAAGAAAAAAGAAAGAGAAATAAATAAATAAAGGAAGGAAGGAAGGAAGGAAGGAAGGAAGGAAGGAAGGAAGGAAGGAAGGAAGGAAGGAAGGAAGGAAGGAAGGAAGGAAGGAAGGAAGGAAGGAAGGAAGGATGGTCGGACACGCAGACCGACAGACAGAGATCACCAAGACCACTTGAGGTTCTTTAACGTGCACAATGACGACACACAGCACCCGGGCGCGTGGCTTTCCATCTTCATCGAGAAGTAGCCGCCGCGGCCGGCATTCGATCCCGCGTCGTTCAGCACAGTAGTCGAGCGCCCTAACGACTGCACTATCGCAGTCGGGTGGTGCAGTAATGTGTTCGCACAGCATAATAACGCATTTTACGGTATTAACATTACTAGCGCCCCGCCGGGGTGGTGCAGTGGTAAGACGCCCGACTACTGTGCCGGAGTACCCGGGTTCGAACCCGACCTCGGTGGCTGCGTTTCGATGGAGGCGAAACGGAGTGGCGTCCGTGTGCTGTGCGATGTCAGTGCACGTTAAAGAACCCCAGGTGGTCGAAATTTCCGGAGTCCTCCACTACGGCGTCTCTCATAGCCTTGTCGCTCTGGGACGTTAAACCCCACAAACCAACCAACCATTAACATTACTAGCGGAAAGCCGTGTTTGCAACTTCCTAACAGCCACCAGCGGTGTTCAAAGAGGGTTATAGCATCATGCGATTCGCGGTCTGTTGGTGTGTCCCGCCACTACACTTTCCACCGCACGCGCTCAGATCACCTTAACAGCACCAGGTGACGTCATATGCTAGAAGGTCGGCCGCATCGGGAACAATCAGCGCGTGGGCACTGTCGGTACGTGGCAACGGGTCACGGAGGCGGATCGCTCTACACATAATTTTCTTATAAATGGGGGCTGAATTTCCCGGAAAATGTCTGCAACTTTGTCCAGCACAGACAACAAATGTGTTAAGAAATGGGCTTTTAGTTCTCGGGAAAACTTATCGGCTTTGTTGGTGTAAAAAGTGAACTTTTAGATATATTTTATTATCACCGAAAGAAAATAATCTTTCTTCTATGCGTTGCACCATCCTGTTTCGTGTACAACGAATCCATAGAATGTTGGAGAACAATGTTTGCACAAGCCCAGTACGCGCTTCCTTTACCAGTTCCCTACTCTCGCCTCTGAGTTGGCAGAAAAGTAGCCAATATTTATCGCCCTAATCTTTGAGAACGACACTTCAAAAGACATAAAGTGCGACAAAAAGCTTTCCGCTTTCAGATCCGGCGATTCTCGACTCTTATAGAAAGGCTCTAAAAGAAGAACGTCCAAGGAAATAAAAAATAGTCAAATAATTCGCATCTTCTTCCCCCTCGTTATAATCTCTACTACATCCCGAACCACTTCGTCTTCTCCGCAGTTCTTTAGATTGCTCGTGTGCTAAAAGTAAACGGAAAAGAAAGCAGGCATTTCTGTTTTTTTTTTTTTTTGTCCAAGCTCAAGGGCTTATCCCGGAGGCCCCTTTTTCTTCTCTTCCCGCTACTTCCCCGGAGCCCTGTCCCTACTCATTCAAGGACCGTTCTCTGTGCAGCGTCTCTTCAGTGAGATCCCCGCCAGAGGACGACTGCGCCCTGTGTTTACCGCCAGAATCCGTGCAGGATTTGTTGTTCCTGCTGAGAATCCACAGATCGAAGCGATCTAACCGCTCACGTAGAGCATCTTCCGTCTCTGGTTGGTGTTCTCCTTTTAATTTTTGTTCTGTTTTTCTCCATACGGCGCGGCGTGTAAGTCTGGCGTTGTACGACTTCTTCTGCGGCCTGCTTCTGCGTGGACGGTCAGCGCACAAAACCCTTCCCTGTCCGCTTCCATAACGTCACGTCCAGATTATTTCGCTAAAAAAAAAAGAAGAAAAAGAAGGCACATGGCAAAAGGTATTTACGGCGGAGACGGCGCTACCGCTTCCACGAGATAAAGTCGCGGTCTGTAAGCCGCGACTAACTGGAGAGGTCAGCGTTACAAATAATTAAGGAATTGATTGCTCTTTGCGCATTAATAGTTTTAATAGGAAAATTTACCAGACAGGCGAGGCAACAACCGTTGTGCTCTGACTCTGCGCAGCATTGATAAACTTTTTTCTTTCCTTTCCATTTCCTTACCCACGATGGTGTCCGTTCATTTGCCCCTGTACTTGCACTCGTCTTCATCTTTCTATTTTCTCTTGTTCCTCATTTTCTTCTTTTAATTTCAACTTCTCTTGTTCGTCTTTGCTAGCCTCGTTTTACTAGACGCTGATCAGCTTATATCGTTGTCGAAAACCGCAACGAGCTCAGGGTGGGCTTCCAATAGTAGGCTGCATACGTATTCAAAAATTGCGTATATGATTGAACATAGTTCTGTTCGAATATTCGAACGAATCAAAGATTGTACGTCCAAAGTTATTTTAAACTAATTGAATACATTCTGAACATTTCCAGTAATGCTGAATTCGTGCTGAATTCGTGAACCTCGTGCTGAACAGCACGAGGTTCGGATAAGGGCCCTCAGTAATGCTTTTCTTCGAATACTGGAAAACGGCGCACAGCCCAAGCCGCCTACCATCGTGCGGCGATCAGTATGGGCGTTGTTGTTGTGGCTGTAGGAAGAAGGAAAAGAAAATGTATGGGCCTGCTACTGGCTCCGTAGCTGAGCCACCTCCGCTGCCTTGTGCAGACAGAAAAGAAAATAGGGAAGAAAGAGCAGGAAGAGGGAAAGCAAGACGCGTGCTGACACAACAGCCGTCGTCCACCACCGAAGCGGTGGCGGGTGCAATGACGGCCCACAACAGATAAAAATTCGGTGGCAGGATGGCTCCCGCCGCTAGCGGCGGTGACCTACCTGCCCCAGCCTCATCAGGGGAGTCTACCCTTCATTATGGGCGGGCACATTCAGCGTGACCCGTTTGAGTTGACCACATCGTAGGGCTTAGGTAACTTCAGAAAATCATGTCTGTATTCGCCATATCTGAGACCCTGGCTTGTACGTAGCTGGTATTCGTCTCGGGCCCTGAAGAATGCCAATACATATTATTTCTTCGTTCATAGATGGGAAAAGTTGTGTTTCCGATAAGCACACTCACGAGTTACTCAGTTCCAGGATCTTGGGACACATTTGAAGTATAAGGCAAACTGTGCGATATTGCACCATACTGTTTCGCACATATTGATGACATTTATTTAGGCTTAGATGAGTGGCGAACATTTTCGTTTAAACATTTACCAGCGCTGATAGCGAGTAGTTAAAACTCCTATCCAACACCAATATCGGTTCAGCTTCTGAAAATAATTTTGAGGCGGCTGGAATATTATGGGGTACTTATTATGAGCATACTCATATAAATGGTCTGAGCGTCGTAAGATATGTAAAATATTGCTTCTGAAGATTGTCCTACTCGCACAACTACAGTAATTAGGAATATTCATAGACCCAATTATGTGCGTTTTTAAATAACTGCCAAGCAACTGCGGACAATTGTTAGATAGCTTTATGAACTATTAGTAGAAATGATCTAAGCTTCCGACGCGTACCACAAGTTTGCTTTTGACTTTTGTCCTGCGCTCACAAGAAAAAAAAAATGGGGGAAGGACATGAGAGATTGAATTAAAAAAAAAGTGACGCGTTTTTGAAAAAAATGCCAATAGTCTAGAAGCCTCCCGATTGAGAAATTTTATTTATTTATTTATTTATTTATTTATTTATTTATTTATTTATTTATTTATTTATTTATTTATTTATTTATTTATTTATTTATTTATTTATTTATTCTGTCAGTGCAAGTTAAAGAACCCCAGGTGGTCGAAATTTCCGGAGTCCTCCACTACGGCGTCTCTCATACCCTGAGTCGCTTTGGGACGTTAAACCCCACCAAACCCAACCAAACCATATGCTAGCTCAAACCACTACGCCATAGCTGCCTTTATCTAGATGACCCTCGGTGCGAGCGCTGGACAAACTTTAAAAGCGAGGTTTTGCTACAAATCGGAAAAATGGGTCATTCCCATCATTATGATCACAACAGCATTTTATGATATCCGATAGTGACCTCACGATTAAATATTACAAGGGACACTTAAAATCCGCCTTTAAAGATATGACGCGATAGCGTAGGCTACCACCCCGCACATAAAGGCCCGCAATAACCTAGCCGTATGAATGTGCATACATACTCTAGGGGTAAAGCGAACGCAAAAGTCCTGGCAGGCTGATCCTGACATCCCCTTCTCATATGAAATGAGAGGCTCGATCTGGCAGCTACTGTGAAACCTAATATCAGGCAACCTTACGCCCAGTTAGTGCTCGGCCATGTCAGCAGCCAGCTACCGCCTGCCACTGCCATGCTCGTAATTTTTCGCCCCCCACAGCGCCCACGCCGGCGCCGGATTTTATTGCTAAAGCAATACTGCTCGCACTTTCAAGCCGTCAGCGTGGTCCCGGCGATAACCACGTTTGACCTTTAGACGACCCCCAAGCTGGCAGGAGCTGCCAACTTGGGTCTCTCGTTTCACATGGGAATACACAGCAATACTACGCTAGGTTTTGAGCAGTCAGCGCGGTCTCGGCGGTAATCACGTTTGACCTTTGACCTTTAGACGACCCCAAGCTGGCAGGAGCTGCCAACTTGGGTCTCTCGTTTCACATGGGAATACACAGCAATACTACGCTAGGTTTTGAGCCGTCAGCGTGGTCCCGGCGGTAACCACGTTTTACCTTTGACCTTTAGACGGCCCCAAGGTGGCAGGAGCTGCCAACTTGGGTCTCTCGTTTCACATGGGAATACACAGCAATACTACGCTAGGTTTTGAGCCGTCAGCGCGGTCCCGGCGGTAATCACGTTTGACCTTTAGACGACCCCCGTAGTGACATCACACCCTACGGAGGAAACACTAGAGACCGCAGCTCGGCTCGTCGGCGTGGTCCCGGCGATAACCACGGCGCGTCACGTGACGCTGTGACGTCACGCCCCACGCGACACACGGGCTGGCAGGAGCTGCCAACTTGGGTCTCTCGTTTCACATGGAACGGTTATGTCCGAATCAGCCTGCAAGGACCCTGGCATTCACGTTACCCATATAGGCCACTAAGGCACGTTCATATGGGTTGGTTAAAGCGAGGCTTTATATGTGGGCTGAGGAAGAAGAAAAAAGAAGAGGAACGCTCGGTCACCCGCAGCTAATGCTTTCGAAAGGTATTGCTTTCGCAACCTACCGGGCTTAACCAAGCTAAGTCTCTCCCAATTTTTTGGTGAACGATGCCTTTAACACGCTGTCGAGTTAAAAGTGGCGCCCTCACTGTACTCGCTCGCGCGAGTTGCGATTCGCGGGCGTCGTCGGGGCAGGGAGAGACCACAGAATAGGACGAAGGGGGAACAAACATTAGCTCTTCCGCTGCCTCAGAGAAAGTGCTTCCTGTGCAGCCAGGCGCCTTCCCGAGCGATCGCATTGTCACGCGACAGCAGCCTGCATGCGCAAATCAACCGTCCACCAGGCGCTATAGGAACGGAAGAAAACGAAATGCCCCTTGTCAGTTTCCGTCATTCAACATCGCAGTTTCTGAGTTCCTTCTAGCGCTGCGTAAAGCCTCCACATCCATTTACTTTTGCACACAAAAATGCAATAGAGGAAGAATTGGATGTTTGGGTAATCTTGCCGCGACAAGGGTTTGTTTGCGTCATAGTACGCGGCACGTACAAAGACGTGCCGCGTGCCGCGTTTTTTCCAAAGTAGAATCTGTTGCCTTCCTCAATTACCATTTTTAATGTTGTAGGGATTCCAGCACACATAGGCAGATTGCCAACAGCAGACGACACCGATGGAATTTCCAGTCCTTTCTCCGTGCCTGAGTTGCTTGCGGCAATAGATGAGGCCAAACGGATGGCATCACCCGGTCCGAATGCCATTCCATACGAAGTGTGCAATTACCACTTCTGGACACCATTAACAAGGTATGGCTAGACGGCTCTGTACCCGAGACCTGGAAATCAGCCATTGCGATCCCAATCCCAAAACAAGGGAAGCCACCGACGGACCTCGGCAACTTTCGGCCCATTTCTCTAAAGTCAAAAGTGTGCAATCTGACAGAAAAAATGTTAGCGACACGATTGTCCTGGTGGCTGGAGCACCACGGTTTCTACCACCCCAAACAAATTGCCTTCCATCCATCCATAGCCACTGAAGATGGGCTGGCTGTTTTGGCCTCGCGAGTTCTGTCGTCAACCCGCAGCCGCAATGTACGTACCATTCTCGCGATGAATGTCGAAAAGGCGTATGATAACATTAGCCACGCCACCATTTTGAATTGTACTGACACGCTGCATTTCCCTCTTAGGGTACGCAGTTTTGTAAAATCCTTCCTTGAAAACAGAAGATTTGCAATACGCCTTAATGGCGATTCCATCGGATCATTTGTCCCTGTTCGCGGTGTACCCCACGGTTAATTCTGTACTGTCGCCACGCTGTTTAACATTTCATTCATTCCCCTTGCGTGGCTCTTACATAATGTCCCTGAAGTTATCTTTTTGCTCTATGCTGATGATATTACGGTGAGAAATACACACCATGGCCTGTTTACTCAAGCGGCAGCCTTACAGTCAGTCATGGGTATTACTGCCAACTATGTTAAATCTGTCGGCCTAGAACTTTCCACGAGCTTTCCAAGAGAAAGGCGCAGTATCTGCCACACTTGCTCTGTGGACACCTGAACCACGCCCTATACCGAATGGCTGAATATAATATACCTTGCCCAAAGACTTTATTGTGTTTTTTTTTTTATTTTTGTCGTTCTTCACTCCACAGTTCTTTTATTTTATTCAGAAAAGTAAAACACTGTATGCACTTGTGATAAAGATCACATATTTGCCTTCTGGTGTCTTAGGGTCTTATTTACTGGTCGCTTTCGCAACGCCCCGCAACACCTACACTCCCAGTGACCGACAACCCATGAAATTACACCGCTCCGCCCAAAGTCACCATCCGCTACACCCTTTTCCCCAAATTGTACAGCTGGCCCGCCTCAAGCCGTATTATTCCCACTCCACACCACATCTCTAAAATGCACCGGGACGTTGCCTTTTTGCGAGGGGGATAGTGTTATCGGGGAACGCGTGACCTATGAAGTGGTGCGCTCACAACGGCGACGACGACGACCGAGGAACGCGTGCACGACAAAGTTATTCTAGTTCACTGTAACAAAGTAAGCTAAGACGACGACGCAGACAGAGTGGATGCAGGACGGCCCCTGAAGACTGCGCCGAGTTCCGCCAATCGCAGTGCAAGTTCCAATAAATAATTCTCCGTGACAATATCACACCAGCATTTTTAAAATTTTTGAACTGGTGCAGCATCTACTTTCCACACCTCGCGACCTCCTTGATAAGGAGCGCGGTACGAAAAAATCCTCGCCGCGCGCACGATCTCGGCGGTCAAGTGAAGAAAAAATAACATGTAGGTATCAGTCGCAGGACATTAATTTATTGTACCTAATGAATTATATCACCAGACATAAAGCATTTTGGTTAGATTTGGGTAACTTCAAATTTTCTTATTTACGGTACTGTACAGCTCGATAACGCCTGCGGTCTTTATAAAAACTCAAATTTGGACTTCGCTTCGTCCGCCGTGTGACAAGCAAAAAATGACATGAAGAAAAAACAAATGAAACAGCGCGAAATGCTGGAATTCATAAGAGCCTTTCATAGCCAGAAATGTTCAAGAAATTATCTAGAATAAATTAAGAACGTGCTTTCTTTTGTTCACATATTGCATAACAGTACCGTAACAATGAATATGTCCGTCGATCCCCCCTCGACGGGATTGTAGTTTTAGCTGTTTACTGTTTATTTTCAAAAATACCTCAATAGGTTTTCTATGGTGCAGGCTTAATTACCTTCTAGAGCTAGCAGAAGCAAACTTCCGCTAGTCATTTCCAGTCAATACTATCAATACGTTCTCATTTCTATCAATTTCTATCAATACGTTCACGAGAGAAATGTTTACATATTACGCACATTCCTCGGAATCATTTTTAAAAAAGAGCCAGACGGTATACTATGAGAGTTTGAACTACTCGCTGCAAGGCTTAAAAAAAAAAGCAAACTTTCAACACGCATCAGAAGCTTAGACCCTTTCCGCTTACTGGTGCTTAACAGTATCTTATCATACGCTATAGCTGCATCGCAATAAAGAGCATTGCTTATTTTGCTTCCGTCGATGCCATGGGGACGAAGATCTTTTTCAAGCCGTAATGAAACGGCTTTTGTTTCCGGCCCCTTCTACAATATATACTTCATGTTACGAAGAAGAAGCAAAATGAATGAATGATGTAATAACAGATTGCCTTACAAAATGAAACTGATTTCTCGAACAGACAGAAGGCATGGGCAAACCGAATGGCGCGTCCTCTCGTAGACGAGTGGAACAGGACGAACATGCCGGAGAATGCTCTGTGCAGCACATAATAAACTGGCATACATATACGCACAGCAGAACAGATGTTTAAAAACGGCCTCGTCATGAACTTTCATTCGAGGCAAGATACTTTTTATTCATCCTCAAAATGGTCAGGGATTTCCGAATAAAGTAGTTATGCACGCATTTCGCCTTGTCACAACGCGCCTTTTTACTGCGAATAAAGTATAATGCGTGTAATTAGAGAAACATGGCCTTACGTAATACAGAAATGGTCGTTTTAAATCACTATTTCTCAACAAACACATTGTCGCGTTCTTTAATTTACTTGGCACTGCCACAGTTTCATGAGGAAAGATAAGTCGGCATATTTCAGAATGGGGCTTACTGTGTGGGTTGAGTCGAGAGAAGCGATGATCGTCGATACCTGTTTCACAAAAATGAAAAGAAAAAGTATATTAAGTTATTAATCTGACATAGAACACCGAACTGTTATCGATTCAACAACACTGCAGACAACATAAATCATTTTCGCGGAAAAATCATGAAACAAAATTTGGTTAAACTGGGATACCAAAGCCGGGTTGTGGGGACCCTTTTAACAATGGGTTGAGTTTAGGACTACTTGACTGCCTTTAGCAAATGGGTTGTAGATATATGACATAGCAGCAATAAATTATTATGACGCGCAGTTGTAACAAATTACTTTGGCAATTAATTTGGCCACCAAAATGTGATTATTGCCTTTCCAAAATTACTTTTGTTGCGAACTGTGATAACTCTTTTTGTGTCGGCAAAGCTTCGATTTCTCATTTGCCAAAGGTGGGCAGTATGAAAGAAGAATTGCGTACAACACAGGAAAAGCTAACCGATTTCTGGCACTACGTATAGGCAACAACGCAAAACCCCACACCACCATGCATTCTTACGATTTCTAAGTTGCAGTTCGGGATATAAAGGATTTCTTCGCCAAGTGCAAAGTTAATTGGTTTCTAAGAACAGGATTAGCAGAGCGGTTATTTTGCGCGGCCTAGAGACGACGACGCAGACAGAGGGAATGCTGGACGGCCATTGAAGTCTGCGCCGAATTCCGCCCACCGCAGTGCAAGTCCTTCCAATAAATGTTTCCCGTATAAATATCACGCCTGCGTTGTTTGTTTTTTTTTTTTAATTTTTGAACTGGGGAAGCATCTACTTTCCACACCTCGCGGCCTCCCTGCACACCGGGAACTATCCCGGCGCGAGGCCATCCATTGGTGCAAAATACAAACAGGAACCTTTCCAAACCCATGGCTATATAGCAAACTTTTCCCAAATTTTATTGAATCCACGTGCAAACACTGTCACAACTGGCCACATTCATTCACATAGTGTGGACATGTATACGACGCAACGCAGACAATTCAGCTACAGTGGATGCGTGGGAGTCCCTCCTGCGTACCACCGAGCTCGCCCAACAGCGCCAGCTCATTTTGCGCGCATTGGAGGCCGCAGAGTCCCAAGGGATCCCTGCTGACCTCCTCTAAGCAGTGCAACCAGACTTTCGGCATGGTTCCCCTTCTTTGGGAGTAAATAAAAAGCCTATCATCATCGTTATCATCATAATCCTCCGTGATGGGGAGTGCGGTACGAAAAATTTCTCGCCGCGCGTGCGATCTCGGCGGTCAAGTGAGGAAAAAATAACATGTAGGTATCAGCCGCAGGACATTAATTCAGTATACCTAATGAATCATATCACCAGACAAAGCATTTTAGTTAGATTTGGGTTACTTCAAAGTTTCTTATTTGCGATACTGTACAGCTCGATAACGCCTGCGGTCTTTATAAAAACACCCATTTGGACTTCGCTTGGTCCGCAGTGTGTGATAAATAATGAATGACATGAAGAAAAAACAAATAAAGCAGCGCGAACTGCTGGAAAAGAGCCTTTCATAGCTAGAAATGTTAAAGAAATTATCGAAAATAGATTCAGAACGTGATTTTTTTTTTTTTTTCACATATCGCATAACAGTATCGTAACAATGAATATGTCCGTCGAAACCCAACAATAGGTTTTCTATGGCGCAGTCTTAATTACCTTTGGGAGCTAGCAGAAGCAAACGTGCGCTAGTCATTTCCAGTCAATACTATCAATACGTTCTCATTTCTATCAATTTCTATCAATACGTTCACGAGAGAAATGTTTACATATTACGCAGATTCATCGGAATTATTTTTAAAAAGGAGCCAGACGGTATACAATGACAGTTTGATCTACTCGCTGCAAACGAAGCTTAAAAAAAGCAAACTTTCAACACGCATCAGAAGCTTAGACCATTTCTGTTTACATGTGCTTAACAGTATCTTATGATACGCTATAGTTGCCTCGCAATGAAGAGCAGGGCTTGTTTCGCTGCCATCGATGCCATGGGGACGAAGATCTTTTTCAAGCCGTAATGAAAAACTGCTTTTGTTTTCCGCCCCTTCAACAAAATATACTTCATGTTGTGAAGAAGAATCTAAATGAATGAATGATGTGATAATTCTCACGGTGAACCGATAAAACAGATTATCTTACAAAATGAAACTAATTCCTCGTACAGACAGAAAGTACGAGCAGACCGAATAGCATGTCCTCTCGTAGACGAGTGAAACAGGACGAACATGCCAGAGAATGCTCGGTACATCGCATAATAAACTGGCATACATATACGCACAGCAGAATACATGTTTAAAAACGGCCTCGTCATGAGCTTTCGTTCCAGACAAGATACTTTTTATTCATCCTCAAAATTGTCATGGATTTCCGAATAAAGTAGTTATGCACGCCTTTCGCCTTGTCACAACGTGCCTTTTTACTGCGAATAAAATATAATACGTGTAATTAGAGAAGCATGAGCTTAGGTAATACTAAATGGTCGTTATTAATAACAATTTCTAAAGAAAATATTGTCGCGTTCTTTATTTTCGTGGCACTGCATGCCACACTTTCATGAGGAAAAGTAGGTCGGCCTATTTCAAAATGGGACTTACTGTGTGGGTGGAGTCGAGAGAAGCGATGATCGTCGGTACCTGTTTCACACAAAGAAAAAAAGAAAGTACATTAGGTTATTAATCTGACATAAAACACCAAACTTACATCGATTCAACAAAGCTGCAGACAACATAAATCATTGGAATCAATCATTCCAAAATTACTTTTGTTGAGAACTGTGACAATGCTTTTTGCGTCGGCAAAGCTTATACTTCTCATTTGCCAGAAGTGGGCAGTATGAAAGAAGGAGCGTAAAACACAGGAAAAGCTAACCAATTTCTGGCACTGCGTAGGCAACTACGCACAATCACACTGCCATGCATTCTTACGATTTCTAAGTTGCAAACCGGGATATAAAAGCTTTTTTTGCCAAGTGTACAGTTAATTGGTTTCCAAGAACAGGATTAGCAGAGTGGCTATTCTGCGTGGCCTAAAACAGCCCGCGTTGAAAGCGAGCAAAACTTCAGCCCCCACTTTGAATCTTATAGCTGTGCTCCCAGAATTCACTAATGACCGTTTACAGAGAGCAGTTCCACTTTTCCTTGCAGGTGGCGCCACTAGGATGGCCGTCATTTCTGGCCTTCGGAACGCATCGGTGAGCACTGCGGTACTGCTGCAGCGCTGCTTTTGTAAGACTGCCAATAGACTTTTAAACGCTGCTGCCTGCTACTGGCTCTGTAGCCTAGCCATTTCCGCTGCATCGTGCGGACAGAAGAGAAAACAGAGAAGAAAGGAAAAGGAAGAGGGAGAGAAAGCAATAAGAGTCTGTAATTACAGACTCTTATTCCTTGTGCTTGTCGCTTTCTTCGAATATGGATTCGCCAATATTAAACACCTTTCTTTCATTGCTCCCCTCACATTTTAACCTCATATATATAGTGTGGGTACCAGGCCACAGTAATGTGACAGCCAATGAGGTTGCTGATTGACTAGCTAAAGAATCTGAATGGCCCTGTGTTGCCTATCCTCCCGGCAACAGCGTACATAACAGCGTACATAACAACCAGTGTTCCACTTCAGTAAACTGTGGTGAATCTTTACAACTCCCTTATCGTTCCACTAGTGCATGCTCATTCCTTTCACAACATCCACCTTTGGAATGTAGGTTCCCGTGTGAGTAACAAGGACCCCCATTATGACGCCAACCTTTCTCGCTTGTTTTTCTTGCACTTGTAAGGACGTTTTCTATGACAGATCACTTTTCGACCCAGCTGTCAGCTGCCTTTTCAAATGGAAGTGTCATAAATCCACGAAGGTCAGGGGAGCTTATAAAATACGTTTCAAGTTCCCCGCCTCCAAAATAAGCTTATGGAGGCAACAAGAATCGTTATGCTGTTGCCAGTCATGTCTGAAATGCGTGAAACAAACACTGCGCAGCAGCGGGGTGGAAACAGAGCATTTAAGAACATACGAGTATGCGTAATTCAGTCTCCTCACTGGTTGTCTCACAGCGAGTTAGACGGCGATTGTTACCGAGAGGTGTCTCTGAACGCTA
Organism: Amblyomma maculatum; assembly: GCF_055883805.1. Taxonomy (NCBI): domain Eukaryota; kingdom Metazoa; phylum Arthropoda; class Arachnida; order Ixodida; family Ixodidae; genus Amblyomma; species Amblyomma maculatum. The sequence goes on along the minus strand of NC_139351.1, from coordinate 111,509,635 downwards.
CCTAAAGGTAACATACACTCACTAAAGGAAGGAAATGATTACGGTGAAGATAATTAAATAGTGTTACCGTTGGCATGCTGTCACCTCGTGGCTCAGTGCACGGCTGGTTTTGTGGCTATTAAGAATTAAAAACATCACATGATGCAACCTAAAGGGGAACACCTCCCCCCCGAAGGATATTGGTTGCTTATTTTAATGTTGCAATTAAAAAAAAAATATATGAAAAAGTTGCACATACAGGAAGAAAACATTTTTTATTTGCTCAGCTCTTAGGTAAGTAATGTTAATCCATTGCACCACTGAGGCAACGAATACGGCAGATTTTAAATGCGTTCTTATTCGTTTTTACATTATTTCCGCTGTCTATCACCAGGTGACGCTGCTCAGAGGACCCTACCGTTGAGAGAACGGAATCAGGCGGCGAATATTCCACGCTGCCTTTTCTTTTGGTGACATCGATGCCACTTGCGAATAGCACGCGGTGAATGTTATGACGGCAGAAAGCTGATTTTAAAGGAACGCCACATCGTTATAGTCAGAATGCACATTGACTGCACATGCATCAAATAACTACGCATGTATATCCATGCAATGGCGACTACTTAATGGCCGCTCATTCATACATGCGACACAGTTACACTGCATAACTTTAAGTAAAGCTCTCGGCAAACTTCTTGCAGACCTCTCTCGACCGCTCTTTTACATCCAACCTTCAAACTTATGTGTGCATCGTTTATAACCCCTTCGGATAAGTGACCATCGAAGGCAAGTAGCCTTGATGATGCAAGCATGTGGAATTAAATGCATCGTAGTGACGGTAGGTCGCGAGAGACGCCATACTGGGAGGCTGCGGAAAACTTCCTATCAGCCGGTGTTCTCGAGAATACCCTGACACTTCACAACCCACGAACATCCCTTTCACTTCGCCTTCATCCGAATGCGACTAGCTGACATGGCAGGAACGCAAATCCGTCTGCTTAGCTTCAGCAGCCAAACGCCGTTCTATATGTACAGTAGTGAGCAGCCTTGTCTAGAGCGCGCGGACGGCGCTCTGCGCATGCGTGACAAATCAGAGGGATGCCTGCTCATCGCTTCCCTGTCAAGTCCCCGCCTTGCGAGTACCTTTCGTGCCGCTACGGTCGTACTGCCTGCATTTGCGAGGCCGTGATCGTCGCCAGACCGTCGTGATGCTGCTGTGTTTGTCGACTACAACGAGGCGGCCAGGCAAGCAAGCGCGAGTGATAACAGATTAACGCGCGTTGCCGCTTACGCAACACTTGCAACCCCTGTGCTTTATCGTGGAGGAAGTCAAACTCCTAGATTTTTACGGAAGACAAATGTTGTGTCCCTTATAGCTGATAACCCGGCCAAAAAAAAAAAAAAAAAAAAAAAAAAAAAAAAAAAACGCCATCAAGCAATACGCCTACAGCGCATTGGGAACAATCGTAACCTCATACGGGCAGGACAAAACCAGACACAAAAGAATCAACTAGGCTCAATTCTTGCACTCGTAGCTTGGTGCTTTATTGAAACGCGTGATCATCCGATCTCAGTTGCAGTTGGTTTTGAACCGAGCGATCACCCGATATCGCACTGCACTTGCTTAGCCTCCTCCGGCTTCGCGCGAAACGCGTTGATTTTCCGGCCGCTGTTACATATCTTTAAGCACGTACCTGGCGGCATGAACCGCAAGCACTGAGCGGAACTGAGGCTGAGAACCCACGAGCAGGCACTGCTTTATTTTGACCGCGCATGCGCATGGGACGCTATAACTCAAACCCAGGTCCTAACGTTAGATGGTGCTGACTTTCTCCGCGGAGTACCTTCGGCGCGCTCTAGACAAGGCTGCTCACCACTGTACGGTGGATCACTCTTCAGGATGTATTCTCTGCTCACCACACAGTTGCTGTGAGATACATGGCAGTAATGTTAGTCACCTAAGTAGCTCTCTCCCTCTCTCTTTCTCTCTCTCTTTAACTGAGTGCCAAATGAACTGGGTATTGTAAGGTTGCCGTGATAGGGAAAATTTACCAATTACGCCCAAATTTAGCATTTACACCCAAGAAATAGTGTTTTTTATTTAAATATCGCTCCAGAGCACATGAATACAACATGGAGCCGCGGGCCAGTTAGAGTATGGTGAAATGAACGTCTCGCAAAAATTAAGGGGCGAAGAGGTCAAATGAGAGCACACTGGACGGAAGACGCCCCAACTTTTATAGCCAGCATTCGAGATGACGCCGTCTAAGAAAAAATCCCAATCGTCCTTCTCGCATGCGTTCGCGTGCATCTGCTCATGCCCAGTCGAAAAAAAAAAACTACAGAACTTTGTCAAAAATACGAAAAAATATTCAGTAGTTCTGTCCTAACCATCACATTTTTTTGTAGTTCTGTAGTACTTTTCTGTAGTTCTGTAGTTTTTCTGTAGTATATTTCTGTTGTCTATAGTTCCGTAGCACTTTCCTGTTGTAACTACAAAAATGTCTGATGTTACTACAGAATGTTCTGTTGTCACAACAGGTTTGCCGTCAAAAACCGCACAGACATTCTGTCGTAACATCAGAAAAGTTTCTGTAGTTTTTTTCCGACTGGGATGCCCTATTCGCCCATCCCTTCTCTGACCTTTTTCTTGGCTGGCTACGGCTAGACATAGTTTTGACCAGAAGACCCGGTCTCCCAAGTCCTCATGTAAGCGAATGCATACTGACCAGGGTAACGTTGGGCACTCAACAACGTCAAGGCCTGCACCAACAAGGCGAGTCCAGCAATCCAGGCCGCCGCTCGATGCATGTTGTCCAATCAGATTCGGCGTCGATCGTCTACAGTGCAAGCAAGAAGGTATAGGGAGGCTCTCCGGTGACAGCGCAACTCACAGGGCTTTCGGCTCGACCACTCGGCTTACGCGAGGCTTAGCGATTCCCGCGCGCTGTCGCAGCTTATTCCGCATGTCCGGGTCGTCTGGTGGGAGGCCGCAGAGGCTGGGGTGCTAGTTGTTCCAAACGGAAGTCATCGGTCCTATCTTGCAAGCGACCGGACACGGCACCGGAATCAGCGTATCGGCGCTAGCCAGTTCCGAGGCCACAATACAGCCGCACTCGGCGCGTAATTGGCCCGGCCTGCAAGAAGCAGCAGCAGCGGCGACAGCGGCAGCTAAGCTCCACGTACGTGGTCGGTGCGCGTACATAAGCACTGCAACCCTCTTTCCATTGCATCCCCCTTTCGCCGTGACCCTAGCTGCGTGAACGGGATCCCCCTCTTCCGTTTCCCCCGTGTGTGATGCGACAGATGTTAACGTATATACGTTTACTCTAACAGATTTGAGCGACTCATTCGACGCTCGCTATGATGACATGCGTTTTTTTTTTTCCTTATCAACAAGAGAATGGTCTCGAGACGCGTACCAAGTGATATAGTAGCTGGTTAGAGTGCGGATTGGACGGATCCTGAAATAACGTTTAGTCAGTGACAGATACTATGTCCAACAAATCCCACGATGATCGAAATCATTGCTTGTTACTTGGGGCCGACCATACTGTGAACGGGATACGAGCGCGGATAGTTGCCGCTCACGAAAGGAAACGGCGTCGCTGGATCTCGTGCCCATTTATACTTGAACCGCAGATTAAAGTAGAAAGGAAAATTGCAGATGTTTGACATGGTTAAGCCTATAGATACCATGCGAAAGCTATATTTGGGCCTGCAGTGTATCTTGGCATAAATGGTAAACACGCATTTGACGATGTCGCTGCCATCTTGTCATCACCTGCCAGTGGAATATGATATAGCGAGGATGACAGTGATGTAGGTTGTCCACATTGCAAGGGGCAACTTTGATATAGAGCCTTGCTTTAATGAAGACACATGAACGTGCCTGCGTGGTCAGGGGCAGCGTAAAACTCATTATCCAAGGGTCGTGGAAGGCTGAACTCTGACCTCACTTGCAATCTTAATAGCAACGCATGAGCAGGCTCATTCATACTTGCGGCACAAATAGTTACACCACATAATTGGCAACACAGGCCAATATGGCGACGCACCAAATGGGTGTGTCGATTCAGTTCAGTTCAGTCGTTCAGTCGTGTCCGACTCTTCGTGACCCTATGGACCATGTCACGCCACGCTTTCCGGCCTCTCACTATCTTCCTAACAGCATCAGCGCCTCGAGGATGCCATCTAACCATCGCGTTCGCTGCCTACCCCTTCTCCGGCGACCCTCAACCTTTCCCAACATCAAATCTTTCTCCTGCGACTCCTCTCTTCTCATCAGATGACCAAGGTGAGTCGATTAGACCTCATAAAGTCGTGCTCTCGCGCAAAAAAGCCATGTGATTGAGTTTGAAAATAAGCGTTCTAGTTACAGTTAGTAGTTAGTAAGCGCAGGTAGTAAGTGTCCAGTAACAATTTTGCAACAAAACAATTCTCTTCTCACTAACGGTCTGGTTCATCCCTGCCGTCATGGCCTGTAAAATGTATTTTAGATAACTTAATAATTAGGAATTAGTGTTGTTAAAATGATTTGAAAACTTTTGAGGCGATACTGCTGCTGCTTTGCTTCTTCTACATCTCAAATCGGCTTCTACTTCATACACCTGGAAGACACAACAACAACAACAACGTCGCACCACACAGCAAACAGAAGCAGACCCAGATGTTTAAGAGGCGTTAGTACAGCAGGCATCCGCGTTGTTTCAAATTGATTTACAGGATAGAAAAGGCACAGTATCTGTCAATTCTCCGCTGGCACATGTACCGCACCGAAAAGGAAGGGATAAAGGTGGGAGTGAAAGAAGAGAGGGAAATATAGGTGCCTTTGTGGAAGGCTACGATCCACCGCGCTATAATGGCTTTCACCTCATCGAAATTTAGTGGTCCAAAGTGCCCTCTAGAATTTTTTTCTGCTGAGCACGATAGTCCTCTTGTATACCCTGGTATATTGTTCAGTGTAGTCAATCGCCCCTTTTTAGTCGCTCTTCTTTTTCTGCTAGCAAGCCTGTGGTCGTCCATATTATTATGTCGTCTGCATACATTGCGTAGGGAGATGTTTTTTTACCTTGTCGAGTTTTTGTGAGTGCTATCACCGCTACGTTGAGCAGCCGCGGTGATATTTTCGAGCCTTGCGGGGTTCCCTCGTTTGGAGCCATTAAGCCTTCCGATCTTACGTTTTCGACTCCTATCGTAGCCGTTCGGTCTATCAAGAAAGGTTTGACATGGCATAAGGCTCTGTTTTCACAGTTTATATTATTTAGACCTTCCAAGACAGCCGCATGCCCCACGTTATCGAAGGCTCCTTTTATGTCTAGTGCTAGTACTATGCGTTTTCCACATCTTGGTATTTCACTCACGACTTCTTCCTTTAACTGCAGGAGCACTTGCGTGTACAGTCCTCTTCTCAAGCCAAACATGGCATCCGGGTAATATCCGTTGTCCTCCATATAGTTTGCGATCCTTTCATTGAATACTGTCTCGTATATCTTTCGTAGCCAAGAGGTTAAGGAGATTGGTCTTAAGTTTTCGATTTGCAGTCTTTTACCCAGCTTTGGTATCATAATTACCTCTACATGTTTTGAGTCTGTCGGCACAATTCCTTTTCCCAAGTTTCGTTTATGCATTTAGTGAGTTCGGCTATGGCCGTGCCTCCCATGTTCCTAATTGTAGCGTTGTATTCTGTCTTTTCCGGCCGTCGTATTCTTTTTGGCTTCTCCTATGGCTGGCCTTACATCTTCTTTGGTGAATGGCCTATCCATCTCAGGGTTTTCTTCTTGTATATTCCTGGTCTTGCTTTAGGAGGTTGATGTGCCGCAGCATTTCTCCGTCAGTGCTTGTTTCAGTTGATGCTCCATTCCGGAGAATGTGTGTATTACTTTTTTCATGGATTATCCGCTTTCAGTTTTGGTGTTTGTTGGATCTATCATGGCTCTTAGCATTTTTCAAGTTCGGGCCATGCCTAATCTTCCTCTAAGTGTTCCCGTGAACTGTTGCCAGTTTTGCGAGGCGTTGTTTGCGTGCTCTGACGCTTTCTTTCTTGGTTAGCTCTGCGATATTAAGTTTGAGTTTCTTGTCGTATTTTTGCTTCCTCCGTTTCCTGATAAGGCTACTTCGCGCTTCCCATAGGTGAAGGAGGTGGCTGTCTACTTCTGTGTTTTGTTGCGTGCGAGCGATTGTCTTCGTGTATTTCTCTCTGGCCTTTCGGGAGCTTATACCACTTTTCGATGTTGGTTATCGGTTTTGTAGTTCCTTCGCTGTGGTCCCTAAAGACGTCCCAATCCGTGATTTTTGCGTTTCCTAGGTACCTTTTCATTTCTCCTGTAGCTATTTCTATACCGATGATGAAATGATCACTCCCTAAGGTTTCCATTGCGTTTTCGCATTGGATATTCTCAATGACTTTTTTTTTGTTTTTTTTTTTTTAGAAGACCAGGTCAGGTGTGGTGTCTCTGCAGACGCTGTTTCCTATCCCCGTCGTAGTCATGGGGTCGTTAGCTTGGTCTATGTAGTATTTCTCCGCGTTTTCTGCAATGCTTTTGACATGGCATCGAGGTTTTGGTATCACCAAATGATATTTGCCGCATTGAAGTCTCCTAGAATTAGCAGTGGTTTTTGGCCTGCCGTATTGCTTGCTTCTTTGAACACCGCTTCCATTCTGGGTTTCCAATGTTTGGCGGGCTATATACGTTTATGATATTCTCCATGAGCTTTTCGGACACGATTTTTAGTATCGTGTGGGGTACGTCCGTTTCCGTTATGTTGCTTTTGCCGATTGCTGTAATTATTATATGGAGCACCGCGCGTGAAGTCATCACTTAACTACGAGCCCCATTGCATATACGCGGTGCTCCAGCTGCTGCGCCGTGGATCAGCCGCTTGCTTGCGAAGGCGTGTATATACGCTTAGAATTGCGGCGAGTCTGTAGTGCTACGCCATGAATGAGGCAATAACACTTAGTGCGAGCTCTAGCTACGCTCGCCTACAGGTCGAATGCACTCATCCTGCTGAAATCGGTCGCCGTGAATAAGCGGCACGTAGGTAAAATGAAGCTGTTAGAGCTTCAGAGCTGTTAGAGCTAAATGAGCGAGGGAAACTCTCGAACATCGAGAAGAAAGGCTTGCAAAGCGACGACGCAAGGTGACGGAGAAGAAGGTGAGAGAAGAACAGAGAAACGATTCGGTCTCGTCCACGACTACTACTGCTCTTGCTTTGTATATCCTGGCATAGCTGAGTTTCAATTGTTATTGACAAAGACTGCATATTTACAGAAATGGTTAGGATTGTTTAAGGCCCCTGAAAGGGTATTTTCTCCAATATTCTCGCGGAAGGAATTCATAAACGTGTTATTTCTGAGTGTTCGAGCCAGTTTAATAAGCTTTGCGTGCAGCCAATATTTTACAAATAATTTAAAAAAAAGTGCTCCTGGCGACCACTCGCAATTGATTAAGGCTGTTCTACACGCACAAACCTCCCATATGATGCAATGGTGGTGATGATGATGATCATTGCAACTTAATTCTTCCACCAGAAAAGGAGGCCTTCTAGTCCACGCCCCCGGCACGCAGGCCTAAGAGACGGAATCTAGGACTTTAGTAATTAGAAGCAGCCAAAGAGGTCTTGGCTCTTCGCGGCTTCTACCGTCAAGCGAATGGCTCGTTGCTGTGGAGCAGGAACATCGCTCCGCAGCATGGCTTCCCGGGCTTCTCTACAATTTACATTTGCTTTCACCCCTGAGGTGGTTGAGGGCCCTTCTATACCCACAGTGCTTGCATTCATCGTTTTTTCTATCGTCCATCTGGACATATTATGCCCAGACCGGGTTTACGAAGTTCCCAGCTTGCAGGCGCCGTCATGTGACTACCTCCCTATTGTTTAGACTTTTATCCGGTGGTGGCATCAGTCTCCTGCCTAACCTGTAATTTTCGAGAATCTCCGTATTATTTTGCAGACGCTCGTCCGTGTTCCGGCAGTAGGGCGGCACCACAGTTACCCACCAGTTACCCTGAAGTAGAGAGCTCGGGCTAACTCGTGGGCCGCTTCGTTGCAAGAAACGAACGCGAGTGCAGTGGTTTAATTTAGGCAAATTTTTCTGTTTAGTCGTCTACTGGCCAGATTCTTTGCCGCTTCCGGCGAGCATGTGACGTCATCGGGAATTGCTGGGTGCGCCCATGTCATGCGGGCGAAATGGAGCATAGTGGGGAGCCGTCGCGGCTTGTTTCATTCATTAGGGAGCTTTAGAATAGGGGATCCAACCAGTTAGGGGATATGGTAATAGCAGGGCGACATTGCGCACACGCAGAATGCTGCGATGAATAGGCGAGGGGTGCGGCAATCACTCTGAGCATGTGCACTCGCACCTAGCTATTACCCTATTTCATTAACCAATAGGGTCCCCTATTCGAAAACTCCCTATTTTTCTTCCGCGTCAGCATGTGTTGAGTCGAAGGTTGGTTGGTTTGGTTGGTTTGTGGAGTTTAACGTCCCAAGAGTGACTAAGGCTATGAGAGACGCCGTAGTGGAGGACTCCTGAAATTTCGACCACCTGGGGATCTTTAACGTGCGCTGACATCGCACAGCACACGAACGCCACTTCGTTTCGCCTCCACCGAAACGCAGCCGCCGAGGTCGGGTTCGAACCCGGGTATCCCGGAACTGTAGTCGGGCGTATTACCACTGCACCACCCCGGCGGGGCTTGAGTCGAAAGGGAGAGGAACAGCGTCATTTTCGATTGCCGACACTTTCGGTGCCGGTGATATTAGCTTTAAAAAATTTGCATTGCGGATTGATGCGATATCAGCTATATTACTCATGTGCTTTTTCTGGTTTCAGTAAAAAGCTTTTCATGAGACCTTTGAGACCAGAAGGTAAGAGAAATGACCTAGAAGAACCAGCTTTGTATTTAAGCATTTTTTCCCGCGGCATACAAGCACACAAAAATGTATGCGGCTTTCACTTTTCGATCGGTCGGCATACTAAAACCAGAGGAAGATCGGCGCCTTTGTACCAGTCGATTTAGAGCCCGCTAACGAACCCCACAATTGAATATGGTTTGGTTTGGTATGTGGGATTTAACGTCCCAAAGCGACTAAGGCTATGAGAGACGCCGTAGTAGAGGACTCCGGAAATTTCAACCACCTGGGGTTATTTGACGTGCACTGACATCACACAGCACACGGACGCCACTCCGTTTCGCCTATGTAACGCACACATACAGGCTTAGCCACGAGTATGAAGCACCGGAGATAAATGGAGGGCGTGCGCCTGTATCAGAAAGAGGACAAGAAATAATAAATCAAAGTTATTAAAACGCAGAGTTGCGGCAGCTTCGAATTACGGAGCCGACAGATTCAGCGCGTAATCTATACCAGAGTGAGTGTCAGTGGGAAAGGTGATCGAGAAGGGAAACGCTGCACGCCGCTTTGTCACATACAGACGCGTGTTCCGTCAAGCGAATGAGCGTGACGCGAGAAAGCACTTAGGGAGCGCGTGTGCGACGGAACTGAATCTCGCCCGAGTACTTCTTTCAAGAAACCGCTCATTCAGCGCAACTATACCGGGGTAGCCTGGGTGGACCACTGGGGTGCATAATTTTAAAATTATTATAAGTACAATTATGATAACAAGCAGCCATAAGACGCACAAGGCCGTCTTATATCTGCTTCCTCACGCTTTAGGTGCCCATCAAGAAGCCAGATAGTTTTGCGCCTTTCAGAATTGCCCTAAGAAACTACCGCGGAAGGATGTTTCTCGTTTTAGTCTTGTTGCGGACGACTTGCGCAGCCTTTGTATCGTTGCGCCTTTCGATGGCGGCGAAAAGCAAGGCGCCCGTGTGCTGTGCGATGTCAGTGCACGTTAAAGAACCCCAGGTGGTCGAAATTTCCGGAGTCCTCCACTACGGCGTCTTTCATAGCCTGAGTTGCTTTGGGGCATTAAACCCCACTAATCAAAACAAACCAAATATTGCGAGACACTTTTTACGAAAACACTGATATCTCGAACACGGGCGCAACGAGGTGAACACGAAGAAGTGAGAAACACAACGCCGGCGCACACTACCAAATGTAATACGAAAAACGGAACCCGTTCTAAAGTTTGTCTTGAGCTCACTGAGAGTGCTTTCCATAGAAAACCAATAGAGTGCGCTTAAATAACTGTCAGGTAAATGTGGAACATTCTAATATATTTTTATGAACTTCATAGAAGTAGTCGGTTTCCGATGCGTGGGAAAATATTGGGAGACGCTTAGGCATCGCCTAAGAGTTGAATGGGTAGAGGGAGTGCTCTCACCACATGTCCAGCGACCGGCGATTCAGCATTGAGAGACTGACACAGAGTTTAGAAGTGTTGAACGTCTTTAGTTGATTCCGTTCTTTTTTTTTTCTTTTTCTTTTTAGAACGAAAGGCGCAGTATACCTGTCTTGCTTCTAGTTTCGGCACCATCACTTACAATGACAGCATACAGTGTGTAGGTTGATATGTCGTCGGTTCGAATCCCTGCAGAAACACTGGTCGGCAGCCTCGTAGATGGATTCTAAATGGAAAGTGCAATGTTATGACACCACACTGAATGCTGCGCAAAGAAGCTTTGCGTCACAACCTTGATACAAATTCATGTGCATTTCTTCTTCCCGCACGTTTGGAACGATGCCAAGTTTTAACGCGGTAGCGTTAAGGAGCTCGTGTCGCAGGAAAGCCGGTGTCGTCGGCGGCGTTGGCCGTGAGCGATAAATCCCGGCATGCACTTCATGCATGCACTTCATAAATAAAAAGCAACTTCCAAGATGGGCTGGGTGGGAATCGAACCAGGGTCTCCGGAGTGTGAGACGGAGACGCTACCACTCAGCCACGAGTTGTTTTTTTTCTTTATTGCCGGTTTCGACACACAATACCGCTGACAATAGTCCACTGGATACGATTATACTCCTCGGCCTCCACAGCTTGTGGAAAACGCGAATGCAGTTCAACAATGCAGATGTTGATGTGCGCCCTGTGCGGGAACATTTTATAGAAAGTGTTGTACGTTTGAGGGAAGTGTATCGAACACTCCCCGAACCACCAGAATGGATAGACCAGCTTAACAGCTTGGTAGAGATGAATAAATTTTAACGCGTCGTGTCCGCTAAAGGTTTGCTGACACGTTTTATCACTTTTGCATGTTGTGTATTGTGTCTCAGCCACGAGTTCGATGCTTGAAAGCGGTACAAAAGCGCTTCTAGTGAATGCGGTGTTGCCTTAGAAACGTGCCGTAGAACGTTATACTGCGGTGTATATCGGTAATTATGAGCATGTTACTTACAGAAGTCGCAGTTACACGAGTAGCGAAGTACGTTTCCGCTACATTTTTTCTGCGCTCTGCGCACATGCAGAGACATCTTGCGGCAAACACAGAATTCATTCATTCATAAACCTTTATTCATGAGGATGACCTGAGGCCTAGAGGGGAAGGGGGTGGGTTAGGTAAGGTTGAGGGCGCCAGACTCCGACATGAAGTCTAGCAGGGCACTAAGCTTGCGCTTAGCGTTGGTATTGGGGGCTGTCCAGTCTTCGTAGCTCTGAATGTGGTGAGCAGATGTGTAGCGTGCGCGGAGGCCAGCCGTGCCAGGACAGGTCCAGACCAAGTGCTGCAGGTCAACGGAGTCAGCAGGGCAGTTGGGGCAGCTGATCTTGGTTCGGCGCCATTGACTCAGGATGTCCGGTGTGTACGCTGCACCGGCTCGCGCCTTGTGAGTTAGAACTTGGGCTGGACGAGAGGGGCTGGACGAGAGAGGCCGGAAGGGATCGGAGGATTAATACCGGGGACAAGGTCCCGCAACAAACCCCTCCGCTCATGTTTAAGCCGCGTGATGACAGAGTCCGGTATGATGAAGGAGACGGGAGAACAAGAACCCCTCCTCACAATGTGCGGCGCTGCCCCGACACGTGGCGCGCCACTCGCCCCTGACGTTTCGCCGTGCACCCTCACGGGTTGTAGAATCAAGCGTCTTTCCTTTCTTTAGATCACTATCTTCGCTCACCCGCTTCTCCCCTTCGGGCCGCGCGGGTACCGGTGCGAGGATGCCTCAATACCCTTGCGTTTAGTAAGTTTTCTCGACGAGGTGCAATAACGCTATCGCGTTCCACTCTTGAAGGCGAAGCTTAAGCGTCCTCCAAATTTTTTTTCGGATTATGGTGATTCCTTTTTGACGGAACTAGCTGTATTAAGTTTTTCGATTCTTCGTACGTTATTACCTGACCGAGATAACATGGTTAGCTAATCAATTATACGTGGCCATGAATTCAGCATGGTACTTATGAAGAGGTCAGTGGTTCTCGTTCTTACAAATATTTGCACTCTAAAGAAAAGACTGTCAAGAGAAAGAACGGATACAGGTGAACGGATAATAAACTCCCAACCGCGACCCTAACAAACCTCGCCTTGCTTATATGGGCGATTTTCACTGTTTAGAAGGTGAGTACTGCAGACACGACGTAAACGTGTTGCCCTAAATTCGAACGTAAAACTGGGCCAAAACAAATCTTCCGTGGTAGGCCTAGGAAGAACTGCCGTATTAAATCAGCCGTCCGAGCTGACACAAAAACCTTCACCCTAAGGGTTCAAGGCAAACCCATATTTCGGTGTAAAACAAAAGGAGAAAGCGCCGCGCACGCTTAACAACGGCCTCAGCTCTTAACGCACTTGCGACAGCTCCATCGGGCGAGGAATTGCGAGAGACGCCTCTGGCAGCTTCCTCCCGTAGTCTCATCCTGTTGGTACATCTCCTTCCTGTTGTTTTCCAAGACGGCGCGCGACAACGATTGTTCCAAAGAGGGTTCGACGCGCCGCTGGCGCAAAGCCCGCTCGGAGCGCAGCGACCGGCGTTGACGCCGTTAAAAGCCACCACGCCGTCCAGCGATGCCAATGGCCTCACTCTACATAGAACTGTGCAGCGCAGCAGAAGTAGGAGGGCCATTCAAACTATAGATCAAGGCTCGATTCACAAGCCCGTTGAGCGTAATACACCCAAGACTAGTAACCGTTTTCTTTATCTCTCGTTAGGTAGCTTGACCGATAGTAAATTCATGTATTAGTTTGGTTTGGTTTGTGGGGTTTAACGTCCCAAAGCAACTAAGGCTATGAGAGAAGCCGTAGTGGAGGACTCCGGAAATTTTGACCACCTGGGGTTCTTTAACGTGTGCTGACATCGCACAGCACACGGGCGCCTTGCTTTTCACCTCCATCGAAAAGCGGCCGGCGAGGCCGGGATTCGATCCCGCGTCCTTGGGAACAGTAGTCGAGCGCCGTAACCACTGCGCCACCCCGGCGGGGTCTAGATACAGATACTGTAGATTATCCGCTGACAGACAGATAGGCTGAATGTGACAATAAACCCAGATAGACGCATCAGATTCAGAAATATTTTAGAAAATATCGAGTGGGGTTGTACGCTTAACGAAAGCAGGCCGAAGAAATTTTATGACAATTTGGTTCCTAACTGAAAGCAGAGAAGCTGTCAATATTCGAAGGCATATATCAGAAGAAGAGAACGTTCGCCAAGGTGTTGCTCAGTGACACATATTGCGTCCTTTTCCTTTTAAGAATTTTATCCATAATAATGTACAAATATTTGCCCGTTTAATGTATATAACATATGTAGATGATATGAGTGTACTTTTTCCTGGCTGGCATCAACAATTTAGTAGATGAGGTGAATTCGACACTATGCAGTTCATACGAAGAGAAAAAATGGCGACCTAAAACCTGTTACTTTTAGAGCAGGCAATAAGAAAAAAAGCTTCTCGCTTCGATATTGTTCATATGGCTAATGTAGGTACATACATTCAAGACATCGGGCGTTGTTTTCAATGCAATTACTTAGAACGATCACATCTATTTTACTGCCAGCAATCTGTCACCATTTATTGGTTTAGCTTATAGATATCGCCAGCTCTTGCTGCCAAATGCAGTATATGTTTCACTAGCAGTATATATTTCGCTGTTTAGTCTCAGCTCAAATACGGTAATCTAGCACGGGGTGAAGACGTCAGAAGAAAGTATAACAAAGTTTGACATCCCGCAGAAACATTTCTTCAGCATAATCTAAAATGTTCCCGCAACATTTCATATGCAGTCACATTTTTCTAAACATAAAATAATACTGAAACTATACGACTTTCGTTTACGCCACTCGTTCAATAACCAATATTACTAAAGCACGTGATTTCCTCATGGACTGCCAGCACTGAACCAAACTACAAAGTCACACTATATAGCAAACATCGATATATGCGCCAATTAAAACATTAAAAAAACAGCATACGCTGTCAAGCACTTAAAAACATACTATCTCAATTGTTGATGGTTTTCCGTTTGAACAATATTATACTCTAGAAAACATCTCATACAAAAAGTGTCACATTTTCTACCTAGTGACATTTCGTGGAATTTGTAATGCCACTGAACTCCATTATTTGTTTGGTTGCTGCATATTTGCTGTTATTTTTCTTATGGGGAGTGTCACTTATGATTCTGTGTGACCCGCTGTTTTCTTGCCAAAGTTAGCAACTTGTGTTCACTGAGGAGTAAAGCTGTCCAAGAGTAATTTTTACTGTGGGCACTCTGCCACAATGCACAATACAGTACGGCAATAACAAGATGATTATGTAGACAGACATGTTGATGAAATTAGACACCACAGAAATATCGGCAGGCTATGTTAACATACACATGAAGATGGACGGACGGACAGAGAGGTATGTAGACAACTCCACATATTCTTAAGTATATTGGATCGGGACTCGTTAACTGATAAGAGCAGCTACAGCTGTAGTTAGCTAAGCAGGCAACCCCTCGCGAGAAAGTAAATACCTTATTGCAACTGGCCAACTCATGGCACGAAAGCAAACATCTGCGAATAGTTCAAATGTTCATTAACATTAACGTTAACGGCCGATCTCTTGGAACCACCTCTACAGTCTCTAAAACAGAGGAGTGCACGATTTGTTTCTACAACGATGTGCAGCGGCCACTAAGCTACATCTGTCACAGACAAATCAGGGGCTGATTTTAGCGCACCTGTTCTTAAAGGCGGCCGTCTGAGCGTACCAGCATGCCTGCCAATCACGGCAGTAAACTGCTGATAAGACTGAACAAGCGTCGGCTTCGCTATCTCGCACCCCAGCCGCACACCTCCGAAACGATACCAATTTAGTGATCTGGGTCACCTAACAGACTTGGCGATGTGCAACCCGCACTTTCACTAGCGCAGCACGCTTCTAGACGCATCATGGTGCCTCAGCGCGCGAAAGTCCGCTGTCGCCACTGGGACAGTTTGCTTTCGGTAATTGACTAACGTCCACACCGTCGCCGCCGCTTGGCGTAAAGCACCTTCGCAGCAGCGGCAGATTTCCCAACGTTGACCGGTGTAGAGGGGGGCAGTGCGTTGGTAATGTAACCCTGTTGTCCGGTCATGAAGGGGGGATGCGAGAGAGGATTTCAAAGTGGACGCCTGGGGACACCGTTCAATCCTTATCAGCTTCTCCTGACGAAAACCCATGGCTGACGGGCGAAACGCGCCGTGAACAGCGAAGTAGACTTTGTGAGACACTTCGACTTTCGACAGTTGTTTCAAGGATCTAGCCTAAGTGAGTGAAAGTGAAAAAAAAAAGGGAGGGGGGGGGGGGGGGGGGGAGGAGCAACGAACGGGCAACCCTGGGGCGCAGCATGCTTAGCACTTGCGAAATGGTAGAAAGGGCACGGCCCAGAACGGTTACACTCGATGATAAGCTGATCGCTAGAGTCTGCCTGGCTTGTTAGCCGGACACTTTGACCTTACCGGAAGTGGGCCTTTTGTGACGTCACGAAGATTACTACATGTTTATCGATCCGCCGTTCACAAACCGGGACTGCACTTGGCTCTGCCCATCCGCGTAAAGCACGTAAAGCTCCTCGGAAACAGTTCAAAAACTGGTAATGAAAGCACTGTGGAAATTGTTGAAATTCGTTTCAGCGGAATTCACGCTTTAGGAAACGTTTTGGCTGTCAAGACAGTTGTGGTTACACTAAGTTGAATGTCGCAACCATTATAACTATTTCATAAGCGAGGAAACAAATACTGTCAAGTCCATATACTAACAAATAATATAATGATCAAGCACTCCCGATATTTTGGCTTGCTAAAAATTAGCAAAGAATGCGGACCATCCGCAAGAACAAACAAGGGCTGTTAAAAAGATTCACCCAATGACATACTCCCCAACTTATCCGGGAGCCCAGCATTCAGCATTTATTCCTTGGAAAAAAGTTAGTCTTGCATAAATTTCTTCGACTGTGACGTATTAAAAATAAATTGCTATGTTTTGTCTGGATTGGTCGTGCCGTATTTAATGCGTGCATGTTTGTAGCACTAGCCAGTGATAGTCATTCACAATAATATCGACAGATAAGTTTCGTCAAGTATTTGCCCTTCAAACGATGCGCAAAAATTTCGAGCTATAATTTAAGCGGAGGTATAGAAAGCGCGCAGGTCCCCTCCTCTATGCATGCATTTCAAGAACTTTTCTTTAAACTGCGGTTTAATCCGTACTAGCCTACAATAGGAATGTAGCCACGCTGTTCAAAGATCTCATCTCATGCATATACAAGAAATCCAAATAAGAAAGTTGTCACTTCAGAATCCTCTCTTTTGTTGTGTCATTTTTAGGCGCGGCAGAAGCGACGACGCAGCGTGTGCGACGACTTGCCTGCTTAGAACACTCGCCTGTTCTCGGCGTCTCAGCGCATTTAATGCTTCCGCCTTAAAAGCAACGAAATCTAAGACAAGAAGTTGTCCGCAAAGTTAGTCCACATCTTCTCAGCCACGTGTTCGCAACTGCCGGAGGTGAGGGAAGAGGTAGTGATTGCGGAAGTGCATAAGGTTAATAAAGTGTGTTATTAACCTTTATAGATATTTATAATTCATTTTTCCGTTCTTGTGCCACTAAGAGCTAAGGAACTGAGGTAAAGCTTTAGGAGAGCAATACTGAACTTTGCTTTCCCCCACCTTCGCCTCGCACGTGAATACGTAGGGTGCAGCACGCCCTGCCACGTCACCTTCTTGCGCGGCCGTATTCTAGTTGACCAACCTGACTACATGGAAAGGCCTCTCCTCTTTTGTTGGCTGGGAATTAGATGCCACATTCTTGTCCCACGCTGCCTCCGCGACAGATCCGACAGCACTCACCCGCTTGGCCTTCGACGCGCTCGCATTTTGTATGCACACCTGTTAGTAGAAATGATTACCAGGCATATTATGTCAGCATTATGATTATGGGAATCACCGTGTTTCACCAGCTGATCAGTCAGGCCAGAAGGCCGTATTTGCCAATGGTTTCCCGAACCTGGGTGAACCAATTTCGTCATTAATTTATATTATTAAAGTTTATTCTCCCTCTCTCTCGCTGCATTTCCGCCAAGTGCTCGCCGAAGATATGTCACATATCGAGGGGAGAGAGGGACCCTCGACCATGTAATCTGGGAATGCGCTCGCTCCCCAGGGGTTAAAACAAATATAAATTGTAGAGAAGCCTGGGAAGCCCTGCTGCGGAGCGAGGTCCCTGCTCCACAGTAACAAGCCATCCACCTGGCGGCAGAAGCCGCGAAGAGCCAAGACCTCTTTGCCTGCTTTTGATCGCGGAGGTCTCGGCTCCCCTCCCTCAGGTCTGCGTACCGGGGGTGGAGATTGGGGGCCTCCTTATCTGGTGGAAAAATAAAGTTATTACATCACATCAAAATCTCAATAACGCCTCTTCTTCTGCAAAATTCCTCTTACTTCTCATTTATTAGACCTACATTAGAGTATGCACGCATAGCATGGGATCCTCACACTAAGTCAGATATCAACCACTTAAAAAAAATACAAAGAAAGGCAGTTCGGTTTATATTTAATAAATACGTTAGGTTCGACTCACCCTCTCAAGCAATGATAGAAAATTCTATTCCCACACTTGAATCCCGCAGAAAACAGCTGAGGCTTGAATTCATTTCTCTTCTAATAAATAAAATTTGCAATAAACCAGTCCCCTTACATATCTCCTGGATTAACACGGCACACAAGACATCATCATCCTGACTCACTGACACCCTATTATGCCCGAACTGACACGTTTAAGCTTTCCTTTTTCCCTAGGACGATACCAGACTGGAACCATAGAGAGTTTTAGCTTACCGTGATCCGCGATTCGCTACCATGATCCGCCACCGCGCGCTCTACTGCGCATGCCCAGAGCCACCTTGACGCCGATAGATGGCGCCACATACTGGATGTCGGCACACAGACCTACCGCGTCGGGACCAATCAGCTCGAACGCTGAGTGACTCTCTACCCACGCGCGGTAGAGAGTCACGGTGGCGGATCGGGATCATGGTAAGCTAAATCTCTCTAATTTCTTACAAATGGCTATGCAGTGCGACTAATATTGTGTAAATTTGTATCAGTTTTAGTTGTTATTGTTTGCTCTTGTTCATATGCATATATGCCCCTCTGCTTGGACCCAAACGGTAGGCAGTATGTAATAAATAAATAACATTTGCAGGCTTTTTGCGAAGCTTTTTCGTCACCATCTTTCTGTAATCAATAAAACACCTAACAGGCTGTCACCAATCCACAATACAACCCATGGCAGTGATTTTTCGAAGATTTTTTGTTCTTTTTCAGCACGTCCAGCCTATTTGCAATAAAAGCCTGTATACTAATCAAAACATAGAAAATCGCTTGAAGCTGGGATAATCGAGTCAAGTTTAATCTAATAGGATCGAATCGAATCCCTCAGTTCTTTACTCGACTGTCCCTACCGGCATAACGAAATCAACTACTGGCACGATATTTTCCATGTTCGCCCGTCGACGTGCCTTTCTCGGTGCAATCTGTTAACTTGTAAAAGCTAAAAGATTACAAAAACCGTGGGGAACCAATACCAAGCACTCACACAAGCACGACTCGATACACTAATCATTTAATTATTGATTTTAATGTTAAACCACACATACACGGACGACCAACATATGCATTGCCCAAAATAAAACACTTCAATCAAAACTCACTACTAAACCCAAATAAAGCGGGTCAAGTCCCAATAAACCGCCTGACTACAAACAAAAAATGAAAAAAGCAACTCGCGGCTCTGACTTGCAGTATAGCAAGAATTTCATCCATGAAAAAGCCAGGCGCGCCGATCACTACGACCACCAACAAAAAATGGTTGTCCATGTGCATCTCAACATCGAAATGGAGTAAGTCACAGCATTAACGGTATGAGCACCAAAGAATGACAGCGTTTTGAATAAGTAAGCCTACAGAATTCACCGAGAATATTTAGCACGTTGCGCCAGGCTGTGTCTAGCTTAAATGGTGATAGAAACCTCCCTGAGTTATTTCCCGCAGTTGATTATTTACAAAGTACTAAAGCATTCTTGTCGAAACAGCACAAGCGCATGCAGCCCGCTTATGCAGAAACTTCGATAAAGACCACAAAGGCCACAGAAAGGTTGGCTCCGCAGGTAAAATAATATACGAACAGAAACAAACAAGAAAACTTGTAGGAACTGAGCACGAACGGCTCTAGCGCGGAATTTCGTATGTATCAGGTACAGCTTCGTCCATTCTTATTGTGAACACAAGCGCGCGTGGTGACAACCTTCGAAACACCGCTGCACCCGACAGGGTCGCACATCGAAGCAATAGGACCCATGCATCCACAAAGAGATCTGAAGACGGTGTTGCACATTGCTTAGCACGTTACTTCGAGGCGCAGCACTCAGAGCTCGCGTGGACGAACTTGCACACTACAGCTACTCTGGGGGCTGTTTCAGGAGAAATTATTGCCACGCTAAAAAGGCTTGGGTAATGAAACCTTTGAGGTTTCTTTTTATATTATATTATTTTAAACACCACACTTTACATTTTATAACCATTTTATGACATTTGGCGTACTCTAAAAAGGAAAATGTTAATGCGCCGGCATGGCACTGCAAATAAATTCGCGCATTTTTTTTCTTCAAAAATTACGCCTAATGTAACACGACTTGCTTGCAGCTAGCTCAATATGTGTCAGCCTAACTGCAGTGAAACAAAACAGAGCGCTTCCAGGACTAAAACAGACATTTTCCGCCAGCTGAATCGCCAATTACTGACAGCTCGGATACAGAATGAACACATAAAATGTCTTCGGAATTTTGAGCAGGTATAATGCAGCAATTTCATTTTGTTATGTTCCTTTATTTTAACGACTTCAGTACTTCGCTAAAGCGTCGCCATGCCCTTGTCACTGCTGAGCTTTAGTCAACGGTCAAGAGCAAACTAGAGCGAGACGTCGCCTGATACCAATTATAAAAGCGACAGAAACATAAAAATTCGATGGAATTGCTGCATTACACCGGCCTTGGCGTCTGCCGAACAGCCTCAGCATAGCTCGAAGCTCGAAGTCACCGCACCCTATGCCATAAAAGTCGAGATCGATCATTTGAGAAGGAAGCTGTTCACTCAATGCAGGCGCATTATGAAACTAACCATACGACAAGCTCGGATTCGCGAGCACTGCGGAACGTTGAGCTTACAAAAAATGGTCAAGCCCCGGGAGTTATGTATTTGATCTCATGCTCTTGGAGTTCAACGCAAAAAAAATAAAAAAAAGAAATCTAGCGACACTACAACCACGGCAGTCAGAGTTCCTTGAACGAAACGCCGATGGTCACTGACGCCAGTCCCGCGAAGACACTTGCGTTTAAGCTCAACATACAGTGAAGAAAAATTGCACTTGGTTCTACAAAACTCAAAAATATCAAAGAACGCCTTATATAGTAACGAGAATGATGTCGCCTGTGATTAAACAATGACACACACTGACACATCAGCTTGGCGACAAGCAATTCGCTTGGAACTCTACAACCCCGCACAGTGGCGTTTAACGCAGTCAGGTCACCAGGTGCCGCTCCGTGTCAGTCACTGACGGTGTAAAAGCGGGATCTCAGTACCGTCTCTCAGCTACTACAGTCTCTGAGGATTCTGCAAGCACAATCCCACCAACGTCCGCATCAGTTCTGGAACAGCTGGAGAAAATGGGCGATGAGAATAACTATGGGCTGTTTCTTCTTCCTAAAACATCTCACGCCGCGACCACCGCCGTGAGTCCACCAAGTCACCGCGTCTGGCAATCTCGCTGTTGTGCCTGGCTGCTTCCTCTGGCGTCGGAAAGCGCCGCTGCTGGTGGGGGCGTCGGTTGAAGTGGAAGTTCATGGGTGGATAGTCAGCGCTGGGACTGAAGCATCGCCTAGCCCCTCTCCACTCGGCTGGCTCGGGGTATGGAAGAAGTTCCTCCTGCAGGGCGGAGGAGGAGGAGAGACGCGCAATCAAAATACTTGGCCAGGCTATCATGCCAATATCTCCATTGGTGTAGGTTGACCGGAAGGTATTTAGAGCAACAGCTCGACTTTTCCAGGTACAAACACGGGGACCGCTTGCTTTCGTCCGGGTGACCTTGGAAGCATACCCAAGGTCAGACTGCGACTTAGAAGTCTAGCGAAACGTTTCCCCCAATGTTTTATGATATGGCAAACTGATGACATAATGACTACCTGGTCACTTGACCATCACTAATGACATTTGACCTTGACAGATGGTTCTCTACATAACGTCAAAGGTTACGCGACTGGCACGCGATGATGCTATCAAAACATGTGGTATCAGCAAAACCAAGCAAAGCTGGGATATCTCTCGTCAAACTTGGTTTTACCACGTCTAACAACTACTAATTTTCCTTACAGAGTGTACAGAGCCCACTACTCTGATCCCTAATGGATTAATTACTGTTCGCTGTTACTCCTCAGGCGCTGACTATGTGGCAAGCTTGGTTCTTTCTAGTTCACAGTGCACCCCACTGTTGTGACTCGGTCGCAATGCCTTTTTTGTACTGAACATGAGGTCGAAGATTTGATTCCCGATCGTGGACGCCGCATCTCGATGTAAAAGAAATGCAAAAGCCAAACATAAGCGGTTGTTAAACTTAGCTAAGTGTGGATATAGATGCAGAAGCAACGTTGAGCAGTCGTTCAGGTTTGTCACGAACCGCTCGAAAGAACTCACCGCTAATGGTAATTAGCGGTGAGTTCTTTCGAGCGGTTTCAAGAATGCGGATAGTAATGCTTTTTTTTTTTCGAAAAGTTTGCCACAAGGCTTAATTTGAGAAAGGGGGAATGGGATGCAGGAGATAGAAAGTTAAAAGAAGGAGTGAAGTTGCACTTAGGTATTCGCAAAGGTTGGCGGTGTAGTGATTGTCCATCGTCCCCTTCTAGTAATACTTCTAAAAAGTGTCAGTGTCCCACGCGATGTCTGCACGCGTGATTCGGACTCTTCTCCGATTCGGACTCTTTTCCAAGGGCGTCCCTTGAGTGACCACCGCGATGCTACGTCCGAGTCAATTAATTTGGTTAAGCCCAATTCTTGTGCACTCAAGAAGACAGTGAAAACATGATTATTGAAACTGAAGTACGCAAACGAAAGTTCTCCCTGTTAGACGAGCGCCCTAACCACTGAGCCACCGCGGCGAGTAACTATGACATTAGTAACCATTTCGCCAGTTCAGGATCACAATGCCCAAGACTCTGCTTACAAAGAAAGAAGACGGCATGCTTGATTAAGGTCGCAGAGCTCATATAAAGCGCGACAGTGTTACGCACACTGTCTTCGTCCCGCTTACACGATGAAGCGCGTGGAACTACGACTAAGTGCTCTGAACATTGTCTCACGTCTGGTCATTATATCCGGACAGGCATGGAACGAAGGCGGGGAGGCGATGCAGCAAGTACAAATGAAACGCTAGACATAGGCTCAATCCGTGCTCCCAGCTCGATTCGCTTTTCTTGTGGTCCGTAGCACATCTGCAGTCAGTTTGTTCATCTAACTGAGCCGTGCTTTATACAGCAGTGCTTAGCGGCATTCCCGCTAATCTTTCCCGCGAATAAACGACAAATAAATTGGTTTACAAGAAAGGAAAGGCGCAATATCTGTCACACTTGCTCTGTGGACACCTGAACCGCGCATAGGAGGAGAGAGAAAGATTGGAATGAAAGTGGGAAGAGAGAAAGAGGAGCCATAATGGACGATGTTCCATATCTACAGCGCGATAAACGGGACAAGAGAACACAATAACGACAAACACAGCGCTGTCCCGCTGTCTCTTGTCCCGTTTATCGCGCTGTAGATATGGAACATCGTCACCAACTCGCCCAACAACTGACCTTGTCGAACTTCATAATGGACGGCTTCGGAGTATTTAACCCTGGAGATCTTCGAAGTGCACTGCCATCGCACAGCACACGGGCTCCTTTACGCTTCGCCTCCATCGAAACGCAGCCGCCGGCGGTCGGCTTCGATGAATACTCCAGCACAGTTTTGGGGGATTTCAACCTCTGCACCACCACAGCGGGGCGTTCCGCTAAAATATTCTCAGTGCACATTCACTGCACTGCTCACCTAAATAATTCCCAAAAGATGATTTGGTTTGGTTTGTGGGGTTTAACGTCCCAAAGCAACTCAGGCTATGAGAGACGCCGTAGTGGAGGACTCCGGAAATTTCGACCACCTGGGGTTCTTTAACGTGCACTGACATCGCACAGCACAAGGGCACCTTGCTTTTCGCCTCCATGAAAAAGCTGCCGCCGAGGCCGGAATTCGATCCCGCGTCCTTGGGAACAGTAGTAGAGCGCCGTAACCACTGCGCCACCCCGGCGGGTAATTCCCAGAAGAGATCGTAGCTATGTGTCGAGTAAGAAAATAGAGACGTTCGTTGAGGACTGCGTTTTCGCAGCCATTTTCTACTCATCTCCCCAACGATTAACTGTTGTCCACGAGGGCCAAGCTGAACAGTCAGTGCCGCTGTATCAAATTTTGCCTTAAAGCGTACTATAACAAAATTATTTCTGGTTATCGTGACATGGGGTCTTCACACGCACGACATACTTGGTTTTGCGCTCCCGGGCAGCGGCCGACGCCACTGGAGTCCCGTACTAGGGACCCCACCTAGTGCTTGTGAGGACTGGCCTCTAAAGGGTTGGCCCAATCATACCTCCAATAAATGTATAGCCAATAAATGTATTTCACCACCCCCACATACCGTCAGAGGGACACTAAAGACAGACTGAAACTGGGCTGCGTCCTCCAATTCCTTGATTTCAATAACATAACTGGTTTATGTCACTAGAAATAAAAGGGCAATACGATTCGATATATGTTGAATACAAGCACCCATCATTCCAAGTAAGTACATTCTGTTAAAAATATACGGCCCAAGGGGTTCGCTTCTGAGCCTCTAACGAGTCTCCTGGAAGCAATACTGGAATATATAGGGGAACTAGAGAAGAGTGAGAACGAGATTTGTCATATATGAGATTTCTAACGCTGGAGATGCACGAGTTCATTTATGTGGCTTAGAAGCAAAATCCTTGGGATGTATATTTTTTTACAAATACTGCACATCAACTGCAAGACAAGGGCCTCTCCTATCACAGTAGTCATCATTAGTCCAACTAGTTCAAATGTCGGAACTGTCTCCCCCGCCGGGGTGGCGCAGTGGTCACGGCACTCGACTACTGTTCCCAAAGACGCGGGCTCGAATCCCGGCCTCGGCGGCCGCTTTTCGGTATAGGCGAAAAGCAAGGTGCTCGTGTGCTGTGCGATGTCAGTGCACGTTAAAGAACCCCATGTGGTCGAAATTTCCGGAGTCCTCCACTACGGCGTCTCTCATAGCCCGCGTTGCTTTGGGACGTTAAATCCCACAAACCAAACCAACCAACCAGGAACTGTCTCCAGCCAACCTACTAATTGTAACCCTTACCTGTGCCAGCCGTGATCACCACGCTATATTCTCCCCATCTGATCTGCTCGCCCCCGGCTACGTGCAAGTTCTACAATTCACCGTCCGTAACCGTAATGGACCATCGGTTGCCTTCCCTTCGTAATGCCTGCCCCGCCCACATATAATAATTTTTTTCAATGTCCCGGCTAGGATATTGTAACTCGTGTTCGTATTCATCTTGCTATCTGACGGCTTCGCCTCCCCCCCCCCCCCTCCTTCTTTTATCTCCCACAATTTCCTTTATATAGCTGGTAGCACTCACACTGTTTGCGATATCGCCAACGTTCATGCCCCACGGCTCATAAGTGCCTTATATGTTGCAACTGGCGAGGCGCAACTACTGCACACTCTCCTCTTAATAAATGCTGGCACGTGCGAGCTGCTCATTGTCCCCGGTGTTCCTTTGACGTAGGCCGAAGAAACTGGGCGTTCCTTTGACGTAGGCCGAAGAAACTGGGCTTAGTAAGCACAGTTTCCGCGCGGCGTATAATGAGTGGAGAGTACAAGCGCGTATAGCGACGCGCTTATCAGCCCCACTACGCTCGGAGATCGCCGCCGGCGTGAGTCAACAGCGCACGCATGCGCCCAGCGTGGACGCGCTTTGCACTACAGGGCCAGAGAGGAAGAGAAGAGTCAGCCGGAAGCCTTTCCTGCACGTGAAGCGAGACATAATGCGAGCGTGCGTTGCGGAAAAGCCTTGCGCTCGTCTCATCGGCAAGGAAATGAGCGCCCAAGACAGGAACTTCCAGCAGGCAGCGCAGGCATTATAGACGAACGGCGCGCAACCTTCTCCCGCTTCCCAAAAGCAGCCAGTCAGAATCGAAGAGTAAGGGAATCGCGTGACGGTGAAAGAACTCCAAAAAAGATATCGCCTGTGCATTTTGTTTTTCTTTTTTAGCCATCTCATGAGCTCGCGCACGTCGCAGGTTAAGGCTCGTATTTACCTGCCATTCGAGAAGCGGCTGCCATTGAAAGAAAGGGGAACTGCACTCGCACGCAGCCGATCAAAGTCACAATGGAACTAACCATACCTTTTAGTCAACTATGGTGAGCTTGGTTAACTGTGACAGGCTAACTCTGGTGTCTCTCTGCAATTAATCTCGAGAAAAGAAATTACTACTCTTTGATGGCCAACAATTGCGACAACGCAGTGCATTAGTCCCGAAGAATAAGCCCTGTTGACCAAGCTACGAGGGTCGCACGTTTAACTATTACCAAGCCTTACCTCTCCTGACGAAATAATCGAACGCCATAAGAGTGAACTGTGAAGTCACGCAAGCAATTTTAGGAACAGTACAGCAGAACATCTTAACGTATGCACTAACCCAAATAACATTTGCGCATCATTCTTTTTGTTGCAACTTATGCGGAGTACTCTTACATTGAGCTGATTCGACATGCTCTTCATCTTATATAGCCGATTCACTTCCTCATATTCATTTAATCATGAAAACCGGTCGGGGCCATTTTCTTGCGGCAGAACGGGTCACTTTCGCCTTTTCTTTTTGTAGCTCTAAGTTGAAGGCTTTTGGTTCATCTTCTCCTCGAGCTTAAATGTTCCGCCAGTCGGGGCCATTTTTTTTTTTTTTTTTTTTTTTGCGGCAGAACGGGTCACTTTCGCCTTTTCTTTTTGTAGCTCGTAGTAAGTTGAAGGTTTTTGGTTCATCTTCTCCTCGAGCTTCCCTCCGCTTGTCCCCCGAGCTTCTCCTCGATGTTCCGCCAGCTCACACCCGTCACTGGTATGTCCGTACTCAGAATGACGTAAACTCCGTGCCTGAATGAGCTAACGGGCATCCGGTGTTGCGTCAAAGGAGGAGACGACGACTTCGCACTCACTCCGCTATACGATACACTCAGCTACACATGAGTTGAACACGACGCTCACTAGAGAATTCTACCCCGGAAGCAATGGCGCACGTCGCGGTTCTGGCCGTCATGTTAAAATAGAAAGAACACTCCAACCCCCCCCCCCCCCCCCCTCCCTTCTTAAGCATACTTCATTCATGTCTCTGGTCCGGCCGTGGTGAAGACACATAAACTAAACAGTTTTTCTGACTGCCTGTGCGCACGATCACAGAGGACTATGTACTTTACCACGGTAGCTGGCGCATGCTGCTATAACTTAAGCGAGCGAATAACCTTAACCTAGAATTCAGCAGACAAATGTCGGAAAATTATGGGTCGCTATGAAACGCGTAACCCAGTTTAACGTGCTCCACCGCAGTGGCTCACAGGTTAAGGCGTGTGAAGAATGGCCGGGAGACCCGGGTCTGAACCCAGCCGCGACAGCCGCGTTTCGACGGAGGAGAAAAGCAAGCCTTTCATGTACTGTGCGATGTCAGTGCAAGATAAAGAATTCCAGATGGTCGAAATTATCCGCAGCCCTCCCCTGCGACGTCTCTAATATCTCGAGTCACTTTGAAACATTAAACCCCACAAATTAAATCAAATCAACTAAACATAATCAACCTTTTTTAAATTTTCCTAGCCCGATGAAACCAACTGATGGCTCTTGAGAGTCATCTGGCCTAGTCTGCTGCACTGTTTCGGTCTCCAAGAATGATTAATTATCAAATTTTTTCCTAGCCCGATGAAACCAACTGATGGCTCTTGAGAGTCATCTGGCCTAGTCTGCTGCACTGTTTCGGTCTCCAAGAATGATTAATTATCAAAGACTAGCTTTTTAATCATTAGTTCGAGGAACTATGTGCCAGTTATAAAGTTGCAGGCCGTATCTGTTGTTTCCATGAGGGTACGATTTACGCCACCTTACTTATTGGTCCTGAAAAAAAAATATCGCAGGTCCACCAGCACATTTACATATTTCGCTAAGTGCCCACGCAAAGCTTCAATGGGGAGAGCACTGCAGAAAAAAAAAAAAAAAGCAGATTTTCTCCTCAGAAAGGCGTATCGGGACGCTGAGGTGCCATCGCTGTTACGTGGACAGATCAGCAGTAGGCTCTTGGGCCATTATTATTTTTGACTTACATAAATGACTTGCCTCTTAACATATAGAGTAATTAATAACACGGATGGCATTGCATGCCTACAAACTAATTTAAACAAAATATATGACTGGTGCCAATCATGGAAGATGGAATTAAACACATCTAAATGCAAATGCATGCGTGCCACTCGTAACCAACAGATCCAGACTACTTTCTTAATAGTACTCGTCTCGAATCGGTATCATCCTACAAATACCTTGGCATTAAAATATAATATTTCTAAGAATTTTCACATCAAGCACATCACTTCGAAGGCTAACCGCAGCATGTGTATGCCCGCAGAAATTTCTCTTTATCGCCACCTTCATTGAAAATGTTACTGTACACCACACTTATCCGTCCGCAACTCGAGCATGCATCCTCCATCTGGGACCCCGGTCATTATCATCATCATCATCATCAGCCTGGTTATACCCACTGCAGGGCGAAGGCCTCTCCCATATTTCTCCACTTAACCCGGTTCTGTGCTAGCTGCATCCACTTGACCCCTGCGAACTTCTTAATCTCATCCGCCCACCTAACTTTCTGCCGCCCCCTGCTACGCTTTCCTTCCCTTGGAATCCAGTTTGTTACCCTAAGCGACCATCGGTTATCCTTTCTTCGCACTACATGTCCTGCCCATGCCCATTTCTTATTCTTAATTTCCACTAGAATGTCGGTAACTTGAGTTATTTCTCTGACTCACTCTGCATGCTTCATATCTCTTAATGTTACCTCTACCATTTTTCGTTCCATAACCCTCTGGGTTGTCCTCAACTTAAGTAGAACTCTCTTGGTTAGCCTCCACGTTTCAGCCCCCGGACCCCGGTAATATCACATTAATAAATGAACTAGAGGCTATGCAGAATCGAAGCGCCCGTTTCATAGTTGGAAATTACCATCGGGCAGCAAGTGCTACACGTATGAAATATAAGCTCAAGCTTCAATCACTGTCTACTCGCCGTAAACTTTCACGCATTTGTCTTTTCCACAAGCTACACTACCAAAACGCGCAGTTGAAGGCTACTTGTATAAAAGAGCCAACTTTCATCTCGCCTCGCATCGACCACATTGAAAAGTTGCTATTCCCTACTGTAGGACAATGACCTGCTTTAATTCCTTCCTTCCTAAAACATGCAATGACTGGAACCATCTTCCACAGGAAGTTACTTGCATCATCGACCCTGCGCGTTTCAGAGCCGCATTAATCGCACTGTTGGAATCTGATTAATCCCAAGTTGTTTCACGAATTTATTTTGGATGTTTTTGTTTGGTTGCTTTTCGTTGACTCATGTATACTATATTCTTTTTTGCTGAATTTCGTTTTGAGCTATTTTCAATAGTATCGCTTTGTGTCACGCTTCCTCTTGTACTTTTTTGTTTTGTTTTACTACTCCCACCCCCTGTGTAATGCGAAAGCCCTGAGGGTACAATAAATGAAATGAAATGAAGCAAATTTCAACCAATCTGAAGAAAACAGGGGAGGTTTTCTTTCTTTAGCAACAACTTTACTCAATGCAAAAGTCGAGCTCTAGCACTCGGCGTCCGTATTAATTTCAGCTCAATTCAATGTAAAATCGAGATAAGCCATACCAACACAAGAGTTATGTAGTTGTGCAGTTTATGGCGAGTACAATATGGAAACACAAGTGTTATGTCTCTCAGTAGCTTATCACAAGTATAACTGAGCTTTACTAATTATGCGGTGTAATTAATTAGAGTTAATTAGTTCACTATGCTTAAAAATTAAACTTTACGCTACAGCATAAAGTCACATATCATCGAATAGAATATGTCGCTCATGACTGCACTGAACTAACTGTGGGTCTTATTTAATTATTGTTTTAGATAAAAGTGAGCAAAAACTGAAATTTACGCTACAGCAGGTCACATGCCGTTAAAAACGTTTCGACAAATAGAAATAAAAACAAACGCCGAACTAGAAAAAGCTATGCGAAACCGAGCTATCACTCGCGTAACTCGGTTCGACCATCGTTCAACCACTGCCAATTTTTTTTTCCGGTTTTCGGTGCCGATCAATGATCAATTGGCAGTGCAATCGTTTTAAGGCCGCCATAGAACGGGTTAGAGAGTAGCACAAGCCATCAATGAGATCCAAGCTCACAATTTGCCTGATGTTGCATAAGATGCTATACCTACAGAACTAAGGGGTCGGCTGTCCGATATTCTGCTGTCAGGGGTATTTACACTGTGCGAGACCTAACCCTGGGGTTGTCCACTGGCGCTAGCTTAAGGGAGCAGATAACCCGCTAGTGAAAGCGCTAGAAAAGCCCCAATCCTCTAAGCGTCGCTATGCCTCCGAGGCGTACAGTTTTACAACTCAAAGGTTCCCAGGAGAGTGTAGCCGGAGTGGAGCAGTGGTTACGGCGCTCGACTACTGCTCCCAAGGATGCGGGATCGAATACCGGCCTCGGCGGCCGCTTTTCGATGGAGGCGAAAAGCAAGGCGCCCGTGTGCTCTGCGATGCCAGTGCACGTTAAAGAACGCCAGGTGGTCGAAATTTCCGGAGTCCTCCACTACGGCGTCTCTCATAACCTGAACCGCTTTGGGACGTTAAACCCCACAAACCAAACCAAACCAATGACTGAAAGCCGCCTCGGAGGCTCTGCTATAAACAAAACAAATGAAACGCAAGCTAATGGCAGCACCGGCGCAGAGGTTCAATAGCCTCGAGGGCCACAACTGCCAGGATGACCGCGATTAAGAGGCAGCTGAGAACTATTCTGCTAGCTCAGCGCGCGCGCGCACGCTCGCACGCACGCACACTCGCACGCAAAATAGCGAGAATTCGAACGTTTACATCAAAATTATTCACACTGCTCTGCCCACAGCACATATCCCCGTCCTCCCCAACAAGTTAATAGCATCCAGAGTGATTTTAGCAGTGATGCTATCAATAGTTAAAAAACTATAAAACTATCAGTGAAAAAAAAAAAAAAAAAAAAAAAACCTATTGATATCACCTATAATAGTGTTATCGACAGTAATTTCGATATTTAGTACTGACGATGGCCCTATTGGCGATTGCGTGGCATGCAGGTGATGGCAACTGGGACAGGACTCTCCGTTATAGCAACCTAAGCGTCACCGAGCTCTGCAGACGCACGATACGTGTAGCTACTGGATAAAGTCTTAGTGTCGTGAATGTCCAAGGTGTGATAGTAACAGCGACTGGAGATGCACCTGTCAGCACGCCTACTTCTGTGCCAAAATCGGGGAGAATTACTAAGGCGAAAGCCTTTCTAGCCTTATAGAGCAAAAAGCTGTGTGCGTAATCTGTGCGTCGCACCTGTGCGCTGAGGTAATGAATAAAAGTTATAAATGGACATAAATGAGTAATTCTAGGCTAACAATTAAGATTAATAATAATGTGACTTGTAATGACCAATACGGTAAACTACGACTTGTAATGACCGCCGCTGATTGTAAATGAGTAAAAATGCTTAGCTATGACTGGTAATGACTACAATGACTGGGAATGACTCATCATGACTGCTAATGACTACGAAACGACCAACAACGACTTGAATGGCCACAACTTACTGGAAAGGGGTAAAAATGCTTAGCGACGAGAGGTAAATGATAGGAGAGGAAGGGTAGGCTTTCGCCGTTCTCCTCTTAGGAGACGTCTAAGAGACCCTCAAACTTTTACTTCGGTGGGTATACCAATTGCCAACATCCGTGCTCTTGGGACTTCAGATAGTTTCTTCAAAGCAACAGAAGCGGCTAATTTTGTCAGGCTAACTTTGGCAGCACACAGAAGCTGTAGGTTATGCTAGCCATCTCACACACTTCGGAAATCGAACGCGCAGCGTTGTTCCAAAACGCTCCTACAGTGTGTAACCCGAGATTTTAACTTTTATGTAATTTTCGGGAGCATACATCCTTACAAAATCCCTCAAGTAAAGGCAATCGATCTTGCGATGCAGGTTCAAATAGTTTTCTCGCAGCATGTGATTGGTTGGCACGATAGCTGGACCCAAGTGGGGCAGAAACGCCGCAGCTATATCAGCAGAATATGCTGGTAGAAAAGTATTGGTACAATACAGTAGCGGTGTGAGATAGACTATTTTTCTTTTATTTGTTCTCGCTGCACTCTAATGGCATAATGTCCCTCGGTGCATAAGTGATGCCGAAAAGACTTCCTTTTATTGCTCTACCATAGGTATATACGGGCTGCTGATTCTGCTTTAACTTGGCGGCCAAAAAACATTTCTAGACGTGAAACTGGTTACATGCATTTAACTAGGAGGTTTAGTGCGCAAACTACCTCTTCACCAACGAGTTAGCGTGCTAACTCAACCTGCCTGACCGTGTTACATTTTTTGCTTTACCCGCTAGCTCCTATACTTCCTGAAATGTGCGTGTCTACAGCCTCTCTGGTCTCCGCTTGGACGCTTTATTTTGTGGACCATGAGAACAAGTGTTTAGAATGAAGGCGAACTGGCGCGAAAGTATAAAACGCCGAGAGAAAAATATGAAAATGTTGGCACATTATTTGCTTATCACATGGGGAAGGGCGAGGTACAACATCGCGAGCATTACGAACGCGTCGAGGCGACAAATAAATCGACTAGCAACGAGAAATTAAAATAAAAATAAGCTATAACGGCACCGAGTGCCTGCCGGGTAGAAAAGGTCTCTCCCTGCAAAGTTCCGCCCCACACGACCGTCAACGTCATGAACGCTGACAGTGAGAATAGAAAGGAATGGAGTTCTTTCTTCCAGCTTTTCTATGTCATTAACGTACAAAAAGGTACGCAGCATTTCTTTTGAGCTTTATTTAAGTCATGATGCTCCATCGAGAACGTTCAAAAAAAGGGTGCTACAGGGCTGTTTTCATTAATTGCATCGTTATTGTCATCAGTATTATCATTATAAACTAAATGCACCGTCATTTTATTGCTCTTATTATCACTAACTGCATTGTCATTGCTACTGTCATCATAGCTATCGCTATTATCATTGTCATTATCAACTAAATGCACCGGCACTGTCATCGCTACTATCATCATCATGGTTATCACTAACTTCGGCGTCATTTTCATCGCTGCTAAAATCCTCATGCTTGACATGGAGAATTACGATCTGTTTCTCACGAACCCGGCGTAGAGTGTATGCTTTGCGCGCTCAGTGTGGAATCAGAGGGATATTGGTTCTATTCCTGGTGATGGTGGTGGTGGTGGTTGTGGTACTGGTGGTGGTGATGGCGAGGGATGTTTTCTGATCACACTTTCTGTACACTGCGCGCGTGAGTCCAGAAAGACTTTCGCCTTAAACTGCTTACTGCGCAACATTACGGCCCGAAGCTCATACTTTGCTAGTTTTCAGTCGGTGGGATCGTGACGCGGCCGCAGCGCAGCGTCAATGAAGTTAAAATCGCGATTATTTTCGGGGGAAAATTACGATAGTGACGTCTGAATTCTAAGATAAAGGATTCGCAAAACGGTTCCGTGGGCCGATGATTCTCTTTATACTAGTTCGTGGCGCCACCGCAGCATGGCGTGTCGATTGCGTTAAAACTGCCAAAACGTTTCTTTCATTGCAGTCCTACGAGATCGTAGTCACTTTTATTGCTGTTTTTCAGCATTTGCGGAAGCCCCTTCTACCACCACCGCTCTCGACACGTGAAAAACTTGGTCGTGTCACGTGGTCTCACGACGTCGCACATACACACATCGCAGAGCAATCAGCTCTCGGTCATGCCAACTGCAAACTGCCACCTGTCAGAACGCTCTCAAATAGGCCTTGTCACGTGGACGGAAATATCTCCGCAACTGAAAAGCCACGCTTACTTTAGGAAGGTAGATGCAAGAGAGATAATTTTGGAATACTACATGGAAAAAGGAACGACTCTGATCAAAGCATCATATATGAATACGTGTAAATCAATCACTTCGGCACTGATATCAGAAGTAAAAGACGAGGTCTACACAAAACACCATGACAACGCGAGATTCCATACTGTCTGCTCAATGGTTGTGGCGGCCAGGAGAAAAAAGAATATTAGACGTTTTTCACATTCAACAGATTCTGATCTCCCGTGGAGGCTAACCACGGCTAAACGTGGAGGCTAACCAAGAGAGTCCTACTTAAGTTGAAGACAACCCAGAGGGCTATGGAACGAAAAATAGTAGGGGTAACATTAAAAGATAGGAAGCGTGCAGAGTGGGTCAGAGAAATAACTCAAGTTACCGACATTCTAGTGGAAATTAAGAAGAAGAAATGGGCATGGGCAGGACATGTAGTGCGAAGAGAGAATAACCGATGATCGCTGAGGGTAACAAACTGGATTCCAAGGAATAGAAAGCATAGCAGGGGGCGGCAGAAAGTTAGGTGGGCAGATGAGGTTAAGAAGTTCGCAGGGGTCAAGTGAATGCAGCTAGCACAAAACCGGGTTAATTGGAGAAATATGGGAGAGGCATTCGCCCTGCAGTGGGTATAGTCAGGCTGATTATGATTATGATGATGATGATGATGATGATGATGATGATGATGATGATGATGATGATGATGATGATGATGATGATGATGATGATGATCTCCCCCAAGTGCGTTTCCCGGGTTCGGACGGAAGCGACAGGAAGCAAGCATTTAAAGCGCGAAGAAATGAAAACGACGGTGCAGGTGTGGCCAACAAAATAATTTTTCTAGCGAGGTATTCGTGCACTCCTGAAGCAGTGGAGCACGTGCTATTAAAGTCAATGGGACTGTGCCGAAAAGTAACGCATGCATAATTAAAGCATTTCCTGGCTCATGGGTGGCGTGCCTTCAGTGTGTGACCACGAGGTATGTACAGGAAATAAGGACGATAACTAATGATAACCAGGTAAGAGTTGATCATAAATGATACTGAGATGAACCACAGCAATACAACTCAATGCAACGTAAGAGTAGTGAAGTAACAACTGAAATTTAGGTCAACACGCACTAAACGTAATCATATTGCATCATCAGATTGCAGCTAGTGATATGATAGCGATACTTAACAATATAATGACAACAAGATAAGGTAGATAATAAACGTAACTAATGGCGATTTAGGTCACATTAAAGGTAATTATATGGCATCAGATTACACATAGATACATAGTTAGTGATAACATAGTGACATTTGATGGTACGGTACTAAACAACAATAGGATAAGATAGGATAGAAAATACGTTGATTTCTTTAGGAAGGTCTTGTGCTAGTAGCAGCTAGAAGAGGTCCATCTAAACAACGAAACGCAGAACGAGCTGATAACGGAAAAAGGCATGGAACTTGCAATGCTTTCGCATTTTCGCGCGTAAGGAGATTTAAGTGCACCCCTGTATCTTTTTTTATTTTTATTTATTTCGTCATAAATAATTAAAGTTTTTATTTGAATTATCCTTGCACTTCAATGATCCAACCAAATTTCAGGTTTTGTCACATTTCGTTATACGCAGACGACACATATACCAAAGAAGCCAATGATTAAACACATTGACCAATCAGTTTAACTCGGATTTATATAAATGGTATGCTTGCTGCACGAGCAATCGCAAAACCACTACCTTCATGTTACTCCACAGCCCTCAACGAACTACTGATAGGTCAGCTTGAGTTCCGCTACAGATCAACATTTTGCTCCCCCAACAATGAGTTATGCTCCTTCCAGCTAGTAGGCCTCAATTCTGGACTTAAACTTCAGCTGCCTGAAATGTATGTTTCTAGGATAGTTGTATTCGGAACACGGCCTTTAAACAAACACGCTTTTAATTTCCGTAACGTGTATTGACCCCCTTAATGCGGTTTTGCACCATGAGATAACACCAACACAATGAGCCTTCAATATATCCAACACTTAGAAAATCAAACACTAAAACTTGTTATCTTATTCATTTTGCACATGCGGTGCCTTCCCTACTGATTTACGTGTAATACCATTATAACTCTTCCAGCTTACAGACTAACACCGTATTTACAAGCAACCGGGGATTTTGATCGCCTGCTGCTGCGCGCGGTTGGATATTTCGCGGTGAGTGAGGACTGCTTAGAGCTTTAAAAGTTCGTGTTAATTGAGTGGCAGTATTCAAGAGGGAATGTAGCTTGTGTTGCAGCACGTCGAACAGGACGAGAAGCTATCGCGATGCGAAAAGCACCGAACGGATAATGAGCTTTAGAATGGTATGCTGTACTTTTATACACATTTATCGAAGTATTTGAAGAATAGATTGACTTTAAAATGACGTGGCCAGCACTTTGTCTTCAAATCAATGGCTAACATTTAGCCATCGCCCGCATTTATTGATGCTCACCTGTACCGCAGAATTATTTTGGTAAGTTTTCTCTGCACGTGTTTTATGGGGCCTGCTCCCGGCTTGTACCCCCCTACGTTTCGCGGTATTTTATAAATATCTATGGTAAAATTTCTTACTTTAACAATCTATTCTATTATGTTTATGGTTATTATGTACCTAGAGGCATTATTATTATGTCCATGGTTACTATGCACCTAAAGACATTATAGGCGCGCTGTGAAATTATAAAGCTGCTTTGACTTCCTATGGAAGCTAGGCCCACTTTTCACGCTCCGTCGGCACAGCCTGGCGAACGCAGCGCCACCACATCTTGCTCACGTCACAGATCTGTGTTGGTCCGCAGGAGCTATATTTAGACGAGCAATATGGTGGGCGAGATGATTCTGTGCGGTGATGGAACAGCGCAAGCAACGAGACAAAAGGTGTCGAACAACGAAAGACATACACTGTGCCCCGCACATACACTGAGCTATATTATTTTCCTGGATAAAGCTACTACGGCATTCAGACTTCGCTGCGCGCAGCGACGAGCACGGAGCACGAGAGACATAAGTTAACAGTGTGAGGACTAGTCGGTGTACGTCATGCTCCATGGTGCAGCAACATGACAAGGGACATACACAAGCGTTTGTGTCTGTCCCTTGTCTTGTCGCTGGACATCATGATGGCCACTGGTGAGCATAGAGGATTAAAATGCATAAGGAGGAGGAGGAAGATGAGGAGGAAAGGCAGGGAGGTTAACCAGTAAAAGCAACCGGTTTGCTACCCTGCACTGGGGGAAGGGGATGAGTGGATATAAAAGTTGTGAGAGAAGGATAGTTGAAGTTAATACAGTCACATAACAGACACGCCACATCACATCACGTTACAGTCATGCCATAGCAGACTCATAGTCTTTCGATTAGGCCTGTGCTTCTCATAAAGCGGAGCTGTGCCTGGGAGACCTTCGCCGCATCAAATGCATAAGCTCTGTCATGACACCAAGCATCTCATTAGCCTGCCATCAGAAAAGCATGCATTAGGAACAGACTAGACTCACGGTGGCCGATATGGTTTGGAATGCCATTAGGAACGTATAAGCAAGCTCACAAGAAAGTCATAAGACACAAATGAGTCCAATGTATAAAGTCACTGAAGTTTCTAAAGACACACAGTGCATATTTTCTTAAGGGTGAGCTATGGAACATATCATCGGGAGAGGCGGTTCATTTCCAACAAAGAAACATTGGCACTCACTAGGAAAACCAACGCCCCCGAAGGTAAAGGCCACGAAACGCTGTTTGGCGCGATCGAACGATGCACAGACGGGTGAGGGCGAAATAAGAGTCTGAAACGTCAAAAAACTATGACGCTTTGCTGCTGTAACAAGAAGCCGAGCAATCGTCACGACTTTAATGGACGATTAAGTTCGCATATCCTTAAATGGTAGCGCAGATACCACTTGCTAAACTCAACCAAGTTATGGTGCTTTCACCTCCTATATAACGCTCAAAAGGGTGTTCCAGCTTCCCTTTAAGAGAAAATACTCTGCAGCAGACGTATAAGCGGAAGTAAACTGGACATGTTCAAACATCGTTGCGATCGTTCTTTACGTCGGTTTGTCTTAAGCGCAACGATGTTTGAACATGCCAGTCACAAACTAGGCCAACTAGAAGCCCTCTTGATGTAAACTGGACGACTTTCGGGTAAGCACGAAGCAATATGCGGACGCCTTTACTACACAGGTTGCATACGGATTCTAAAAGTGCGACTTTTGGCACAGTGGATTGCAGCCATTTCTATCAGGTCGCCGAGCATGTTTCCAATAATCACTCGACTGGCCGAGTCTACGCAAAGATTGCTGATATGGGAACACTGGATTGGCATTCCGCTGGTCGTCTGGAGCAACTCGGGGTGCTCTAACTCGATCCACCGACCAGAGTCAGATCTCGCCGGAAGTTCTAGCCGGTGATGTCATTTGCGGAATTTTTTGGCTGTTTTTAGCGGTTTCAAAGATATCGGCAGAGGACACTGGACACCACCGTTTTCTCTTTCTTTTTTTTCGCTAATATTTCGAAATGCGCCTATTGAAAAACAACTAGAGCGTTAAAATTATGCGAAAGCAAGTTGCATAGGGCCGCACTCCGGCTTATTTATCAACCGGAACAATTTCGGCGCTGGGATGCGACTTCAACTAGCGGAACTGGCTCAGCATTACTTTCGCCGCGCACTCTGCACGCTCCGCTGGTCGACCAATGGTGATTCACTCTGTAGCGGTTTAGGTCGCTCTGTTCGGGTTCGAGCGCCCGGCTCCAATCGACCAGTGTTAATCGCCATAAGACAGCCAGGACGGATTTCAGTTAGCAGGACGAAGCCTCGTTCTCCGGATCGGCAAGTCAAACTGGAAAATGCCGTTAGTTAAATGTACTTGAGTACACCCTAAAATTGAACTAATTGTAACGATAGTAAGAATTCATAATTTACGACCTACCTCGGAACCCCTCCGATTTAAGTCCAATACGACCTTCAAACGCGACCTTTTCCAGCAAGCTGCACAGCTTTCTTTGGTAGCCGCGTAGCATCGCTAAGGTTGGTGCTAGTGATTATTTCCTGCCTTTAAACTAAATGTATTGCTACACCTAAGGAGCTCCCAAACTACTCCATAGGGAAAAAAAGGATGCACTTACGCATGTACGCAGCCAAGGCAGGGCCTCATGGGGATGTGTCCGCTGAGGAGGAGGAGGAGGTCGTCGGCAGTCGGGCCACGAGGTCGAACGTTCCTCCGACGACCAGGGCCGCTGTGAAGGCCGCGGCAAGGCCGGCTGGTCCGCCTCCTCACGCCCCGACCTGTGGTATTGGAACACACCTCGCGGTGTCCAGCACACGAAAACTGCCGTACTGCGGTACTTACTTCATATTCAAAATTTACGATAAACATATATGTAATAG
Source organism: Amblyomma maculatum (assembly GCF_055883805.1). NCBI lineage: Eukaryota > Metazoa > Arthropoda > Arachnida > Ixodida > Ixodidae > Amblyomma > Amblyomma maculatum. Next base: position 111,470,563 of record NC_139351.1, on the reverse strand, counting down.
TGACGGCCACCTTAACCCTGAGGCTATGAGAAGAGCTAGCGAGGCCAGAGTACCACATTTGGCCAAACGCAGCAGTGCACAAGGAAGGTTAAGCAAGTACAACTAACAACGAAGCGGGCACCCTAGAACACAGTCTTCAGCAGGCATGCTTACCTGTAGTGACCTTGCACCACCGTTCGCACCGGCCGCAGTGGCGTTGGTAGGAGACCCCTGTCTCTCCACCGGCCGAGTCCGGACATGGGGTCCAAGACCACCGGAGGCGGTGTAGGTAGTAGCGGTGGTTGAGGTGGTGGTGGAGGCGGCTGCCAGGCGGCGGCCCTCGCCTGGTCGTCACCCCAAGTCACAAGGAATGACGATGTTGACGAGACGGGACGCGAGCGCCAGAGGTCAGCGCGCGTGCACTGTTCGTACCGCTCCTCATCCTCCTCTGCCCTCTCCTCCTCTTGCCGCCTTTTCTCGCCTGCGCTGGTGAGGAAGTCGCGCAGCAGGCTAGTCGCCGGGGTCGCTGCGGACGCACACGCACACACACGAAGTGCAGCGACGCTAGGGACGCACGCTCCATGTGACCGCACTGCTTAAGCTCACGCACGTCATCAGCATCATCATCCAAATTCAGTTGAGTTCAACATAAATGCCTCACCTAATGGCCTTAGGTATCAAGGCCGAATTCACTTAAGAGCTACTTCTCGCAGCTTCCTGTGCGCAGTTTTGCAACAAACATTAAATATGGAAAAGCGAATAGCTTTGGCAGACCTCGATCCTCCCAGAGCCGGAGCTACCCTCTGTTCCGTGACGTTCGAGCGAGGGACATGACTACCTTTCAACAGGTCCAAAGCCCTCGTTAATGGCTTGTCAGAAACCTACTTTGCCGCAAGAGAATGCCATCGAATTCCAGCGAGCTCTGATCGCACTCCTCCGCGAACCGGTGGTACACCCGGTGGACAACAGGCTGCCTAACCCATGCGGGCGAGAGCGCAGTCCGATTCCCCACCTCAGCTGTAGCCAGGCGTCAACCCTAAAAGCCTTTTCCTTCATTTCTTTTTTTCTATATAAGGCTTTAGAAATGCTTTCTTTAGTGCCTTCCCTTCCTTCCTGCCTCTCTCCCTTCCCCTCTACCACCTGCTCCTTTCATGCCCAGGGCAGCTAGGATAAGCAACAAGTGGACAAAAAAAAAAAGTTTTCTCTGATCTCACTCACTCACTCATATCCACCGATCTCCTAGAGACAAACACTTCTACTCGTCGCAATGAAGTTGTTTCCTTATCTGATAACGAGTCCGTAGTGGCAGCCCCCATAATAAACAGAGTAAATGCATATGGAGATCCGCTAATGGAACCTCCGCAAACGTCATGCCTATAAGTATCGCTGCAAGACGCTAACTATATGCGTAAAAATGCAGCAAAAATATTTACGCAGCACGATTTGGGCCTTCGAATTCTCGCACGCATTCCGTACAGCAGATGTGGTGGAATTTTTACGTGAACGCCTCAATGACATGCGCTAACATGAGTATAACTTCATTTCTTATTTTCGATAGGTATAAAGACCTGAGGAAAGTTTGTTCACGGAAGCGTTTTTTTGTAATATGTCTGGGACTACGAATCACATTATCGGGATAATTAACACAAGCTGATAATAGTAAATGCGTGCTTCGATCTCCTTTTTTACATATGATCGTCTAAAGTCAACAACATCCAGGTATGAAGCGATAGCACAGGGTACCACCTAACATGTAAATCCTCGTTTTAACGAGGCACTACGAACATGCCCGTGTATCCTAGGGGTAACGTGCCTGACTGGACGTCCAAAAGCACTAGAAGGTTGGTTTTTATTTCACCTTCCCACTCTCGTGTAGTGAGCAACATAAGTTGGCAGCCCCTCCAAACTTCCTGATATCGACCATGCCAGCTACCACCTGCCAGTGCCATGCATGTGAGTTCTCGCTCACAACGCCGATGCCAAAGCCGACACCAAAGCCGACGCCAGATTTTCAGCTTAAACACTCATAAGGCTGTGTGCACATAGGCAGCAGGTGTTTTCATACCATGATGAGGAAACTGATACGTGCACACTGTCATCAGTGAACCCCCTTTTTCGACCTTCCTGAGGCACTCTAGATTAGCAGCGCTATTGAGCGCAACGTGTGCTAATCTGCACTGAGTCAAATATGTGCATGTGCGACAGTCACAAGTGCCTACGCCATGGCTTCACGCGCTGCCAAAAAACAAGCCGCCTTTGGGAACCTCGAAAAATTACGCCGTAACAAAACTAGCCTAAGGCAGAGTTCCCCAGTTGCATCATACCCAGAAATGTGGCGCAACAAACACAAACACATGCGAAGAGACACAACACACGCGCACACTAGCAACTGTAATATGGATCTGAACACACACTTCCTCTTCACCACTCCTCTTCTTCTACACCCAAGTACATCTTCTCATCATCCTCTTTTTTTCCAAGGAGATAGGCAAAGAAGAGGATGATGAGAAGATGTACTTGGGTGTAGAAGAAGAGGAGTGGCGAAGAGGAAGTGTGTGTTCAGATCCATATTACAGTTGCTAGTGTGCGCGTGTGTTGTGTCTCCTCGCATGTGTTTGTGTTTTTTGCGCCACATTTCTGGGTATTATGCAGCACCAACTAGCCCATCAAGCTGTTGTTTCCCAGTTGCTTCTATATAGACGTACCGCAATGCTATGACCATGCTGCCAACTGCAATCGCCTCCAGCCGCTGCCCGTCCAGCAATCAATACACCACGGCGGCGGGGAGCCATCCCTTACGAATATATTCAGTAAAATCGCTGGTTTCACGGGCTAGTGCTAGAAGGAAGTCAATGCTATCATGCCGAACTTAAATGCAGTGCCAATATGGCACAGAACTGGGCAGCTCGACAAGGTGCAGATTGTAGTCAAGCAAATGGAAGTGTCTGATCCTGCCTTGATATTTATGTAACGAAGTGTTACTTGCGGCACTGACTCTGGCTCTGTAGGCGTTCTGGCGCGGCGGATATCTGCACGGAGGGTTCTATCTATATCCTGCCGTATCGGCACCATATTCCGGATGTCCCAGCTAAATGTAACCAAGGTTATCAAAAACACGGTGAAAGCAATTCAGAGGTGTTCAGACTCGCCTATGCTAATCTGTACTATTTTGTCTTTCTCCAAGGCTAATTAATAATTCTAATTATTGCCTTAAAGATCGGTGTCAATGCAAAAGTTATTTATTACCTCAAAAAATGGCTACCTACGCTACGACTTACGTAGCTCTATTTATAGGCCTTCAAAAAAGGCTGTCACGTGACCAGCTGTTATCTTAAATCGCTCGCCAAGTGCGTACAACCAGTTTCACCGGAGAGATCTCTGCAGAGAAAAGCGAACTTCGTTATCTCGGACGCTTCTTTTTAAAAAGGCGCCGCTGTCACGAGGAAGCTTTCTTTTATCGCGCCATGTCTCGTTTTCGACAGGTAATAAAATCACTTTACGTAAATGCTATCCTATCGGAAAGATGTAGCTACTCGTTTCCGAAATCTACAGCTTTCGCACTGACCCTTTCTTCTATCATGCCAATTAAAAACACAGCTAATTGGTCTTTACTAATTAATTAAATTTGGTGAACGAAAAAATAGTGCAGATCAGCAAAGGCGACTCTGAACAGCTCTTAGTTGGCTTGACTGGGGCTAGGGCTGACAGCAGGTTTTAAAATCTTAGTTGCATTTAGCTGGGACACCCGGTATTATATGTTTACTTTATAGAATTGAACGGCCCAGACCAACTCGGGCTATGAGTGATGCCGTAATGAAGGACTCCGGAAATTTCAACCTCTTTGGGTTCTTTTAACGTGCACTGACATTGCACAGCACACAGGCGCCTTGATTTTCGCCTCTATCGAAAAGCGTACGCCATGGCCGGGATTCGATCCCGCGTCCTTGGGTTCATCAGTCGAGTGCCCTAACCACTGAGCTATCGCCAGCAGATGGCCTACAAATTGCCTATGAAATTTCTGAACAGGACTCGCCGTTCAAAGTGTTTCTATTAGCGTACCCTACACATACGTCTGCGTTTTGAAGAGCGTGAACGCCGCATCTACCGTCATAAAATATACGCCGCCGGTGGCTTTTATGACTTCGGAGCGAGCCCCCTATTCCCTATATAGTTATCGCTGGCTGCAGGCAGCTACGGACAGATTCCCTTGCTAATTGCATTCCAAATTTACAAAATTCCAAATTTTTGCTTCATATTTTTTCATTCAATAACTTTTGTGATCTTAAATCTTTTGTTTTTGTTTAGTTGTCAATTACTTTATTACACGAATTCAGTTCGTGTAGGACATTTGGCAGTCCACACTGAACCGTGGCCAATCCCCCTTCGTGGGTATGTGCCAAATATCAAGGAAGAAGAAGAAGAAGAAGGAAAAGAAAATGAAAGAAATACTGCTGTCTTTAAACTCAGGCTAAAGTGCGTCTTCATACTCCACCATTTCGCATATGTCTCTGCAGACACCAGCGACAGGAGGGAGGGAAACCTCCGTTGTCTTCGAACTCCCCCTGAGCAAATTGTCTGCCTTGCCACACAAACGCCATCTTTCATCGCGTCACGGCACTAAAATCGCGCCGCAATTCTCTTCAAACAGACCAGTACGCACCGCCGGCGCAAAAGCCTCTGTGACACGAACCGTGCGAGGCTGGGGAACCGACTTCTTCAGGGTGACGGAAAACGAAGTCTGCCGGGGTGGTGTGAGCCCGAGATGGCCGCCACACACTTCCTTCCCCATTTCTTGGGATTGAACACCCCCCCCCCCCCCCCCCTCCCCTCCAACTTAACACCTGCGCTCTCAATTCGATTTCAGGATGAAAGCTCTGACGACCAGACCAGACAGAACGAAAGACGCGAAGCGCAGGTGACTAAGACAACTAAAGCAGAGAGTGAAAAAGAGATGGAGCGAAAGGTCCGCATAAAAGAAACAGCGGCTCGACGCCGCCCTACATGCGTCTTAATTTGCGGCCAAGGGACGAACGCATTCGCGACGCGATTCAATTACAAAGGCGAGAGAAACTATAATTCCGTTACAATTTCTTTCAAGCTTTCTTCATCTCTTCGCTCTTTACATCAGCGGACATCCCCCCTCCGCTGTCCAGTTTTGCTAAGGCGATTAGCACTCGCACCTCTCCTTTCTTCTCTCCGTAGACGGGCTTGTCAAGCCTCGGTGGGGAAGCACAGCGGCACGCAGAGTGAAAGAGAGAGAGAGAGAGAGAGAGAGAGAGAGAGACAGGAGTGCTCGCACCACCATCGCCGATGCCGTCGAATCGAGAACGGATCTAATTTATCCCCGCGCACGGAAAGAGACCCCGGAAGCCAGAAGCACCCACAGCAGCAGCAGCAGCAAAAGAGATGGCCGCTTGTTGCAGTTTCTGGCTCAGGAGGTGAGTGCGTTTGCGTTGAAGGGAAGGGAAGAGGGACAGGGGTGGCTCTATCGTCTTATCTAACCTTTTCCAAAAGAACTTTTCCTTCAAACTTTCTGTTATGCTGCTTTTACAACCTCCTTTTTCTTCTCCAGTCAACCTTAATTTCTCCCCTCCCCCCTTTTATTTTTCTATTTTCGCTTCTTACCCACTTTTTCATCTTAATTGTACTCGGCGTTCACTCCTTGTCTTACATTTCGACCGGTCTTCTTCCTGCGCCCTTCCCATCTTCTGAGAATGCTTTGTTCCTCGAGTAAGGCGATCTCTTTGTCTTTCGTATCTGCCTCTCCTCTGCTCACTCCCTCCCATATTGTTTTTGTTCTACCATCCTTAACTTTGTATATTGCTCATTTTGACCGTCTTTCCGTGGTCCACTGCTCCTCAGCACTACGACGCAGCATTTTCGGTACTCCTTTTCCGATACGCTGTTCGGCCTTCCCATCCCTATACCTTTATCCCAGTTTCCTTGCACAACTTCCCTCTGCCCAGTATATAGAAGAAAAAAAAAGGGAAATATTTCCCCTTTTTTTTTTTCATTTTCTCTAACCACATTTCAAATTCCGCCTTCTAACTCCCTGGGGACTCTAAATTCTGGAAGCCCAGACCAACTCCTCCAATTTTCCACCAGCGATAAGAAAAAAAAAATGCGAGAGGAAAAACAGCCGAGGTCAGCGTTTCCACCTGGACTCCCCGCACAAGAACATCATTTTATAAACCGACAGCGCCGCTACAAGCTTAGCTGCAAGCAGCAGCACCAGGAACAACACTTTTACACTGCTGTCGTACCGGTGGAATTGGCGGTTGCCCCGTTTCCTACGCTGACTGCTCTCTCTCTCTCTCTCTCTCTCTCTCTCTCTCTCTCTCTCTCTCTCTCTCTCTCTTGCTGCAGCGCAATCTTCTACGCTTATGTACCGAGGCGCGCATGCGCACTACGGAACCCTACAGAACCCATCGTCGTCTTTACGAGCCGTTAGCTTCAGTTACGCGCGAACTGTGTGCAAAACCACGGAGGCGTGAACGCAGGCGGTGGAGAGACGAGGAACGTCTCGACTAATTAAAAACGCCGCGCTGCACCTGTCTAATCCTACCGAGCAGGAGAGCGGTACACCACGTAGACAGCCGCTGCCACGGCGCTTTCAAGTGTGAAGCTGGAATATTAGGCTTCCGGCAGTCTTTATTAATCTACGAGATATTTTTGGAGAGATACCCGTAAGGAAAACTTGCTACCAGGCAAACGGCACCAGGATGTCGCAGTATGTCGTCAGAGACTCCCTCAATTTCCTAAAAGCGACTATGCGCTGGAGGGTCAGAGCAATAATTATATGTGGTCCCGGATGGAGGGTGATGCAGAGAATGTGCCTCATTCTACACCCTAAGTGGTGTAGGCATTATAGTCCCGTTAATGACTAGAAATTATTGGCCATCAAAGGCTAGACGTTGTCCCAAAAGAAATAACTCATCAGTCGCATGCAATTACTCTCTCTGTAGACTATTCCAAGGGCGAAGCGCTGTAGTTATAGCCCTCTCACCACATATGGGCTGAGAGAGCACATGTGGCCGTGTGGTCTGAGACTCTGGGAACAAAAAGGGCATATGAGTAAGTCTTCTTTGGAGCTAGCTGCTATACCACAGCAATAGTTCGCGTTTAAAGTTTAATGTCCCAATTATAAACTTTAATGTGTAAGCGACATCGGATACGGAGAACACAGTAGTGGAGTGCTGCGAAAATTTCGACAACGAGGGGTTCTTTAATGCGCTCTGGCATCGCATAGTACACGGTCGCCCCCGCGTTTTGCCTCTATCAAAACGCGGCAGCCTTTCTCGTTTCCTCCCTCTAGCTTGCAGTGGAGCTGAAATAAAATTCTATAGCAGTAAAAAGGATGTGGGAGTTCATCATTTTTGGGGCTTAACTGCACTGCAGCACGTAGACCTGTTAGAGAAGGCTACCAATCCTGAAGAGACTACATACAGAGGAATCAGCCACCATTAACTTCGTGGCGGATTAACTGTTCGCCACGATGACGAAGTACTGCGGTTAATTCAACTTCACCCGCTTTTAGCTTAGAGTGGCCATGAGGGCAGGTGATCTGGGTGGGCCATAGAACAAAAATGGGAAGGAAATTGCATCCCTCCCTAGGATGATTGCAGGGGCTGGATGGCCTAAATCACAATTAATAACTGCAGCTACTTTTTTTGTTTTGTTTTCGTTATTGTTAATAAAATGTCTACTTGGCTCGCCGATGTTACAATATACTTGTACGAAAAAAAATAATAAACAGCACTGCAGAATCTGCATTGGAGTAATGCAAAAGCCCGGATGGTGCTGCTCGTTGCTTCTGGTTGCTTCTAGTTGCTTAATTCACTTCTTGTTTACTCATTTTAGTCTTTGGTACTTTCGAATTGCGCTCCAATCTCTTTTTAGGCCCTTTTCAGCTCTACTTCCGGTTGCGTGACGTCACATCCTCTACGTCACATTAATTCACTACTTCTTTACCTGTTTTAGTCTTTGGCACTCTCAAATTGCGCGTCAATCCCTCTCTATGCCCTTTTTCGGCTCTACTTCCGGTTGCGTGACGTCACCTTAATTGACTGATTTAATTGACTATTTTAGTATTTGATATATTTAAATGGTATATTTGGTGAGTATATTTGATATACTCACTTATGGGGCTGAAACGTGGAAGCTAACCAAAAGGGTCTACTTAAGTTGAGGCCAACGCAGAGGGCTACGGAACGAAAAATGGTAGGGGTAACGCTAAGAGGGAGGAAGCGTGCAGAGTGGTTCAGAGAAATACCTCAAGTTACTGACATTCTAGTGAAATTCAAGAAGAAGAAATGGGCATGAGCAGGCCATGTAGTGCGAAGAGAGGATAACCGATGGTCGCTTAGGGTAACAGACTGGATTCCGAAGGAAGGAAAGCGTAGCAGGGGGCGGCAGAAAATTAGGTGGGCGGATGAGATTAAGAAGTTCGCAGGGGTCAATAGATAGATAGATGGATTTATTGAAAGGAAAAGGCAGAGAGGTTGGCCCGAATAATTAAAATCTGGCCTGCTACTCTGCACTGGGGAAGGGGAAGGAGAGAAGAAAGAAGGTCATGATGGGTGACGATGTGGGAGAAGGCATATGAAATATATATACAGACACAGCAGCTTGCTTTACAAACGTGAATCAAGTCCGCTGGCGCTCAAATAACGGCAAAGAGCGCGCACTGCCTGGACACCCTTCCCCTTGTCCTGCCAAGCGCCCAGCAGCAGTTCCTCCTACAGAGGCCTCTTGTCTAAACGCTTCAAGGAAGCAGCTAGCACATTTCTTTCGTTCGCATACTCTGGGCACTCCAATAATACCTGGTCCACAGTCTCTGGGATGCCACAAGTTGAACATTCCGGTGAGTCCATCTGTCCAATTAAATGTAAGTACTTGCGCGTGAAAGCCACGTTTAAACGAAGTCGATGTATCAAGCATGTCTGATGACGCGGAATATTACGCGGAACATTAAATTTAAATGTTAGATCGAGCCTTCTTAGACGGATGTGGCGGGCGTCTGGTTGAGCCAAGTAAGCTGCTGTAGCAATATTCATATAACTCTTTAGAAGACACGTCGTATCCGCTCTTGAAAAAGGCACAGCTGTTTGGAAGCCATTGATGAGTGCGCTTTTCGCTTCAACATCGGCCTGCTCATTCCCATGGAGGCCGCAGTGGGCAGGAATCCATTGAAACATTATCATGTGGCCTTGCAGCTGGGCAGATGTGATGAGCTCCATAATGTTTAGTGCCAGGGACTGATAGGCAGTGTGGCGTAAGAAGTTTTCCAAAATTTGTAATGCAGTCTTCGAGTCCGTGAATATACACCATTTTTGAGGTGGTTCCCCACATATATAGCGAATAGATTCCCGAATGGCTACAAGTTCGGCAGCGGTTGATGTAGAGGTATGTCCCAAAAGGAAATGCAGAGTCGTTTTCTGAGCTGGTATGACCACTGCTGCAGCGGATGCCTGTGCTGTCACAGATCCATCGGTGTATACGTGAATATAATTGGGATATTCTGACCAGATGTGTGCCAGAGTAAGTTGTTTGAGTCCACTAATTGGTACCATTGATTTATTTAGTATTCCGGGAATACGAAGGTGAACCAAAGGTTTATCCATCGTCCATGGTGGTTGGGTGGGACGATATGGAGAGCACTTGTAAAACTGCAGTCCGGCCTCTCATCCAGAATCTTGCTGAGTGGGTGAAAACGGTGTCTTGTAAGTGCTCGTAAATATACACGAAGTGGTTCGTGTGACAAGTATATGGACATTGGGCGAGCGTGTGGGCCAAGTGGATGCAGCTAGCACAGAACCGGGTTATGTGGAGAAATATGGAAGAGGCCTTCGCCCTGCAGTGGTATAGTCAGGCTCATGATGATGATATTTAAATGTGGCGCCAAGCCATTGGCTAATGAGACCATCTTCGCCTTTACTTTTACATTTTTGCCTCTAAGTATTTACCTAATTAACTGATTGGCCTAATTATTCTTTCAGACACAACATTACGTCACCCTCGACCAATTGACATCCCTCATTAACCTCTGCCACTTCTCAATTACTCACAACTGCTGCGGACACGATTTTGCGTGTTATGCCTCTAATTATTTACCTAATTAAATTATTGGCCTATTTATTTTTTGGGCAAAACATTACGTCACTCTCTATCGATTGACACCCCTTATTAACCTCAATCACTTCTTAATTACTCCCAACTGCTGCGGACACAATTTTGCGGACACGTTCTGCGGACCGCGCGGTCTGCGGACGCGGTGTTCGAGCGCGGTCTGCGGTCAGAAATCAGTGAAGATAGCCAAGTAAAGCTTTCGCATTAATAGTCATGCAGAAGTAGCCCTCGCATCGCTTCATGTCAGGGAGCAGTACTGGAGGCGGAACCACGCCACTTGATTTGGTTTGGTTCACAGAACTTAACGTTCCAAAGCGACTAAGGCTATGCGGGCTCCGGAAATATCGACCACCTGGGGATGTATTAACGTTAATCAAACAAAAAAAAAAAAGAGTGCAACAACGGAGACAAGATAGAAGAGAAGATGGGACCAGCGCTGACTAGCAAATGAAGATTTTATTGGAAAGCTACTCCATTTACAAACATGAGCGCACATGCGCCGTATTACTGATGTATTAACTTGCACTGACATCGCACAATCAGTTTGCTTTTCGCCTCCATCGAAACGCGGCTTCCCCGGCGAAGATTTGATCCCGCATTCTTGGGTTCAACAGTCTAACGTCCTAATCAGCCCCAGCAGCTGAAGAAACATTCTGTATACTCTTCGAAGGTTCCAAAATTAATTTCCCAGTATAAGAGTTTGCGCTTGTAATGTTGTGTCATCCCTTCTGTAATTTGTTAGCGCCTGTATTTTGTATTCAGTGTTATGTTTGGGTTTTTTTTACGTGTATTCTGTATATTGTTGTTGTTTTGTTAGTTATTTATTATGCACGACCAACTAGCCCCAATACAATGCTTCGCTGATCCTAGAAGACAGGATTGGAAAGAGCCCCGCCCTTCTCCTCTCTCCTTTTCATGCATGCACACATACACATACGGGCGCGCACGCACGCACAGAAATTTCAAATCTGTCAACATTCTATTTCTATGTTCTTAAAAGTTAGTTCAAACAAGGAAATTGTCTATATGCTGCCTATTTCGCCAACTTACTCTCGAGTCATCTTCTGCGAGAAAGCTACTTTTAACTTCCTGCTTGTTCTGTTCAGTTTTAATGGCTAAATCTAAAAACTGCACCCCCTTCTCCCCTCGCTTTTTTTTTTTTTGTCCTCAGTAACGTGGTAGATTTTTACAATCTGCAGAGCCTGAAATCCCTGGCCACAGTCACTATTTTCATTAGTTTAGGGCACGCGCGCAAGCAGTATTAACTCAGTAAACAATTGGGTGTCAGTAAACATGTCCGAGTAATATTTAAGGATTTATGAACGAATGAGTCACCGCTGCTCCAAGATCATTCTACTCGTTCAGTTCAATGAGTCGGCTGGATGCTCTAGTCCACACTGAGGCGCGTGGTCTCGCGATCGCACTGTGAATGGTTTTGGTAGCTTGCACTTCAGAAGTGCTTTATCAGTTGGAAAAGCCATTGCGCTAGCGAACCTACAAATATGGAATAAAAATAACCCTCGAGTTAAAGGGCGAATACCACGGTAAGGCGATGGTCCTTTTCTTTTTAACTCCGAACAAGAACAAATATTCCTTCAACTACCAGGCATCTGCGGGTTTTCCTCTGTAACCGCACGGCTGAGCTTGACTGAATGCTAATTAGTAATTAAAATCTTAATAAAATAACTGAGGCGGCCTAAGTTGGACATCTGTGTTAATTACATCCAGAATGCCACTGCTGGGAATCACGAACAACCATGGCTCAATAACGTTCATGTGGCGATTTCCATAAGCGACTGACAGCTTATGTAGCCAATGATGATGCTGCGCATTAGGTCAGCGAGATATACAGCAATTTAGCCAACCTTCGATTTCGCAACATCTGTGCCTAAGGGCGCGTGCATTAGTTTCGCACCAGCGACAAACCGGAACGTCTTGTTAATATCTAGAAAACTATAAACGTCCGCTGCATAGGTGACTATATATAAAAAATTATCGTCCATTGTGGCAATAACGCCAGCAACTACGCGAGCTTCCGTTTCGCCTGACACTAACGCGGAATCTTCGGAAAGTACAGCAAGCAGTGACTGCAGTTAGTGCATGTTTATAACATACTATACTAATAAATAACTTGTACGCTCACCTGAGGGAAGCTCAGACTCCTCCATAGAAAGCACGTCCGGCTCAGCGTCGGCCATTGGCTCCGGACTCGGTAGAAGCTCTGGATCCGTAATTTCTTGAGGTTCCGGAATGAGCTCCGCGTCTGAAATCTCTTCGGCTTCCGGAATGAGTTCCGGATCCGTAACCTCCAGTGGTTCTGGTATGAGCTCCGGGTCGGGCACTTCTTCAGTTTCCGGTATGAACTCTGGATCGGGCATTTCTTCAGGTTCTGGTATGAAATCCGGGTCGGACACTTCTTCTTCGGACTCTGGTATGAGCTCCGGATCCGTAATCTCTGGCGGCTCTGGAATGAGGTCGGGGTCCGGAATTTCTTCCGATTTTTGCATGACCTCTGCATCCGGAATGAATTCGGTGTCGGCAATGTCATCTTGGTCTTGTATTCCTTCTTCACCGGACCACAGAATATCGGCCTCCGGCCCAAGGCTGCTGAAGAGAATTCGTTTTCAATGCGTATGTCATTATGCAAATAGCGAGCTCGATTTATGTTACATTTTCGTTCCGACATTTTTAAATGACGCAAAACGCCCTAAAGTTCACAGTTTTAACTTTTTTTTTTCAGGGAAAGGTGTACGTCGGATATGGTTAAAGAAAAATGCTATGGTTAAAGAAAAGAAAAATAAAGAGAACAGAATTAAGGGAATAAAAAGAGAACAATGCGTTAGCCGATATAGATGGATGTGAGCAAAAAAAAAAGCGTAATTGTTAGCAAATTTGAAAGAGAAAAATTGGAGCAGAAAAGCAACGATGAAGCGAACTGAAACATTGAAAAGGCTGCAAAAGAATGAAAGAAGGAAACAAAATTCGGCACAAACTTCGCCTTTAATTGAGGGTATGACGCGACAGCCGTAATGGCTCCCGTCGGCCGGCTCTTCCAAAATTAAGGGTCTCGATGGGAAATTTTAATGCGACAGCTTTAAACGGGGTGTTACGCCAATAACCCAGCGTCGGTGACGGTATTGCGATGGACAGTCACGGGCATGGCGAAGGCAGGGGTAGCTGGCAGCTGACATGGCCGAGCACTGATTCTTCGATGTTTTGTGATACCACACGATATCAGAAAGTTGGGAGGACCTCTCGTTGCTCATTTGTGGTCGGAAGGTCTAATAAGAGTCAACATTCCAGTGCTTTTGAAAGCTGAGTCACGCTAGCTACTCCTGCAGGCCACGCAGGCACGTTCATACGGCTTGGTTAAAGTGGGTATTTCTGTGTCGGATGATAGCCTACACTATCGCGTCATGAAGGGTATGACGTTTAAGCGTCTGTCTTTTTAGTGTGTGGCACTACAAGCCGCAATCACGGATTTTAGCGATGTCTGTCCGAAGCCGCTCAGTCTCTCTCTCTCTCTCGACGCGAGGCCCACGTCGCGCTGCTCAGCAATGAGGAGGTGGAGCGGCCACAAAACTGCAGCACAAGCCGCTTTCTCTCTCTCTCTCTGTTCATAGGTCTGCTTGAACTTGAAGAGGATGAAGGGGAAGTGGCGACACCCGCATCACGCAACTTAACGCTAAGGGGGCGGAGCGTCGGCATAGATACACTTAGTAAGAGAGTAAGACAGTGGGAGAGGGACGTGTCAGTCGCGGACGTGGCGGCCATCAGTGGGCAACGTTGCTCAAGCGTGTGTTACTCCGGAGTGAGCAGTCGTGTGTCGCTCGCGCGTCCTCAACTTCGGCATCTCTCCCCTCGCATCAGTCACTCCTCAGCCTTCACGGACAGCAGACGTGCACGCGTGCTGCTCCCTGGACCTCGTCTCCGAGCCACTCGCCGCGTCGTGAAGCAGCTTGTGCTTACCTCCGCGCCTAAGCAGTGCTACGCACCTACTTCTCATTTGATTAACTATGCCAATCGTCCATATCTTTTTTTCTTTCGTTTAGCTCTGGGCCTGTTCCCTTTTTTTTTTCCCCAGGTCCGAAGGATGAAATTTTTTTATGCTACAACAGCATAAACACCGAAATATAGTCATACATAGAAGGAGGACAGAAAGTGAAAAAAAAAATTTAATAAAAAAAACGTACCTTCGAGCTTCCCTAGCAACGTCCAGGAGGTAGCTTCGCACGTTGCTCAGCACGCCTGCGAGACATCAAGAACCACAACGACACGACAAATAGGGCGTTTGAATCCACCCGGGGATAAGGAATAACGTTCGTTAAAGAAAAGAAAAGAAAAAAAAGGTGACGCATTCATGCAATGTGACACGAGTTTCATAGCCAGCTTTGCGATCGAATGTAACGAGATTGTGCTCTACGCTTCAGTATCAGCACCGCCACCAGCACGACATGTAGCCTGTGGTTCCGCACCGAGAAAACTCGCACCATGTTGATTTCGCAATCAGTTCTCAGTCGAAAAAAACTACAGATCCGTGTCAAAAATACGACAAAATATTCTGCAGTTTTGTCGTAAACGTCATATTTTTCTGTAGTTCTGTAGTACTTTTCTGTAGTATATTTCTGTTTTCTGTAGTACTTTTCTGTAGTATATTTCTGTTTTCTGTAGTTCTGTACCACTTTTCTGTTGTAACTACAGAAATTTCTGATGTTACCACAGAACGTTCTGTTGTCGCCACAAATTTCCTGTCAAAAACCACACAGAAATTCTGTCGTAACAACAGAAACGTTTCTGTAGTTTTTTTTCCGACTGGGTTGACCTTACGTTTTTCATATCTTAAAGCAGTTTCGCAGAATCAAGAATGTTTACTGCCGAAACCCGCCGTTGAGAGCACAAGGTCACAATTTCAGCAGGCCAATCAACTTTACATAAACACATACAAAAGATATTCCGGGAACATAAATTGGAGAAATATCCCTGGACTCATGTCTCTCTTCACGACGCCCCTTTTTGCTTCAGTTTTCTTTTACATTTCGATAACCTCTTTTAGTACTGTGTGTGCATATCCACCTTGCAGTATTGTTTAGTTCTGTCATGATATGACATTAGGCTTCCGCAACGTGAACATTTAACCACACTAAGCACATTTAGGACGTGGAAAACTCTACTCCGACCTGCGTCGAGATCGTGGTGAAATTTATCAGGATAAGATTGCTGCAGAAAGTGCATCACAAAAATCTTGCAATTTACACAATACTAGCACTCATAGTACTACCTTTATCTTACTTTATTATTAGCGTGTTCAGAGATAAGGCTAGTAAAAGCAACAGCTGGCGAGTGGCAAGAAAAAGGAGCGGTGACATGTACAGCGATAAACGAATAAAATGGGGGGGGGGGGGGGGGGCAACGACTGGTGGCATAGCATGAACATTCATTAAAATCAGAGAGAAATAACGTTAGGCTGAGAAAAAGATAAACAATAAAAAACAGTTATACAGCGAAACTATGGAGGCCTGCAAAGTCGGAACGTTTTCTTATAAGTTATCATTTTTCTTTCTATTACTAGTAGACGCCGCTCGACAGTTTCGTTAGAGAGCACTCAATTACATTCGTCTAGCATCCATCACGGTGAAATCGAAGTTCCAAGCGTGTCCACAAACGGTTCGTTGACTGCGCTGCTCGCTACCAGAGTGCGGCGTCTCGCAAGAGACAAAAGAAGGGAAAAGCCAACGAGATCGGACTCTTATCGAAACGCCCCGAGCCGTGACTTGTCGGACAGCTTAAACGCCAAGGCTGATCGGGCACGGAATAGGTCGACGCGAGCGAGGCTGACGAGAACAAAAAGACAGAGCCAAACAATTTATTTCGCACGTCGAACACAAGTGATGGGATTGGCAACAAAGGAAAGCGACAAAGCCGGCTGCTGGATGCATTAAATGTAAGGAGCCTATTAGGAAATAGTGAGACCAAGAAATTCCCGCACCTAAGTCTGGTCACAGGTGGAGACACTTCTCTCTCTCTTTTTTTTTTTTTTTTTTGCGTGTAATTTGGTTGGAATGCACTGAACAATCAGCAAGGATGACCGGATGAAATTCACTCATGCGTGAAAAAAAAAGTAATTTAGAACTGGGTATCTTATTTCACGCGGTTCTGGTTCCAGTTTCACAAGGAAGCGGCGGTGCTTACACCAGAAGTTGGAGATCACCTGACTCACACAGAAGTAACCGCTACCTCGCCGATTGCCTTCGCTCAAGATGTGATGTCAAACCTTCCTCGAGAGCCGGCCACAGCGAGAGAAAAAGGAGGAGCCAAACATTTTACTTGGCGCGTCGAACAAAAATGATGGATTGCCAACAATGGGAAGCAACAAAGCCGGCTGTTGGACATATTAAAATTAAACGGACTACTAGGAAGAAGTCGGAGGAAGATATCCAACATTCACTATCCTCTGGAATGAAACAGAGTTAGCAAACAGTTCTTATATTGTTTTTTTTTTTTTTTTATGCATCAGTGACCCAAACTACATACTTGTTACGGCACGGTACCTCATATGCTGCTGAAACTGAAACTGTTTGGGGGAACAGCTGCCATTAAAAATTAAAACTAATTTAGATGGTAAAGGTTAATTTCAAAAAGTTATTCTCGTTTGCTATTGCAATGCACATCGTCATCGTCCACACGCATATCTCTAAATGTAAACACACCAAAGTACATTTGGTTTTTTCACTTTAATGAGATAAAAATAGGAAGGCGCCACACCAGAGTCCGTATTCTGAGTTTGCGTCGTTATCGAAAGTGTCGCCATTGCCCCGAGCTCGAATCATCTGATTGGCGGACTCACCAGAATCGGATGACAGTTGGTTGCCTCCACTTCCGATTCCGGCGTTTCGACCAATCAGATGATTCGAGGTCACGGAGACAGCGACAATTTCGGTGACGACGCAAACTCGGAATACGAACCCAAATGCACGATTATAAGCCACAGCTTATTGATCAGACCAGTTTGGAAACTCCGCTTCAAAAAATGACTAAATTTAGTATGCATTTTTCGGGTCGATGATGGTGACGTCTGCGGTTATTCCCTTCATATCGAGAGATGAACAGGATCTCCCGGATCGTACCAAGAATAAATAATAATAATAAAAAAACAATAACGCAAGCACCGAACAACAGAAGAATTTAAAGAGGATGCTCAAGCTTCGTTTTATGGGTGGAGTTGACAGCGCCTTTGACGCCGCTTTTTAATTCTGCGAATGTTACTTTTTTTTATTGGTTTTTCGGCAAGGAAAGCCGCAGTATCTGTCTTACTTCTCGGTGAACACTTATTTGAAATACATATATCGTCGGCTCGAATACCTATCGCTTACTTGACTATAAGATAGGCGATAATTAAATGGGAAGCGAAATTTCATGACGCCAACCTGAACGCTGTGCAAAGAGCGATTGCGCAACAATTTTGCTACGCAATCACGTCCGTGTTTTCTACAACACCGTTTTTCTCACTTCTGGATTACAGAGATGGTGTTTCGGCCGAACGAGCTGTAAAACACTAGTAAAATCAGGTTCATTGTGTTCTTCTTTCTTTTCCACTGCACCTCATCGTCAAAGTGCCCGTCGATTTGGTGGGCGAGTGTATAACCCGTATAACTCGTGCAATGGTCTTTCCAGTTTTGATGTATACGGATGCGAGAGTTGGACTGTGAAGTAACCGCCGAATTGAATTGTGGTGCTGACGGAGACTCTGGAGAGTTCCTTGGACTGCCAAAAGATCAAATCAGTCGATATTGTCGACCATAAACCCTGACTGCTCATTGGAGGGTCAAATTCTAGAGTTAAAGCTCAGCTACTTTGGTCATCTGATGAGAAGAGATGAGTCGCTGGAGAAAGATTTGATGTTAGGAAAGGTTGAGGGTCGCCGGAGAAGGGGTAGGCAGCGAACGCGATGGTTAGATGGCATCCTCGAGACACTGCAGATGAAGTTATGTGATGTTAGGAAGATAGAGACCGGAAAGCGTGGCGTGATATGGTCCATAGGGTCACGGAGAGTCGGACACGACTGAACGACTAAACTGTAGTTGACAACGAAGAGACAAAGAACGACGAACTTGAAGCGACATAATAAAATATCTTTATGAACATTAACAACAAAAAGTACAGAAAGGTATTTTTCAAAAGAGGCACAGCTACACTTCTCTTCTACAACAGAAGCTGACTCGCGATACGGGCAGCTTCGCGAGCTGGCACGCCGAGCTCACGGCTCTCCTTTCACGACTTCCTTCTAGAGCCGGGGCTCACCTGCATTGTCTGGACGGAGCCTTTCTTAAAATCCGCAGTCGAGAAGCGACGCTGGTAGACAGCACAAACACCTCAGCTCTAGCGAAGCTATGATCCTCTCCTCCGACCCACTAGAGCCCTGGACTTTTCCCAAAACCGTGGTCCACACACGCGGCCTTCTAAATGGCACGATGAGAGCAGGACCCGATTCGTGCAATGGGATGCATTCGCTGGCGGCAGTACGGCTTCTCGCATTCCAGACGGTCCTCGCAGCTTTCACCGTAGTCTGTCGCCAGACAACCGGCGCCCATGTTGACGGGGATGAGGAGGCGCGGTTCCGCGTTCGAGGGTGGCACGCGTATTGGCCACGCCTCCTTCGGGATGCTCCCTGGCATTTCCTTTTGAGCCGCTTTCTTCGGCGGGCGCGCATAAACATTAGTAAAAGGACCACCACGGTCTTACAACACTGTTCAGGAATCTTTAGAAACCCGGCCCATCAGATACATCAACTCCGGCTAATGTTCGCGACATTACCGCAGGTTGATGTGTGTGAGTACGCGCGTCCATTCAGGGACACAAAATGAAAACATCTAATGAAGACTGCGTATAACCACTAGCTCATCAACGCACAGTATTTAGTGAAGTTGTCCAGGCAACGGCCCGAGTCTGCATCTCGCCCGCGTGGCGAAGCATTTAAGGCACTGTTTACGAACCTTGAATTTCTTTGGCCTAAAGGAGCACAAGGGAGTCAAAGGAAGCTTCGTTTAGCCAGTCTCGCTTCAAAGGAGTCGTCGCTGTGTCTTACGGCCTGCAACTGGCTTTTCGTAGAAGTCACCGGGGGACAATTAGGCGCTCTTTATTTTTTACAAATAGCTGACAATCGAGGCTCCCATACGAACACATAAAAAAAAAAGAAATAACGCTTAAAACAAATGGTATATTTTTAAGCTTCTTTTTCCTTCGCAAAATGCAATTATCTAGACATACCATTGTAAAATGACACAGTTTCTGAAAAGAATTAAAGAGCATGCATCCTAACAGCGATTTGTCCGCTCTGCTGTACATCATGTGCAGCGTTTCCGACACGGTGTCCCCGCCGCTGCTCTCTTCCGTCGTTCCGTCTACAGTGGTTATCAGCGTGCTCATGAGGTGCATTTTGGTTGTCCAGCGAGTGGTTATATAACCGTGCCATGCTACTGTTCTGCCCGCCGTCTGAGCGTGCGAGCTGCGAGCGTGCGTATCCGTGCAACAGATCAAAACAAGTGACGCATGCGCAGTGCAGTCGCAAGAATCAAACACAACTAACCGAGCTCGCAAACTAATTTTATGCGATAGAAACTAATACGTTTAAGAACAAAATAAAATTATTGATGGAAATGTTTATTTAACGACTCGGAAGTAAAGCGCATTGAAAGCGCGAGGGCTCCCCTTCATTCTTCAAGGAAGATGACCGATCTCATTTCCCTAGGGACTTCCTTAAGCTTCCTTTTGCTAAGCGACTGCCGTCTGACACGGCACGCATCTCCCTAGTGATAAAGACGCCCTTGGGCGAAGGTAGTTGAAAGGAGCTAAGCCGTGCCCGTGTGACAGAGGCAATAACCCTTGACGTCGCCTTTCGAGAACTGTGGGTCTTGAGAGCTAGGCTCCACTAAACGGCTGAAAATCAAATCCAATCGCCGGGTTGCTTCAGGCAAAGATGGTGCGAACACAAATTTTATCCGCGCATTCAGTGTGACACAGAAGTCAGTACACCTATCCAATCTACCACACCGATCAAAGTCTGAGTCAGCTTACGTCTAGGCTAAGTTGCTATCCGGTTAAAGTGCAAAGTTCAGACGTCCCGGCGAGTGCCAGTTCAAGAAGCCGTGAGAGTTTTTCTTGTTCAATGCGATTAGAGTTCACAATGTTAAAGAAAACCCCATTCACCGATAGTTATCCAAAACCCGCGCGTCAATACCTTTCTCTTCGCCCAATCCCCATCGTTACCAATCCTTCATTACCCACCCTTCTAGGGAGGACTGGATGGCGGCGCTGCTCAGCTGCCATGATCTAAAGTCCCAGCGGACCTTGGTCGCCAGGGCGCGAGCGGCGTTAGAAACTATCGGGGCCCGGAATAGGAGCTCCACCTAGATTTGTGAGGGCCTGGGCCAATGGGGCCTCGGCCCAAACACCTCCTTGTACAAAGAGTAAATAAATGTTTGTCACCACCACCATCACTGCTCGGTTACACGACGCTGCTACATGCAACGTTACTAGATGTTACGTGAGCGTCACCACGCGCTCACCACCAGCAAAGGAAGGGGAGCCCACGCTTCATGCAGCGAATAATGCCACAGCAATGGGCTTCGACATCTAGAAGTTCACGCAGCCGCAGAGGTGAGGTGGCCTCAGAGCCAAGACCCCACAGTTCGTGATACGCAAAACGGGGCAAACAGCGCCCTGACTTCAATTACTCTGCCTTTCATTTCGGCACACAGCTGACGTAAGCCGTGCGCGGAAACACTGAGTGCCACCGTTTCAAGCTGAGACCTGAGACCTTGATAAACGCTGACAAATCAGAATTCTTGCGTGTTACTCGTAAGAAAGCCCCGCTTGTTTTCTCTTACTCCCTTGGTTCTTCACCACTGCGCAGTACTAACAGCTACAAATAATTGGGTGTTAACTTCTACTCTGTCCTGGAACTTACATATTAACACTATCTGCTCCTCTGCCTTCCGCAAACTCTGTTTCTTGAGACACAAACTACAAAATGCACACTCTTCCGTAAAGTTACTCTCTTACATCTCTTTCATTAGACCTAAGCTAGAGTATGCATGCATAGTATGGGATCCTCACACTAAGTCAGATATCAAGCACCTTGAGGAAATACAAAGAAAATCAGTTCGGTTTATATTTAATAAATTCGCTAGGTTTGACTCACCCTCTCAAGCAATGACAGATAATTCTATTCCCACACTTGAATCCCGCAGAAAACAGCTGAGGCTAGAATTCCTTTGTCTCCTGATAAATAACAAGCTTGCAATAAACCACTCCCCTTATATATCTCCTGCATCAACACGCTATACGAGACATCATCATCCTGACTCATTGACACCCTATTATGCACGAACTGACACGTTTATGTTTTCCTTTTTCCCTCGCACAATATCAGATTGGTACACTAATTTACAGATGGCTATGCATTGCGATTAATATTGTATAATTTCTTATTACTTTTTATTGTTGTTCTTTGCTCTTTTTTGTACTCAACTATGCCCCTCTGCTTGGACCCAAGGGTCTGCAGTATGTAATAAATAAAAAAAAATAACTGCTTTGACAAATTCAACACAGGGCGGCCCCTATGAGCCCTGCCCGCACATCACCCGCTGAATGTTTTCGTTCCGCAGTGGCCCGGAAAAACTAACTCACCGCTCGCTGAAAGAGGCGCGTGTAGCAGCTCGAGATCACAATGCTTGCTCATTGTTCGCCAGCGCGATTGATGTCAGCTGTGTGACGAAATGATAGACAGAATCAATATGGCTGGAGGCGCGCTTTGCCCGGACAGTGTCGGTTTGGAGACACGCAGACACGCGAAATTCAGTATTTGAAGTGCGGGTGCTGATTTTTTTTTCTCTCGATGCATCGGATGCTGGAATTCATTGCATGCTCCTTCTCTTCCTTTTGACTAGTTTTTACCGGCTATTGAAAAGCTCCGCCTTTTTTTTAATTTGGTCGTTTTGCTCTAATTGTCTCTGCTATTTGTCACTGTTCTATTCTTAATTTTGTTTTTTTACACCAACTCCTGCAAAAGCCAAACAGTGGGGCTGCAGTATGTATGAATAAATAAATAAATAAAATAAATTTAACGGGGTCTTTACGGTATATGGAAGGCGAGCTTACATTCTGCGAATCAATTAGCCACCCCAAATATAAGTTTTGAAGTTTACCTCACTATTTCATTATTTTCTATAAGCTTCCCCTACTGATAAACGAAAAGTTCTACGGGGCAATAACCTCACACAATCTCATCAAATCACATGAGCTCTCATACGGTGCACATCGTTATCATAAAATACCTTCAATAATTTATGTTAACGTACGAGATCTTACGCTATTGTCTATGAGATCTTACGCTATTATACGCGATTTCTATGTGATTTCTTGCGTGAATTGAGTGCGACTGTGTGAGAAAATGTGAGGTTATTGCCTTATACAATTTTTTCAGTAGGGGATCGCTTTATAAGATGTTATGATGCCCGCACTCGTCCAAAACACAACTGCGACAGACCGAACATCTTAGATAATGTCACTGTTCGTTTTTCAATCTTGTTCATTTTCGCTGAAACACCCGGTATATATGCGCCCTGGCCAGCATCAGCGTTCTGTAGCCCCCCCCCCCCCCCCCCTCCCCCCCCCCCCCCCCCCCCCCCCCAGCCGTCCCCGCTACTCGCTCTACCCCAAGGATAAACGTCCGCTTAAATCTTAAAAATAGTTTTAAACTCTCGTGCGTGTTTCTCACACACACAAAAAAAGGGGCAAATATGGTTGCTGGACGGGGGGAGCGGGGGGGGATGAAGAGGGAACACTAATACGAGGACAAAGAGAGCTCGAAAAAAAAGCAACACTTTCTCCAAAACACCCTTTATAAGGGACGCGCGGATTAAAAATGCACTTCTCCGGGAGTGCGGTAGCGAGGGAACATACGGCGTTACACCTCGTAGCCGTCACAAGCAGTGCCATAGTGATCCCGTGCCCCCCGCCTGCCTCCCTCCCATGCACCACTTATTGCAAAGCCACCGCGCGAGGCGCCACCTTCCAGCTGCGCCCGCATAACGGCCGCCTCGTAAATCTTTCACGGCCGAACGAAGCATGCGCGCACCGCCGGACTGGTTCACTCGCTCGTTACGCGAGACAAACGGGCCGGACGCTAAAGGCGCGATGGTGCGGAGACACACGCAAAACTGCACGGCCATGTATGCATGTCCGGGGAGAAGGCCGTCCAGAAGGGCCACTGGCTTCCAGCACTGCGGCTACGCGCTGGCAATTGCGTGCAACGCGGAGGCGCCATCCCACCGACTGAGAGTTTCCGCTACACTCTGCTTCCTTTCGTGTCGGGTCTTTTAGCGGAGGTAGACGGTCAGCGTCCTTGCTTTTACGCCTAGGCATGCTTCGCGTACCGTATTCGCAGTGCTCACAGCGAGGACAGCGCCTCTTGGAGGAGAATATGCGCATCAGGCAGGTATATGGTTCGCTTCAACACATAGGCTAAGCATATCGTATTCCTCCAGCTGAGCTTGGTATCACTCTATTCGAGGGGCTCAAGGCGGCCCTTCTGATGCGTACACGCGAGAGCTTTTTGAATAAGGGCATATGTGCATAATCGGAACACTGGCCGAATCTGGTTTGTGTTCCTTGCTCGCAGAGCCATTTGGACAAAAAGTGAAACGCCAGGTTATAAATTTTGCAAATTTAATTTATAGTCTACTATCATGCGAGCTTCAATAGTTAGTCACACTGCTATTGTAAACAACGCAAATCTATTTGAATATCCTCCGCTTTCTCGCTTTCTGTCGTCATGGCACCCAAACGACGCTTACTCGCCTACCTAGCAGCTGTCAGAATCAGTGCTTAAGGTCTGGCTCCATCGGAGGGACGTCTGTAGTGATTCGAGCACTGGTCGAAAGGAAAATAAAATGGAAAGAGAGAAAGCGGCTGGTTGCGCTTTGCAAATCATTTTGTACAAAGGGGAGAAACCATTATTTCTCTCTATCTCAGGTTTTCGAAAACGTGTTACTGGTTCTTATTAAAGAAAAATTCGTCCTGATCCGGGAATCGAACCCGGCACCACCGCCTTTCCGGGGCAGCCGCTCTACCGACTGAGTTAACCAGGACGGTCAGCAGAGATTTTCGATAACTCAGATTTTTAGGTCAGATTTTTCTATAACTACGAAGTTTCTGAGAAAGCTGTATAGCTTTCCTTTGTAGCCGTATGGCTGCGCTAGGGTGGATGCAATGAGTAATTACTCCCTTATTACAAATCTACTCCACCTTGGGGGACTCCCCTAAATATTTGGTTCTTATTAATACTCAGTGCGAAACCGTCGAAACGACAGAGAAGAAATCTTCCGATCACACCACTAAAAAGAACACAAAATGGTTGCCTGATTTGTATTCATACAGTCCTTATACATTCAAGCTTGGGGGATTCCTGACCCCTCTTAAATATTAGGGGGTCTCAGACCCCCCTGACTATTAAGCCCTGGTCAGAATTCTAAGGCTATTTTAAAATTTAAGTTGTTTTGTCTCTAGAATTGCGTGGTGCGAGTATCTTCAGATAAAGAAAAAGCTTCGTACACTATTCGTTAGCAGCGAACACGAGACACAGTGGTGCGCCAACGATGAATTGGTGCTGATGCGAGCGGGCCCCACTTCCCCCTGGTGCCAGCCCCATCGCCCAAAAACAATAGAGGCAGTAAGGTCCTGCGCATGACCACTTGAGCTACGCTGTTCCCTATCCTCATAACCACCAGCCTCACCCTATTCTAAATCTCCTTGCTAAGTCAAAGGCATATTAGAGAGCGAGAATAAAAAAGAAAGCATTAGGAGAGGGAAGCCCAAAGGTATGTACAGAGCCGTCCATTCTCAGTGCGATCAAGCGTGGTCTCTTCAGAGAGCCGTTACCTATATTCAACTATGGATCGAAGCAAAGTCACCGACTACACGGTCGAAGCCCCTCCTTGGGGTCGCTTTGAGTCTGCGCCGCTTCGCTTTTATGTGCGTCCGCCTTGAACGCAATGGCGCTGTGAAGGAAGCATGCTTGTTCGCACTAAGAGTGGACGACCCTGTACTAATACTCAAAAAGCTCACGTACAACAGGTTCTGAAGCGATAGCTTCACTATGCTAGGTAAAGCCGGGTTTCGCTGTGTGTTTCGTGTTTCCCAGATAGCTGTGCGAATCCAAGGTCTTGAACCACAGTCAAGTTAATGGTCAAATGAGTGTGGGAGAGGTGAGTTACAATGCGGGAGCGCTGTGTGTCCGACGTGACGCGGTGCCATGTCACTACTGGCATGAAGAGAAGTGGAGAGAAGTGGTACATGCCTAGCAACGCTTGCATTGCAAGGTCGAATAGCGGCGTAAAATGACTGACGATTGTGAGCAGTAGAACTAAAGCTCAAAATGTTCTCCCCACTTGAACCAGGCATCGCGCTGATTTGGGGCATAGTGACACCGATTAGCTGCCCAACGCACGGAGGCAACTGGCCCGGACGAGTTAATGCCTGCCCGGCACTAACGAACACCGCCGCCCATGAGTCAATCTCTAGGCAAATGTACCTGATGCAACCATGGGACAGAGGCCGAGAGTATAACAAACGCGAGTCTGGAGAGACACGGAGAAACAGCCAGACGAGTCCGAGAGCGCAATAGGCTATGGCTGCGTGCTCGAGCCATCCCCTCTCGTAAAGTTGTCGGCCTCAGAGCCGAGCTCCTCTATACACATGTAAGCACTATACAAAAAGCTCTTATTGATTGATTGATTGATTGATTGATTGATTGATTGATTGATTGATTGATTGATTGATTGATTGATTGATTGATTGATTGATTGATTGATTGATTGATTGATTGATTGATTGATTGATTGATTGATTGATTGATTCAATGTCCTTTATTGAATGGGAAGGCTCATGGCCATGGATGGGGATAAAGGGGATTAGACCGAATCTTCATTGTTTAGGTCGTCACTCAAATCATATTGCTCTAACCAGGCCACTAAGCGAGCCATACTTGGCAAATATCATCTGTGTGTTAGCATCAGTTTCTAGAAGGGAACGGTAGTTCAGGCGGTAGGGTTTGATCTCGGAGCGTCCAGTAGAAAAAGCAGGGCAATGCCAGAGTAGATGAGATATGCCGCCGCGAGTTAGAGTCGTACAGTGGGGGCACGTAATCATTTGCTCTGTATACTGACACCAGCGGGCCATAATACGTGGCGTGTAAGCCGCATGGGCAATGAGCTTATTCAAAAAGACTTCTTGACTTCGGGTGAGGTGGGCTTTTTCTCGTAAAAGGTGGGTCTGGCCACCTGCATGCGATGCTGACAGGCTACGAATACTGGTCCGATTATAGTGCATAAGGGCAAGAGAAGGGGTGAGTTGCCCGCCCAAGGTCGAGTAAGGATTAATCAAAGCGGGTGGGGAAGTAAATGTGGGCATCCCACCTACCAAGGCAGCCGCGGCGTGTGCCGCCGCATTGCCCCCTGATTCGTCCGAGTGACCTGGGGTCCAGTGAATAGCGACAGTTCTGGTCGCGAGTTGGTGGCGTTTAAGGAGGCGCTGTATGGCCGTAGGTGTTGCATCTTGAGAACCCGGAATAGCGATTTCCTTGTAAGCTTCATAGGAATCAGTAAGAATACGTATTGAACCAGTTCCGGTGCAAGGCACTCCTGACAAGCTCTTATTGTCTGCACCAACGTCGACTTTCTTCAGCTTGGTGTCGCGCACATGGTTGGATGCCCTCTGATCACAACAGTTGTCACAGCGGTGAAATGTTCCAGGTGTAATCGCAAAACAGTGGCGGTAGCGATGGTGATGTGGCTGCAGGCAGCCAAAAGCATTGCATGCTCAAAACTGCGTTCGCGCTTCCAAATGAATTGGAAGTCGCGCCATCCATTCGAGACAACCATGAAGGGTGCCACTGCTTAGAGAGTAAAGAAAAGGAAACAGCAAATGGTATGGTATGGTATGGTATGGTATGGTATGGTATGGTATGGTATGGTATGGTATGGCATGGCATGGCATGGCATGGCATGGCATGGCATGGCATGGCATGGTATGGTATGGTATGGTATGGTACGGTACGGTACGGTACGGTACGGTACGGTACGGTATGGTATGGTATGGTATGGTATGGCATTGCATGGCATGGCATGGCATTGCATGGCATGGCATGGCATGGCATGGCATGGCATGGCATGGCATGGCATGGCATGGTATGGTATGGTATGGTATGGTATGGTATGGTATGGTATGGTATGGTATGGTATGGTATGGTATAAAGGGTTAACGTCCAAAAGCGTCACCGGTTATAAGGGAAGTAACACTGAAGAGCTCGCGCAGCACACGGGGGCTCCACCACCAAAACGCGGACGCCGTGGTCGAAGTCGAACCCGCGTACTCGTGCTCAGCAGTCGAGAGTCGTAAGGACTCATTCACCGCGATGGAGAAAACAGCAAAAATAGAAACCGTCCAAGTACGACACTATGTATCTCTGCTGAGGTGCACGCAATTAAATCACGCGCAGAATTTTCAAAAGACGAGAGGTTGAAAAGCGAGGAAGCGGGAGAGTGGGTAACGAATAAAGGAAGGTGTGAGCGAGGTGAAATGGAGCGACCACCAGTGCAGAGAGGCGGGATGGAGAAAGAGCTGGCAGACCACCTTTTCGTCGCGTCCGAGTGACAAAATTCTCTACGAGGTCCTGTATCACTAGGCAGTGCCTGCAATTGCAAGCCAATCTCTTAACGCCAGCCGGCTACGACGACGAAAAGACCCCTATCCAAGCCTGCCCAGGCAATAAGCATTTGTCTCCGAACTATCGGCGATTAGTGAAGTGAATGGAGAAGCGTTTATGTACGCGCTTACGCAAAGAATACGCAGGGTCGGCTCCGAGTGGGTGCCAATTAGACGGCCGTTTAATAGCGCGCGAGCGAAGGATAGACAGCGTGTCTAATATAAACGCGGTAGCGCCGCCATCGTACCGTGTAGTCCTTGAGGACCAATGGGGAGGCAATTCTCACCTCGGCGTCAGGCTCTTGGTGCCAGATCTAAGGGCACAAGACGACGGTACTGCGAGTGCTATTTACGAAGCCACATCCGAGGCCTTGGCTATTACAGGCATTGCTATTTTGTTGGAGTCGCATTAATCAGCGTCAGCTGCAATTTCAGACGCCCCCGAGACCGGCGGTCGTCGCCAGTGTTAAATAGGATCACCACAATGCGGATGGCTACCGCTGGATCTCGCGGCGGGTGTACGAATTAGCGTCTAACGCTGCGCAGTGTAACACATACAAAAGCAATGTTAATGGTCGCCATAACAAATCACGGCAACACAGCTCGGAAGACACTTTCCTACCACATTACTTGTACGACAGCGCCGATAGTTGTGCGAGTTCGTTCATATTCGTGATAACACAGGGCAAAATGACAACGAAAAGGTGGGCGAGAGGGTGCGATGTCACTGCACGTTAAAGATCACCAGATAGTCGAAATTATTCCGTAGCTCTCCACCATGGCACATCTTTCGTTCTTCTTTCACTCCCACCTTCCTTCCCTTACGGCGCGGTTCAGGTGTCCGCCGAGAACTGTGACAGCTACTGTTCTTTTCCTTTTCTGTAAACCAATTTGCATTTACAATTAAGAGAGACGGGAACAACGTGGACAGACATGAACAACATGGACAGACCTGAACAATGGAATTGTAAATGCGCTTGTCCACGTGTTTCCTGGCCGTCTTCTCGTCTATTTGTATTATTTTTAAACATTATTTGTTCCATTTCACATATACACAATACACATTTCACACATTCCTGAGAAATTACGTCAACGCCTCTGGATTTTAGTTCCTTTGCATTAGCTCTTAATTCGAGTGAAGTCGTCTCCGTCTTAGAACTGAGCGCATCTAACCATGCATGAAAACAAACTGAAAATAACAATCAATGCGCACATACAGTACAAGAGCGTAAAAACGCTCGAGCGTACCGCCTAACGATGGCCTATATATCATCTGGCAAAATGACGAAAACGCGGCGTTTTTTCATCTTGGCGCCGGCTCCGCAAGACACCGTCAGCGGTGGAGGACTTACTTTTGGTGCCCGACCGCAGCAGTTTTCGTTTTTTATCCAAGGACTTGTGCAGCTCCGCCACACAGTGGGAAACAATCAGCCGCTCGCGCCTCTCCTGGAAGCAGCAAACAGTGCAAGGCACGACACAGAGACGCTCCATTGACTACACGGACGCTTCATGGACACAAGACACGGAAGACACGTCCAACACACAATACCAGTACACGCACTGTGTTGACACTGTACGGAGACTATGGGGATAAACATAACATCATATGGTTGCCACACGGACACAGAGAAACGCTATATAGATACTAGCTAACACTAGAATTCGAATAAACATATATTGCGGCGAGAGCTGTCATTTCCTCAAAGCGCAGAATCTCGGTCTCGGTGGTGTCCGCATCGCGGACACATGGGACAAGAGACGAATATACGAAGCGACCTGTGCCCACGCCCACTTCTGGCAGGAAATGTGCAAACTCATACTGGCAGGTCCCTTCACGCATGACGTTACCGCGGCTACCACTAAACAGCAGTGGCTAATGTCCTCTGAGACTACGTCATGCTTGGTACTTCTGGCTCTAGGCGGTACTTCTGGCAATGCAACTGGGCGCCTGTTGAATTGGTCAGAATGGCACGCACTACATTATTGTGATCCTGCGCTCCTATTGCCGACGGCGGCACGGTAGAGTGCTAGCACAATCATGTAGTGCACGCCACAATGACTGATGCAAGTCTCCCTTCCAAACCCTGCCACCTTGCTATTAATTGCAGCAGTGAATTTATATCGCACTGCTCACCTTCTGGTTTGGTTTGCTTTGGTTTGGTTTGTGGGGCTTAACGCGCCAAATCGACTCAGGCTATGAGAGACGCCGTAACGGAGGACTCCGGAAATTTCTACCACCTGAGTTCTTTAACGTGCACTGACATCGCACAGCACACGGGCGTTTTACTTTTCGCCGCCATCGAAATGCAGCCGCCGAGGCCGGGATTCGATCCTGCATCCTTGGGAACAGTAATCGAGCTCCGTAACCACTGCGCCACCCCGGCGGGGCACTTCTCACCTTGTTTACTTTTAGTCGTATCTGGGTTCTTCCTAACCTGATCGTATTTTTAGCTTTCCTAACCATAACACCTTGATTTTGGTTACGGTTTGTGCAGTTTTCTATCCTGCTTTTACGCCACCGATACCGATATCTTCTCTTACTCACCTCTATTGCTGGGGAGTCATATTTGCTAACACCCTAAAATCACCAGCTTCTAGAGAGCTTTTTATTGATACCTGGATGCGTACCTTCACAGCTTAGCCGGAAATGTTTAATGTTTCCCACACTTCTCCCTGATGACACAGTCCCGGTGCGTTCGGAGGCTTCCGGTGATGAGAATTTACCTTGGGCGTATCGGGGCGGCCGAACGAGCCACCGCTGGACACGCCAGCGCCGCGAGTCGGAGCCGCGTTGGCGGGTGTCACGAACTCCCGATTGACAGCACGCTCGAGGGATGCCCGAACCGGCGGCGGCACTGCCTCTCGATTGCCGGACAACGGTGCACGTGAGGGAGACACGCTCCCTACTGGCACCACAATCACGCCGTCCTCATCCCCTGAGGAGCTGCTCCAGCGGGATCTGAAAACCGGGACCAGCCGATCGTATATTAAGGCCGCCTTCGCGTACAGTACGCGCCTCACTTGAAGGAAACACTCAACTCCACTTGAACCAATACTACCGCCACATTTTATTCTATCAGGAAGGCTAGAAAACGTAGGAGACTCGTCAACAAGGCAGGCGCACTAGGCTGGCACCTATACTGACAAAAAAAAAAAAAAAAGCGGGTTAAATAGACGGACGGCGCAGATGGAACTTGATGAAGACGACGATGTTCGCAGCACAGCGCGAGAGTGTGTTGCGGTTTTACACGAGGCGTAATCGGCTGCGGCTTTAGTAGAGTGCTCTCGTGCCAGGGCACGACGACGAAGACGACGATGTTTGCTGCACAGGGCGAGAGTTTAAGGTCACAATATCACCATCCATTGACCTTGAGGTTTGCGCATTGGCAGGGTAGCGTTATTCCGTTCTCTCAACGGTAGGGTCCTCTGAGCAACGTCATCTGATGATGTATAGCAGAAATGTTGTAAAATGAATCAGAGCGCATTTAAAGCTTGCCGTTTGTTGTTGCCTCAGTGGCGCAATAGATGATTACTACTTAATTGCGCACTTAGCGATTAAAACATAAGTTCGAATCTTGTGCAACATTTTTCTTATTTAATATTTTAAATTGCAACATTAAAATAAGCTACCAATATCTTTCCTGGGTTGCATCATGTGTTGTTTTTAATTCTTAATAGCCACAAAACAACCCGTGAACAGAGCCGAGGTAACAGCATGACAACGGTAACACTATTTAATTATTTTCACTTTAATCATTTCCTGCCTTTAGTGAGTGTATGTTACCTTTAGGATGCGTTCAAAGACACCTCTCGGTACCAATCGCCGTTTAACCTGCTGAGAGGCAACCAGTGAGGAGAAGAAGTTGCGGGACCCTACCGTTGAGGAGACGGGATTACTCGGCGGGGTAGAGGTACGCCCTAACATCTGTCGGTCTAGTCAAGTTATCGTAGTGGTTGACACGGACCTTTTAGACATCATCGCTACCTGTGGGACTAAATTAGTGTTCTGCTTCTGGGGCTCAAAACGTGAACGCATAAAATTCCCAGTATTCCATTTAGTAAACGAGGGGCATCAAAATTCTGGCCCATGTGGACGCATAACTTGCGAACTAACAGTTGTTCAGCATAAGGCTAGGACACCAAAACGGAAACGGGCGACAAGGGAAGCGCTATCACAAAAGCTGCGTCACTCCAGGGTGGGGCAATTCATGCCTAACGCCGCACTCTCGCGTGGGTAGTTAGAGGGTTTGGGGCTCAAGGTTCGAACGTGAATATTTCTAAATGCAGGTGCGTAATTAAAAGTTTAGCTAATTGGGTTTAATGTCCAAAGCGACTCATGCTATGAGCGACGCCGTAAAGGAAAGCTCCGCAAATTTTGACCCCCTGGGGTTTTCGAACATGTACTGACATCGCACAGCATACCAGCGCCTTGCTTTTTTCCTGCATCGGAAAGCAGCAGCCGCGGCCGGCATTCGATCCCGCATCCTTGAGCCCAACAGTCGAGCGCCCTAACCACTGCACCACCGCGGCGGGGCGGTGCGTTATTAAACATTACACTCAATAGATTACTCTTGGGATGACACGGTCCAAATTTTCAATATAAGAATGCACATGCTAACTGCGGCAAATGAAAAATTGCTTAATGAACTCTAATTATTACTGAGTTTGCCATCACGATTTTTACCAGTTTGCTTCCACCTTGCCACATAACCCATTTACACAAAATGCTTTTGTGTATTACTCTCGGCACTGTATATATAAGTGGCGACACAAACTCAAAAAGAGGCATTGAAACGTCACTTTCGGTCTGGTGACGTCACTTCCGTTCCAAAGAATTACGCGTTTCGTTCCTGATGAGGAATCTAATGCCAACGCATCAAAACGTGGCGTTCTCGGTTAAACTGAAACACAGCAGGTGGGAGACGCACTTTCTCGGCATACCGGCCCGGCATTCTCTCTCCAGCTCCCCTTCCACACCACCGCACCCCTACTTCGAACGAAACAGAGTTAGGGGTACAAAGGTCCGCCGCTTTACCTTTCCTGGCTACCCTTTGCTGTATAGCCACAGAAAGCTGACCGCTGGTACTGGCACCGCCGCAAAGCCGGGCTATATTCACTATGCACCCATCTAGCTTCAACTTCCGCTCTTCTAGAACGTCAGCTGTCAGAGTCGTGCTTACCCTAACCACTGCTTCCATTGTCTGCATTAAACATTCCGGTGGCAAAATCCAATAGTTTGTTCACGGCCCCTCTACTTGCCATTTCCTCCAGTCAAAACTGTGACGTTAGACAAATATTAAAACTATTCCGAGGCTCGATAGGTGCAGACAACTCCAATCCTGTTGTTTAATACTGTGGGTTGTAAGTCAGCTTCTTTTTTTTTTTAATTTTGTTATGCCTTATCTACCCAATTCCTGTCCGAGAAACTAGTTAACTGAACCAGCCTATATTCGAACAACCGGTTCATTTGACCTGAGGCCTTGGATTTGCTCTCACTAGGCTGATGGGTGCGCCCCTTAAATCGCGATCAGCACGATTCCGACGACTTTGCGGTTCCGCGTCGATTTCGGATTCCGAGGTTCGACTGTTCTACTACTACCTCCGGCGATGGCTCTTGCGACGCCTGTGACGCCTCCCACGCGATGTTTGGCTCGCGTCAGACGACGAAGACAGCAGGGATGGCGAGCGTAAGGCAGCCCGCTTGTTCCCACTGCGGCCATGGTGGCGCTCACGGCTGCTCCTACTGGAGGGATAAATAGATGAATGAACTGGTGCTTGAGAGCGCCCCCCTTGAAGCGAAGAGGCATAAAGCGAAACCTGCTGGCTCTGTAGGTCTTAGGTTTCTATTTCTATATATTGTCCACCTTGATGATACGTACAGTAACACTTCTAGAATATGTCCGGCTTATAAACATCAACATTCTTTATACTACAACAAATATAATTGTCCTACAGCCATCTCTTTTTTAGCCTCAAGCCCTGCAGCTGTGCCCTATTGAAGTTTGCCGCGTATACTACCATATTGGCTTCTCTATAACTGAACGCTAGCGTCTCAATTAGGCTGTTCGTGCCGGCATCAGCAACTGGATATTCATTGCGAGCGGCATACTCATAAATCAAAGAACACGCTTCAAAAACCGTAGTCGAATGGGCACAATAGAATCCAGACGTTTTATTTGTGTAAAGAAAGTAAGAAGAAATCATTTTGAAAAATTTTAAGACCAATTCTGTTCTGACACATTTTTTTTTTTTTTCTGGTGATAAAATGTCGCTGCAGACATGTCACCTGTAGTGAAGATCTTAACAGAAAGGAAATGATCAGCACGAGCTGCAGCGTAATAAGGATTAGAAACCTGTACACATAACAGTCGGATATTTCTAATACCGCTTACGTCCCATAAAACACGACGCAGGCGAGATCTACAAACGAACAAAATATGTTCAAACTGGTTCATCTTCCCAGCCTCACCTGCGGCGCGGCGGCGGCGGCGGTGACGGAGAGCGCCTTGGCCTGGCGCGCTCCTCGCCGCGAACCAGGTTGAGCAGGTCGCGCTCCAGGCGTCCGCGCAGGTGCCCCGGGCCAGGCTCCGCTGCGCGCCAAGACCCATTATGAGTGAGTGGATCGGTTCGAGAAAGGAACAAGTTCGAGCCAGAAGTGGGCTCAGGTTAAGAGTCGGCAGAGCCTGAAAACGGACCGAGTCAGAAATTACACAAGAGATTCTTTTAAGGCATAGTTAGGCGGGCGAGTTGGTGATACATCATCCAAAAAACAGCGCTAACAAACGGGAATTGCGAAAAATTGTGGTTTCTTGCTTTCGTCCCCGTTTGTTCGCGCTGTTTTTTTGGATGATCTTTTATTGGTGGCGCATCACACCAGATCATGATCTTTGTACAAAATCACTTTGATCCAATGACGGCCGGCGGCCGCGTTCTATTTATACAACAGACTTCATTCCCATTGCCCTCCTCTTTCGGTCACATCGGCTCATGTGTACTTCAGAACACCGCGAACCACTTTCATCGGAAAAAAAACATTATGGACAATTTGGTTTGCACAATGACAAACTGTCAGACTTTGAGGACTCTTCGCACACTCATATAAGTTATCTGATAAGGTCGTAACCCAAACGCGATGAAGTGCGAGGCGTGTCCTTTCTCAACTTTCCCGTGGACAGAAAACAGTTCGAGGAAATTACTAGACCTAAAGTGGCCAAAGAATAAATGCCATCCGAAAATTTTCTACATCATCAACCGTCGTCTCGCGACAAGTTATCCGATCCATTCCCCGGTATTCCATGTTTCCATATTTCCTGGAATAAAAGTTATAATGAATATTCGTTTACACTGCGGGTTGAGAGTGCGACAGCAATAAAGTCTCAGTTCCGTCAGCGGCACCATGCGCCCTCCGTCCGTCGCTGACCACGTACCTGAGTCTCGAATTACAAAAACTTATTTGCACGCAGGGGGGCAGTCACGGACGGAGGAGTCGTTTTTATCGCTTTTCAGTCTAGCCCTGATCAAAAAACCGCCGAGGCCGGACGGAACACGGGGACTGAAACATACATTTTACGCGGACGACGTTACTCTGTGGGTCAGCAGAGCGAAAGACAACTGGAGGATACGCTGCAAATGGCAGTAGATATTGTGGAGGAGTTATAGATGCAGAGGCAGAACTCTAGCGCTCTCAGCCCAAGTTCGAGCTATATTTGATTAGGAATAAACCAAAACCAAAAAGAATACATGCAAGACCCTATATGCCGCCACCGCCGCTAGAGGTAAAGGTGGGGAGTTCAAACGATCAAACTAAGGTTCAAACGATCAAGATCCTGGGCATGTATTTGTAGACTAACAGGAAGAATAGAGAGGACTTATGAAAGCTTAAGGACAGGGTAAACGCGACTATGAGGCTCATAAGGAGAATCGCCAATGCGAGAAAGGTGCTCGGGAAAAAGAGTTATGTCAGCTGGTGCAGGCGTTCGTCATCAGTAAAACAGTTCATATTATATATATATATATATATATATATATATATATATATATATATATATATATATATATATATATATATATATATATATATATATATATATATATATATATATATATATATATATATACATATATATAATATGAACTGTCAGCTATAGAAATGTATATATATATATATATATATATATATATATATAAATGGGGCAAAGGAGAAAAAAAAAAGTGAAGGCTATGATTAGGCAGGTGTATAAGGCGGTCCTTGTATTGCAGCGCAATGCGTCTACAGAAAGGCTGCTGGGAGTACGGGTGTGCAACACCCTGGAAGAACTACGGGAGGCGCACCTGGTGATGCAATTCGGTAGGCTTTCGAAAACAAGAGCGGGAAGGGACATATAGGAGAGGATCGGCATTGGGCATTCAGGTGTAGTCTCCAGCCGGGGAAATGAAAGTTCAGGTGAAGCGGGAAATGCACAAATGCGTCTACGTATAGTCTTCGCCCAAGAATATGCATCCGCTACATCACGAGGGCCGCAGGAATGCAAGAGCCAGAATTTTACAATGCTAAGTATGGGAAGTACAACGAGGCCGTGTATGTAGACGTCGCAGAGTATTAGGACAAGAACAATTATCTGCAGTTGTAATGGTGGACGGACGAGAACGCTCGGTCAACTCTGGATCAGTCAGAACCCGCTCCTCAGAAACTGCAGAGGCGGAAACTATAGCGTTAGCTGTGTCTGACACTAACGTTGACCAGATTTTCAGCGAATAAAAAAAAAAAAGCCATCCGAAATTTGGTGAGCGGCAGAATATATTTTACAGCGGCAGAAATGCTTAATCAGGCTATATGACGAGGACCTAAAGAGGTGGAAATTGTCTGGGTATCGGCACACTCTGGGAACAAATAGCGGCTCGCACGAATTCTCGAGTTTTCTTCAGCCGAGCAGGTGACCCGGCGAGAGATGAGCTGTCGCATACAAAAATTTCCTATGGTCAGCTATAGAAAATTCTTTGTATGGTCGGCTATAGATATTTGGCCCAAATATCTATAGCCGCTTTTATGGCTGTCTTTACGTTTTTCTATAGTTTGTTCTATAGAAGTCTTTAACCTTTTCTACGGACTTATGGCTACCTATTTACTGCAGTCTTTAGCATTTTCTATGGTCTGGTATAAACGTTTATGGTCAGCCGTAAAAAAAATCTTTGTATGGCCGGCTATAGATATTTGGCCCAAAAAGCTATAGCCGTTCCTATGGTAGTCTTTAGGTTTTTCTGTAGTCTGTTCTATGTAAGTCTTGAACCTATTCAATAGACTTATGACCCCCTATGTACTGCAGTCTTTAGCATTTTCTATGGTCGCCTACAAACATTTATGACCAGCTATGGAAATTTCCTTGTATCGTCGGCTATAGATATATGGCTCAAAAAGCTGTACTGCTATAGAAGTCTATAACCTATGGACTAATTCTGGTGTCCTAATGTAAGTATTTCATGTTTAGCATTTTCTATGGTCAGCTATAGAATATTCGCACGCACGCACGCACATGTGTGTATATGTGCGTGCGTGTGTTTGTGCATGCGCAAGTGTACAGGGTCTTGAATATTTGGGGGCTGGGATTTAAAAAATTCCTATGCAAACTCTACTAACCCATTCGAGCTGAAATAACGTTCACAAAGTAGCAAAATATAGTCTACGTTATCTGATAAGTGATTCAACATCGTTACTTGCCTAGATTTCTCGAAATCGAGAAAAAACTGCTCTCGGTGGCGTGCACAATTTTCGCAGAAGAGAGTCGAAAAGCTATTTTAATATGATGCGTCATCTGTCGAGCAGTGAGACAAGCTCCATCCCGGCCGTTGGCGCGCTTGCCTCGCTGCCCGACAGATGACGCACCATGTTAAAATAGCTTTTCGACTCTCTTCTACGAAAATTGTGCACGCCGCAGAGAGCAGTTTTTTCTTGATTTCGGAAAATCTAGGCAAGTACCGATGTTGAATCACTTATCAGATAACGTAGACGATATTTTGCTACTTTGTGAACGTTATTTCAGCTTGAATGGTGTAGTAGATTTTGCATAGGAATGTTTTAAATCCCAGCCCCCAAATATTCAAATCCCTGTATATGTGCATGTGTGTCACGCTCTATATCTTCGGACGTTTATTTCAATTCGATACCTAAAGAACTGAAAATTGGCCAGCAGTCCCCACGAATAAACCCATCATGGGTCGGAGGTACTCATCGCAGGCGTACTTCCATGCGGCGTCAGTGCTCCCACCAGTTACACAAAGATCGTGACGCAATCCATTTGTCGTACAGCGTTGTAGTTGATGACATACTGTTTCTCGTTGCATACAGCACACAACTCTTAATCAAGCTAGAGTAAAAGTCGCACGAGGGATTCGAACCGACGGTATATGTACTTTCATAAAAGGGTGTACGCCTACGGGTCTACAGCTTTCGGTATATACAATATTCTATAGCCAGCTAAAACATGTTATATGGCTTGTAGTCTGTAGCTTTAGAGGCATTGACATTTCTTATACGGCTCAAGATAACTGTATGGCTACTAGTCTATAGCTTCGAGAGCATGAACTTTTCTATAGTCAGTTAAAGCAGCTTTCATGGCTTGCAGTCTGTAGCTTTAGAGGCATTGACATTCCTATAGACAGCTAAAGATAACTGTATAACTACTAGTCTATAGCTTCAGGAGCATACACTTTTCTATGGCCAGCTAAAGCAGCTTATATAGCTATTAGTCTATAGCTTTAGAGCCATTCAAATATATATAGACAGCTAAAGATAACTATATGACTAATATTCCATAGCTTTAGGAGCATACACTGCCATAGCCAGCTAAGCAGCTTATATGGCTTGCAGTCTTTAGCATTAGAGGCATTCTTATTTCTATAGACAGCTAAAGGTAACTGTACGACTAGTAGTCTATAGCTTCAGGAGCATACACTTTTCTATAGCCAGATAAACCAGCTTATATAGCTTGTAGTCTGTAGCTTTAGAAGCATTCAAATTTCTGTAGACAGCTAAAGATATATGTATTACTAATATTCTATAGCTTCAGGAGCATAAACTTTTCTATAGTTTGCTAAAACTGATTCTATGACTTGCAGTCTGTAGCTTTAGAGGCATTCAACTTTCTATAGACAGCTAAAGATAAATGTGCGACTAATAATCTATAGCTCCCGTAGCATAAAATTTTCTATAGCTTGCTCTAACTGATTCTATGACTTGCAGTCTGTAGCTTTAGATCCATTCAAATATCTATAGACTGCTAAAGATAACTGTATGACTAATAGTCTATAGCTTCGTGGACATATGGTTTTCTATAGTTGGCTAAGGAGATTTTGTATGGTCCAGAAGCTATAGACAAAGTGGTATAGAATTTTCTATAGCTGCCTATAGAAAATTATATACAAAACTTCATTGATAGACATAGCTGACCATAAACTTTTCCATTGAAGTACATACACCCTTTTCGTATGGGGTTGTCCTTTCACGATATTACAAATCATTATAAACTGGTCCAGATGATTTGTCCGCTCCCGGACAAGCAGTCAGTTGGTCAAGGCACATGAATGCGCCTGGAGAAAATTGATAAAAAGGTCTTCCCTCACTCCATACATATTCAGTACAATATACCCGGAGCAGATTCAGCTGGAGTACAAATGGTGTCAGAAGCTGGCAACCTATAACCATGCCTTATGAATTTGCAGCATAGCACATAGCACCGCAGCCGGCGGATATTATGCGTGATCCTTCTCCCGAGCAATGGGAGGCCGTGTTGGCCAGCTCAGATCCGGTCGTCCACACAAGGGCCGTGGAGTGGGCCATCGAGGTCTCCGTCAGCCATGGTTTGATGGCCATCTAAGCGCACCTTCTTTCCGACGGGATAAAGATTTTCCATCCATCTCAGTTCGCTCAGCCTGATTCGACTCATCCATAGTTACTGCTAGACGCATGCGCAGAGCCTGCGCAGCCTCCGACACTCAATCTTCAGACGCCCCTTTCATTTGCAGCGACCTTGCACAATGGTACACACATGCAGCATTGATTCTGTTTGCATTCCCTGCTGAAAATAAAAATACATATGATGCACTAACCTCATACAGGCTTCATCATACGATGCTATATGAATATCATACAGATGTCACGCAATATCGTACATGGTCATGCATTTTGTCTGATATATTTATGATAATGTATGACACCTGCAGGGCAAAATCTTCATGAGGTTACTGTGACATAGTTTTTAAGGAAGGTTCTAACTAGAAACGCGGATTGCCTAAATACGTCTGCACACAACCAAGTCAACTGCAGCCGAGTCCTCCATCGCGCTCGACCATGTCACGTGAGCATGCGCGCCTGCCAAATGCGCGCCTCTCAACTCGGTCATAACACGTGTCAGATGACGTCACATACCCAGCCGACCAATCAACACTCGACTCATCACTGTCTGATCCAGTCAGCAAATTGTATGGCTCACCATGCCGCGTCTTTTTCTTGTTTCTTCGTGATGAAGTTTATATGCCATCGTACTCAAAAGAAAATGACACAAACACACTTTCATTGGCTCAGCTTCCACATTTTAACTGCGGTATGATCCACA
This sequence comes from Amblyomma maculatum, assembly GCF_055883805.1. Classification (NCBI taxonomy): domain Eukaryota; kingdom Metazoa; phylum Arthropoda; class Arachnida; order Ixodida; family Ixodidae; genus Amblyomma; species Amblyomma maculatum. The sequence continues at coordinate 111,430,088 of NC_139351.1, read as the reverse complement.
AAGTTCAAAACACAGCTCTGCCAGGTTCCTTCCAGGCACAGAAACAACAAACGGCCCGCCATGCTGCCCTCAATGCAGCGGACAAAGGCGTCGCCATGTCCTCGCGTGACCTGTGCACCACCCGAGACACAGTGTACGGAACATACAAATCCAACTCACCGTTTCTGCTGGCCCGGAAGGACTCCCTCTGGTTACGGAAGCAGCGCTCGGCGGGTCTCTGTGACAGCGGATCGAGAACAAGTAGTGCGTAGATGCAAGTATGTTTGTTGTTTTATTTATTCACTCATTTGTTTTAAAATCCTGCAAGGCCAAAGTTCATGGTTCATGCCGGAATTAACTATAAAACTAAAGAAAAAGCAGGAAATTTCGCACAGGTAACAAAGGAAATGGTAATGCAGTTCCCGACGTAAGGAACAGTTTGACGAAAAAAAAAAAAAAAAAAAGAAGAAACGCCTCACTGAACCCGTCGAACGAATGCTGTTTTAAACGTTGCAAAAAGATAGCTGTGGTTTAGCACTGGTTAAACTTAGATGGAAGCTTCCCCAAACAGCACAATCATGGACCAATATTGGTACTATGTTGGGAGCTCATTGGCCCTATGTTGGGCCAACATTTGCCAATACACTACCAATGTCGGGCCATTTGTTTGTGCTGCCTGGGTCTTTTGCTTGCTACATTATTCCTCTATCATGCCCTATCAGTGTAGGGCGCTACATTATTGGGGACACTTAACCTCAGCCTTTAAAGGTATAACGCGACAGCCTAAGCTATCAGCTCATATATAAAGCAGGAATCGATGGATAAAAAGAAGAGTACTTTCCAAGGTGGCGCTCTACAGCGAAAGTTATCCCTCCAACTCATTCACTTCCTATCTTTTTTCTATCTCGCGAGGCGATAATATTTATCTCCATTTCGTTCTCCTTTCGCCTAGAGAGGAAGATTTAAACGGCTTTCCCTTCGTAAGCTATTAGCCCCGGGTACAGGTCACGTACAATCGACAGGAGCGGCGAGGACGGCTTCGATTTCGTCAAAGCTGTCCGTGACAGCCGCCTGCCCACGCCGGAGGCGCTCTGACCCGCCGCATAATTTACGGGGCGTCGCCACGCGCTACAGGACAGGGCTTGGATGGCAACAAAAATGTGCTCTTGTACCTTTCATCGTAGCACGAGCTGAGGGAGAAGAAAACTTGCCAAAAGAGCGTTTCGATTATTTCGCTTCACTGCGGGACTGCTCGGGCAAGAAAACTCCCTACAAGGTGATGTTGTGTGCAGCGCAGCATAGCGGACAGGTCTACTAGCAGTGCGCATAGCCAGGATATACGTAGCGAAAACATGTGTTCCATGGCGCTGGGCTGCCTATTCCTCCCAAATGCAATCTAATCCCATTCAATCCAGTATAATCTAGTCTAATCCAATCCAGACCAATCTAGTGTAATAAAATTCAATCCAAGCATGACCAATCCAAACCAGTTCAATCGAGTCAAATCCAGTCCAATCTAATCTAGTCCAATCCTCTCCAATGCTGAGTACACGCTCGCCCGAAATGCGCCGCTGACTAGCCTATCATCATCACTACTATCATCCTCAAGCTAGAGAAGGAGAATTACGCTGTGCTATTCCCTATGTCTAGCTATTTTGCTGTTGCATTAAAGACGAAACATCTTATTCTGGTTGGTTCTTGATTACCAGATGGCGCGGCGAGAGCGCGGCGTTCGCCAGCTGCGGCGGTTGCTAGGTAACGGCTCTGTGCCTCCCGCCACGCGAAACTACTCGTTCGTGGTCAATGTAGCTTTCGTTACAAAAGGCACCATGGGGCACACTTAAGATCCGCATTTAAGGGTATGACGCGATAGCTTAGGATACCAGCCCACCACAGCCAAGCCGCATGAACGTGCCTGTGTGACCTTGGGGTAGCGTGAATGTAAGGGTCCTGGCAGGCTGAGTCTGATATCACCCTTCCATAACGAATCTTAGGCTTAGTGTCGGTACTGCGTTGGCAATGTCCCGCCCCATGTAGGACCACACTCTGCCAACGTAGTACCAACACTGGGCCCAAGATTTGTGCCACCTGGAGACAGTTTCAGCCAAACGTATAAGGTCATGCAAGGTACAATGAGTGTGCGGCCATGTCAGCAGCCAGCTACCGCCTGCCAGCACCATGTTCGCGATTTTTCGCTTACATCGCCGACGCCGGATTTTTTGATGAAGGGGATGGAAAAGAAGAACGGCATGGTAAACAGAAAACAAAGAATAAAAGAAGGAATCAAAAAATGGAAGTGAAGGAAGGAAATGACGGAGGGAAGAGAAAGTAAGAAGGAAAGAAAAGGCGAGAGAAAAAACGAAGGGGAATGAAAGAAGGGGAGGAAATAGGAGTAAGAGAAAGAAAACAAATGAAAAAGAGAAAGGAAGGGATGATGGAAAGGAGGAATGAAAAGCAACGAAGAAAGCAAGAAAGAGAGGCAGCGAGAGGAAGGATTGTTTTGTATAGTTTGTGGTGTTCACCCTACCAAAGCAACTCAGGCTATGAGAGACACCGTAGCGGAGAGGCTCAAGTTAATTTCGACCGCCTGGGTTACTCTAGCGTACCCTGATATTGCACAGTACAAGGGCGCTATGCGTTTTGCCTCCATCAAAACGCAGTCGCCATTGTCAGGAGCAACCCTGGGCCCCCAGTGTCACCGGCCGATCGCCCTAACCGCTGATGGATCGCGGCGCAAAAAAAAAAAATGAAAAATAGAAATGACGGGGAAAGAAAAAGTATGAAAGAGAGAATAAAAGAAATAAATAAAGAAAAGAGAATGGAGAAAGGAATGAAACGAAAGAAAGAAAATGAAATAAAGAGGGGCAAAAAGAAAACCAAAGGAAGATGGCAAGAAAGGTCATGCGGGACCGACGACCAATGTGCGCCGTTATTTCTGCTGTCTTCCCACAACCGCCTTAAGCGGACGAAAGCAACCAAAGCACAAACCACGCCAGTGAAGAAGCGCCGCCGTCGGCCCCGGTACTTTACTCTCCATCGACGACAGCTCGGCGCGCTCGCAGCGGAATACTGACGGCTGGGAATGCGGCGAGCCAAGCGACAGATCGAGAAAGTGAAAAAAGAACAGAGAAGGAAAAGGCCACGTGAAGGAACAGAGAGAAAGAGCGCGTGCAACGCAGTCAGATTGCGACGGCCATTTCTCCATGGCGACGACCAAGGAAACGGCCCGCGCGCGGTTGTCATTTCCGGTACGTGCTCGACATGGACAAAAAGCCAGCGACACAGAGGAGTCACGTGAATCGAAAAGGGGCTGAACTGCTACTGGCGGCTGTGATAGCCAATATTATACGATACTGAACTGAAAAAAAAAAGGCAGTTATTAGAGTTCTGGCCGGAGCCATGTATGTATCGCCTCAGCTTCAAATCATCCCCTCTCCCCGTGGCCGTCTCTTATTGGCTAGTGAACTAATACAGTATTACAACTATCAATAAGCCACAGGGCGTAAAGTTTAGCGAATTGATCTTTATTTTTCGCTGTAACGGCATGTTAAGAGAAAGATTATAAACGCATCATCACAGAAGACGTCACACGGACCCCACTTACATTATCTTCATCATAATCAGCAGCAGAAGAAATCCCGTACAAGCTTTAGACAGGACCCTAAAATCGAATGAAGGACAAATCAAGCCGGTGCCGAGAAGAAAAGAAAGCCCGAAACGGGAAAGCCCGAAACGGGATAGCCCGGAACGGGGAAGCCCGAAAAGGAGTAGCCCGAAAAGGGGAAATCTGAAAAGGAGTAGCCCGAGAAGGGGAAGCCCGAAACGGGGAAAGCCCGAAACGGGAAAGCCCGAAAAGGAGTAGCCGGAAAAGGGGAAGCCCGAAACGGGGAAGCCCAAAACCTTGACAGGTGTTTCAAGCAAAAGAAAACCCAAGACGACAGGGCTACTCGCCAGACTGGACAGGGGGAAATACCGATACGAATGCCGTGACTTTCATTGCTGTCGCAAGCAGACTTCAATGTCATCAAGCCCAGCGGGCTGAATACAAAGCCTTTAGAGTTTCAGCGAGCAGCAACGGCGTTAGTAAACGCGATTAATAACCCGAACGTGTGCTGTGAAGTCGTAACTGTACCGACCGGCCGCGGTGGCGCTAAAGAAGCTGACAGCAATAAGAAAATACAGAAAGAAGGGTACGTGTCGATGCCGGTGACCCCTTGTAAACGATCTCTGCACAACACCCAACCAGGTCTAAACCTACAAAATCCACGACTATCCTCTAAGTCCTCACAAAGGGAGTCAAGATCGCCTATGCCAGAATGATCGGTAAGTCGACGTTTATCGAATTCGAGGTCAAGACTCGCCAAAGGCGTCTACATTAATGCGGCGACACATAAGCACAGGCTGACACGGCAAATGTGCTACAACTTTTTCGTGCCAGAGCCCTTAGTGGCCCTGCACTCAAAAACTCGCGTGTTGGCCTGAGTGCACTGCGCTTAGGCCAATTGGCCAAAACACGAATGCAGTGAATGTCAACAGGCCGAAGACTAACGCGCCTGCGAGCACATATGTGTGCTGCGCGGTGAAGCGCACTATAAAAGTCCTGCGAATGCATGAACGAACTCAAAAAAGCCAACGTCTGTCGCGAGCTATATACGTCGTATGACCAGGCCTAGAAGGACTGCAGCTAGTGAAAAAGCGCTGCGGTTCACCAGCGACGGCAAGGAAAGACGGATCTCAGTCCCATATCCGGTCACGGGAGCGATCGACGCTGACATCCCGCTGAAGATCAACATGCAACACGGCTGCAAAATCGTTACCGACGAGGACACCTGACGGAGGATCCAAAAAGAACAATAATGGCAGCGGAAGCAAGGTGAGCTGGGCAAGGCAGATTTGTTTCGCCTAAGCCCACTGCTCCGGGCAATTCCCTACCACGTGCTGAATGGCTAGCTGGTTCATACTAACCAATGGAACGGCGCAAGGAGATCATCACAGGAAAAGAAGGATGAAAAAGTTCAGGGGCACTCTGGCTCACTTAAGTGCTTCAAGACGGAAACCTTCCCCCCCCCCCCCCCCCCCCCCGCGCTGCTTAGGCATTGACTGCAAGACAGTTCGTGATCGACTAGAATTGTGACAGATACTGCGCCTTTTCTTTGCTGTCAACCAATTTTAAACGCCGTTGATGCCTGCTTACAAGAGGCCGTCATGTGACGCCAACTCCAGACGGACACTTTGCCCAATCCCAAAAGATTCCACAATGTATTTTCTGAAAGGTATATGCCGATGTGTAAACACTGCAATATCCCAGCAGACCTCCTTAATACAGTCTGGACTTATCCACGACAGCACATGCCAACACCCACACAACATACCTGGGAGGCTCGTCTACGCAGCTCTACCCTGGACGACCAACGAGCGCTCATCGGTCTCGCTCTAGAGGCTACCAGATTCCGAAGAGCCTTGGCCGACCCCTAAATCAGGGCCTTCGGCCCCTTGACTGCTTTAATAAATGCTTACCAACCAACCAACCTCCTGTACTGCGTCTATTTCTATATATGCTCTGTGGTGCGGCTTTTGAGGAAACACTAAATGAAAGGCTCCGCACGGATGGAACGCCCGGCGGGGTCAGCTTCGTATATGCGTGTCGTTGTTGTTATCGTTGTCGTCATTGCTGTTGTTGTTGTTGTTGTTGTTGTTGTTGTTGTTGTTGTTGTTGTCGTTGTCGTTGTTGTTGTTGTTGTTGTTGTTGTTGTTGTTGTTGTTGTTGTTGTTGTTGTTGTTGTTGTTGTTGTTGTTGAGAACTTTATTTTTCCACTGATGTAGGAGGCCCCCTGCTCCCCGCCCCCGGCACGCAGGCCTATTGGACGGAGGCCGGGGCCTCCGCGACTAAAGACATGCGAAACGACAGTGTTTCTTCGCGGCTTCAGCCGCCAGGCGGATAGCTTGCTGCTGGTTGGCAGGGGTCTCGCTCCGCAGTAGCAGTTCCCAGGCTTTCGCAGGTTTCGCATTTATCGTCCGCCTTTTCCTCCACTTGCGTGTGGAAAAGCCAGACAGGGCTTGGAAAATTTCCAGCTTGCAGGAGCCGCCAAGCGTCGGCCTCCTTGTTATTCAGCGTTCGGTCCGGTGGTGGCAGGGACCTTATGCTCAGTCTGTACAGTTCTAAGATTCCGTTATACGTTTGCAGCCTCTCGTCCATCTCATCGCAATCAGATGGCTCTACGGCTGCCCGGAAGTAGAGAACTCGGGCTAGCTCGTGCGCCGCCTCGTTGCCGGAGACGGATTAGTGCGCGGGGCTCCAAATAATTCGAATCCTTCTTTCAAGTTTTCCTTTCTCTAACATTTTGGCTGCCTCCTTCGAGACCGTCCCTTTTCCAAAGTTCCAGACAGCCGTTTTGCTGTCCCTAATAACTATGCTGGCTTCCGTTCCAACGCAAGCGAGTGCTACCGCAACTTCTTCAGCCGTGTCTACATTTCGGCTTCTAACAGACGCGACGGCGGTGGGTACGCCGCGGCCGTTGACGACCGCAGCCACCGGCACCCCCGACTTCCCGCTAGCCGCGTCCACGTAGGCGACTTCCACCGTCTTCATTTTCCCCGCTTTCTTTGCGAGCGCATCGGCCCTCTTTTGTCTCCTCTCCTTGTTTTACGTAGGGTGCACGTTTTTAGGTAGCGGGGGCATTATTATATATTCGCAGCACTTTCGTGGAATGTCCTCTTTGTCGCTTGTTCATCTATCTGACTGCAGACCAACTCAGCCGAGGATGGTTCTGCCCGTGGTGATTCTGCTCAATCTTTCTAGTTGCGCCATGCGCACAGACTCCGCTAGTTCCGTCCAATTGTTGTGCACCCCCATTTCGAGGAGGCGTTCAGACGAGGTCGAGATGGGTAATCCCAGAGCCCTCTTCGCACATTGTCTGATGAGTTCATCTATTCTCCGCTTTTCCTCAGATCTGATGTTTTGGAATGGTGTGGCGTAACATATGCGGCTAGTTATGTAAGCCTGCATTAGTTTATCCTGGTGGCGTCATCACCAGTCATGACGTCATGACCGGATAAGACGTCATTATCACTTCCGGTTATTAGACATGACCGGGTGTGACGTCATCTAGGTGACGGCTATGGCCCTCTGGAAACGTCAAACTATTATTATTGGTTAGTGACAGTCAACCTTGAATTGCACTTTCTGGGTACTAGTAAATGTCTGGTTAGTGTTAGAAGATCTCTTAACTAGTAAGTGATAGTTACGATGATCTCCAAATGCATGGGTTCCTATGGGCATCTGCCTAATTGTTTTATTATTAGTCGTAAATTATCATGAAATTATCTTCAAAATTCCTTAAATTATGTTCCGATATCATCGGATTGCTACTGGTTAAGTATCGATACAATGGCGATATATGCCCATATAAGGCATGCATCCGAAACGCGCGCGCGCGCGTGTGTGTGTGTGTGTGTGTGTGTGTGTGTGTGTGTGTGTGTGTGTGTGTGTGTGTGTGTGTGTGTGTGTGTGTGTGTGTGTGTGTGTGTGTGTGTGTGTGTGTGTGTGTGTGTGTGTGTGTGTGTGTGTGTGTGTGTGTGTGTGTGTGTGTGTGTGTGTGTGTGTGTGTGTGTGTGTGTGTGTGTGTGTGTGTGTGTGTGCGTGCGCGTGCGTGTGTGTGTGCGCGTGCGTGCGTGCGTGCGTGTGTGTGTGCGTGTGCGTGTGTTCGAGGAGGCCTAACAGTGATACAAGATCACTCTTAAAATGGCGCGAACTCGAGTTGTGCCTTAGTTCTTAGTAGCTAAGTCTTGTATTAGCCCTTAGTTGTATTCCAAACGGCGATTCGGAGCAGCTCTAATTTGCGAAGGAGGAGGATTTCTAAGAAGGCTATAGGAACCATAATCAGCGCAGGATCTAAGTCCAAATCGCGCACTGAAATATGCTCCTGACTTTTGGGAGGAAAAAAAACTTAAAACTTGCTCATTTTTTGGATTGGAAAACATTTATTTCGTCGCTCAAGCAGGTCGATGGAGAGACGTACTAGATGGCCGCTAGTCCATGGCTGGCGGCGACCTTATTAGCCCGCTCGATGGCCCGTAGTTGAATCTGCGGGTCCGAGCTGACCAGCACGGCTTCCCACTGCTCGGGAGAAGGGAGCTGTATTAATTCCACCGCAGGTGGATCATTTGCGCAGTTCCAGAGAATATGATCATATGTAGCTCTTTCGCCGCATTTACTGCAGGTTGGATTGTACTGGCCTGGGTACATCAGTGCAAGCACCGCCGGATTTAGGAGAGAGCGTGTTTGTAGTCGGCGCCAGGTAACTTCCTGTGCCTTTGTTAAAGATTTGTGGGGGGGGCGGATATGTGCGCCTTTCCAGCCTGAAGTGATGGGTAATGTCATGAAAAGAAATTAACCCGTCCTTCGTGAAATTCGGGTCGGAGGGCGCGCTCACTGCCCGGTCGACGAAGCCTCGGGCTTGCGCGTGAGCCGCCTCGTTCCCCGGATTAGACGAGTGGGCCGGGACCCAGATTAGTTCAATTTCCCTAACCGGAGTAGGGGTGCTTTGGAGGATGCGGAGGGAGGTAGACGTGATGCGACCCCTCGCGAAATTGCGAATGGCTGTTTTAGAATCACTGAATATAATATCGGCGGACGTGTTTGCAATAGCTAAGGCTATGGCCGCTTCCTCCGCCGTCTCGGAGGAGGTGGATGCGATTGATGCGGCCGCCAACGGAGAACCGTTCCTATTCACAGCGGCCAGTGCGAACGCTTGTATCTGGGTGTGCCGATATTCCGCCGCATCCACGTATGCTGCATTGACGTGTCGGCCGTACTTGGCATGTAGGGCGCGAGCCCTCGCCATGCGTCGGCCTTCGTGGTGCGCGGGGTGCATCAGAATCTACAATTGGATGGAGAGGGAAGGTGCGCCTACCTGCGGCGATTTCAACACGTGCGACGTGTACGCGCTGTAAATATTTCCAGTGGCCAGCACACCCTTCCCTGTCCTTTCACTCTTATTTCTGCCAGCCACAACTCCGGTGCTTAAGATACCAGACAGCAATTTAAATGGTCAGTAACATTTTTTTCTGCCCACCGTTTTGTGTTTTATTAAGCAGCTACTACAGATACGACCTGTTTTGAAACTGAAGACTTTCCAACCCCTCTGCGGCTCGCCCACAAGTGCATGAGGACAGGGGGAAAGCGGAATGTAGCAGCAATCTGAAGATGTTTTCGCCTTGGTGCACTGGCGCATTTTCGTCGCGTACACAACAACTGTATTTGTCGTCTTACACTTGTGCGCGTGGTGTATACGTGACACACTCGCTGGCAGTTAGTGACTCAATAAGTGTGTCGCCCATCTATATATACCTCAATGACAGCTCCCTCGACGCGCATCTATCTTAAACGCTCGACCTCTTCGAGACGTTTTTGATAGCCGAATTGATTCCTTTCACGGTGCAAGCTTCATGCACCATTTGCGACACGCTAGACGCCGGTAATATTTACCAGGTTGCCCATGAACACGGCAAATGACGAGCGCAAACATATACATCCGAAACAAGTTTGGGTAGCAGGCCACGGCGAATGAGGAACCTTTTTTATGTTAACGGCCCATCTTTCAACGACAGCGGGCAAGCGGACCATGACGAAATCATATATAGATTAAAATCCTTGCGAAGCCGGTTATGCCCACTTTCAAAGAGGCAGCGACAGCAGACGATGTCCAAGCTCAATTGAAAATGGGCTCGGGCGGGACTTATTACGCGTGGAGCCGATAACGAAGGCACAGGGCGAAGGGCGTAGCATGAAGCCGGCACAGAAACCGGAGAGCCAGAGAGATTATAAACTTCGATCAAATGCGGTGGCCGAGGCCGGCGCGATGCAGAAGCGCGCTATATAAAGAAGGCGTTCATATGACGTCACGGGCGAGATTTCATTGAACAGCACGAAGCTTCAGCGGTGCGTGGTCAGGATCAGGCGGAGATAGAGATATGTGCGCGATCATAAGCCAAGATTCACGTACTCCAAAATAGCAGCCACTTTAAGCTTCGTGCATGTTCCTTACGGCCGCAAAAACACTCAAGCTGGAAGCGGCTAATGCCCATTAAAGTAAGCTGTCCGGCCAATGACGTCATAACAACCATTAGTTGTCAATGGCTGGATAGCGTCCCTTAAGGGGTATTGTATGTATGTAATTGGTTCACAGGAAGGGAAAGGCGCAGTAACTGTCACACTTGCTCTGTGGACACCCGAACCGCGCCGTAAGGGAAGGGAGGAGGGTAGGAATGAAAGTGGAAAGAGAGAAAGAGGAGCCGTAGTGGAGGGCTACGGAGTAATTTCGACCACCTGGGGATCTTTAACGTGCACTGACATCGCACAGCACACGGACACCTCTTCGTTTCGCCTCCATCGAAACGCAGCCGCCGTGGTCGGGTTCGAGCCCGGGAACTCCGGCACAGTAGTCGGGCGTCTTACCACTGCACCACCCCGGCGGGGCTGCGTCTGACCCTCAGAGATAGGAACGCAACTTGGCGCTACAGACGCTCCTCTCGATGACGTACATAACACCATCTATGAAGGAAGCGGTTACCGTCACCACTGCGGGAAAGGAGAAAAATGTTAAACAAGCAAATATCCGCATCGCCGTGAGCAGTCTGCGAAGACTATTGCACCAGGAAACTCCACTGCGTGGTGCGAAGTGCAAACATCACGCTAGCACGCTCGACTCGAATCTCGTGAGATGGGCACACAGACCGTGGCAATACGAGTTGCCTCGGACCGCTTCCAGAGATGATCCCACGAAAGAAAATGACGGAGACAGTCTCCGTAAAGTGTGCTCACCGATTCACTCCAGCTCAGACTATGAATCGAGAGCACGTGACGAAATAAACAGTAGAACTAAATTTTCTGATAAGAGTCCCACCCAAAAATAACAGGATACATATATTTTGATGTACTTGGTCGTTTCGTAGTAGTCATGATGAGCCATGCCTAGTTATTTTACTCGTTTCCAATCAGTTGCGGTCATTTCAAGCCATCGCTTGACATTTTGGCCATTTCGTAGTCATGATGAGATATTGTAACGAGTAGAAGGCGGCAACCCCTGAACGGATCAGTCACACACACTCAGCTGCGTCCTCTTTTTCCTCGGTTCCGAGAGGCACACGGCAATATGCCTCGTCTTTGTAGTTATTACCACTCATCGCTAAGCATATTTACAAATTTTCAATCGGTTGCGGTCATTGCAAGTTGTAGTTTGACATACTGGTCATTACAAGTCATTAATTACATTACTAATGATTAGCATTAGTATTAGGCATTAACTTTTTATCGATGTCTAATAACTTTCATTCATTACCTATCACCTTCAATCGTTTTCATTCTAAACTCCCTACTCACATGTCCGCTATTTGCGAGTGATACATGAGTGCACAGATGCGACGTACAGATCACGCGCGTATCTTCGCTCTATGAGCATCTTTCGCCTTAAAATGTGAAACCAGTGAGCAATCGTATCTCGCACAAAAGCACGAATCTTTGATAGCATGAATTCTTGGCGGTCGATTCTGTGAACTCGCAGTGACTGCCGCTGCAGATCAACTTTTCCTTCCGGAACAGAGAAAACGACGTTCTTCAATCATTCCTTTTGCTACACCAAAGACAGAGCACCCAGGCTGCCTTTGTCTGTGCGTGCTCAAAATTTTCCATTCACTTCCACGAAATACCGAAAAAAAGAACTCCCGCACAAGACACGTATTCTGCGCGCGCACTCTTGGAAGGGATATAGCGACGCGAGGTCATGTGACCTGCATCAGCCAGTAGGCGGGCCGGCGGAACACGGAAAAGGAATGCGGTACTCTGCAATATTCCAGTACCTCTAATGGCGTCAACCTCATGTGCAAGAACAGCGATAGGATAAGTAAGGCCTACACAAAGGCGCTCAGCGGAATTTTAAAACTCGCTATTACCCTATCCGCAAGGGACTACAGAAGAAGCAGGACACAAGTGCTCCCTTCACCCTTTCAGCACATTTCCCTATTTCCCTAACCGATAAGGTATCTGTGTATTATACTGCGCTGCGCTCTGCCGATCGAGTGAAATGAAAACTCAAAACACGCGCCGCATGTAATACGGATTCCTCGCATATGACACGCAGAGAGGAAAGAGGGCAGTAACCGCCATATATTGCAGGACACGTGAACCGCTATAAATGCGCAGTCATTAACAAAAGTTTGAAGTATGCCGATTTCAGAGGGAAAAATAACTGATGGGCAAAAGCAGCTAGGGGAATCAAAAGCGTCGAAACACAACCTTACTCGTTCCGCTGGGAAAAAAAATACCAGCTGTCTGAGCAGCCAAGTGAGTCAACTGTATTTTCTTTCGCGGATCTTCATGCCACAGAACTTTGCCTACGACAATGAATTACCACAACTACGAAAATGCATCACTCGGCAAACATCAGCTACACGAGAAAGGTACCATCCGCACGAGCAAGACATGCGTGAATTTCACAGTGGTCTCGGGTCTCATTCGGGCCCCTGTCACTTGTAGGGTTACAAAATTTCACAACCTCAGCCGTGCAGAGGGCTATGGCAGAAAGGGTGAAAAGGGGAAAGAAACGGATGACGATAGGCTTCCATGGGCGAATGGGCGCAATCCGCCAAAGCTTGTGTCCAAATATTCGTGACTGCGTTCTCGGGACGTGTAACGCGACATCTAGCGAGAATTTGGGGCGGTGAGTGGCGCACAGGCGCGAACCACGCGGACACTAGTTTGCGCCAGCGTCCTTTGCTCCTTAGAGCATCTTGATGTCCGCGCTTTTATTGCTTCCCGTTTGTCTATTGTGTTACAATGAGTGCTCTGACCTCAACGCCGCGCAGAACCGGCAAATGTGCAGCCGAGAGCTGTCGCTGCAGTACTCACCGTCAGTCTTGCGGCAGTCACGCGCAGAGCAGCCGCTTCGCAGCTCTGAAAGAAAGAAGTGCGTTAAGTACGTGCATCGCAACCTTTGGAGCGAACATTTACATTATTCTCCTTCCTGGCTTTAAAGTGTCGCATCTTTTGGGTAACTGCTTGCCTTCAATCCGCTCTATTCTCATAGAAAACCCACCCCGTACAGCACTAGGCTCCTGATCAAGCGACTAACAGCTGAGAGCAGCTACACACACATAGCAGAAAGCCAAACTTCTCTGCTTAAATTTTTACAAAATCTCTCTCAACTGCTCACATTAGTATTTGCAATAAGGGCGCACTCGACGTCACCATATACCGCTCGCTAAGCTGGTGAGTGAAACTGGCGACCGTACAACAGCGGCTGCGGGAACCGGTTTGTGGGAACCGGTTTGCGGCAGCCCGCAAAGGATCGAGGCATTTCCTCATCTCCCTCGTCTGAACGAAATGTATACTAATATTGCAGTATATGCATCACCATCACCATCATCATCATCATCCCCCCATCCTCATCACGCCCACTACAGGGGCCCGAATCTTGACTCCGCGTGTAAGTGCCATATTGCCTCTATGAATGGTTCTTAGAAGTAAAATTCAGTCACATGCTTCGAACTTGTGGCGCGAAAGCATCAGTTTCTCAGGAAAAAAAAAACTGTTTTTCGCGACCAGCCGGGCACCAAAAATATCATCATCATCAGCCTGACTATACCTACTGCAGGGCGAAGGCCTCTCCCATATTTCTCCAACTAACCCGGCGTGACGCGACATTGAAAATCACTTTTCAAGGTCGCGTCACGCCGACATCAACGTAAAAACCGGCTTCCTAAAACTGACCATTTCGCGCCACAAGTTTCAAGCACGTTACTCTGTCTGAGAGCCGCTCCAATCCGAGATTCACTACGCCCACTGACAGCCGAAGAAGAATTTCGAGAATGGGGCTCCATAGCAAGGGCCTCTCCCGAGTACCTCTTCTTATGTCTCTCATATACCAGATGCGGCCACCTGATTCCCGCAGACTTCCATATCACAGCCGACCCTCAATACGCCTACCTCCTTTAATCCAGTCTGTTACCCTTTGCGATCCTAGGTTATCTTACGTTCGCATCACATGCCCTTACCATGCACGCATTCTCTCGGATTTGACTACAGTCAAGAAAAAATCAGCAGACGCATAATGCCGCAGTTAATCCAGTTCAGCTATGGTGAACGCCCTTTCATCTGCCACACCATGCGATGTCCCGCTATAGTAGGTCGAAGTGCTTTATCTATACGACGTCATGAGAATCGGTCGATGCCAATGGCTGCACGGGGGTCCTTTGGTGGACAAAAGCCGCCTTGTTCAGTTTTTATCCGAATATAGGATTTTCACATCATGTCTGTTCTCTGACCATTTCATCTTCCTGTGTCTTAACCGCGTTGTCCTCAGTTCAAGTCACCGTTGTTTTATGTCCAGCCCTTTTCGTTAGACTCCACTTTTCAGGTCCATAAGTGAGTGTCTAGCTGCTATACACTTTTGAAAGGTAGTGGTAAGCTGCTATTCACGCTTTGACAGTTCCAGCAAAATTCACCCCCTACCCGAAATATTCGCGATGTAATTTTCTTTTCCTGCTGAATATAAAATAAAATAACAAAATAGTAAATTTATTCGCATGAAAAACATACGGTTCCGGAGGGGTGCAGAGAAAAAATGTCATATTGTAGCTTGACAAGGCCGCAGGTCCCCGCATTGACAACTTCGCACAGCAGTCAACAAGTTATGCAGTGTGTTTGAATACAATTAGCACTCATTGAAATTCAAGCATGTAAAAAAAAAACGAACAAATTATAGGTCTTACGAAATGCAGAATAACATGGTACATGCATTCAGATTTCAGCACTGTTCAGTTTGGTAGTTCTGTTTGTTGGGTTTAACGTCCCAAAGCGACTCAGGCTATGAGAGACGCCGTAGTGGAGGACTCCGGAAATTTTGACCACCTGGGGTTCTTTAACGTGCACTGACATCGCACAGAACACGGACGCCTGGCTTTTCGCCCTCACCGAAAAGCGGCCGCCGAGGCCGGGCATCGAACCCGCATCCTTGGGAACAGTAGTCGAGCGCCATAAGCACTGCGCCACCCCGGATGCAACACAACCATCACATTGAGGAAAGGGTACGAGTGCCAGAGCTATGGAGAGACGCCCTCCGTGTTCGACCCCTTCCTACCAAAATGGACAGAAAAGACCACAATGAACGGCGTCAGGCGCGGGCAAATGCCCTGTACCGCCATTATGACTCTGAACACAATGTTTTCTATGTGGATGTTGCGGGCCCGCACCATTCCAGGGGAGGATAGTACACGGTTGCAGTCGTTCGCGAGGAAAGACAGGTGGATGGCCTCACTTTTAAGGCCCCTAGCGCAACCCACGCGGAGGAGGTAGCAATCGTCCTGGCTGCCTCCCACCCTCAATCTAAATTCATCCTATCCGACTCGCGAGGGGCCTGTCGGAATTATGAGCTGGGCTGGATAACGCCTACAGCACAAAGAATACTTCGGAGAGCAGCTTGGGATCAGGATCCCCAGACCCTATTTCTTAATTGGGCTCCAGGCCACCAGGACTTACTAGGAAATGAGGCCGCCAACTCGGCCGCCCGCGCACTCACAAACCGGGCCCCCGGCGTAGACCCTACTGATCTGGACCAGGACACTTATCCTCTCTTAACTTTTCAAGAAATCTGTGCCTATTACCGGGACTCGCAACGTCAGTACCCGGCTCCTCTCAAGGGACTAGGGAAAGCGGGCGAAAGAATACTTCTTAGACTTTTTACTAACACTCTACTGTGCCCGGCAGTACTCAACCATTTCGACCCTTCCTTTTCTAGCCTCTGCCGCCCTTTCTGTGGAGAGGTGGCTGACACCTTTCATATGGTCTGGGCATGCCAGCTAAATCCTTCTCTTTTACCCATAACCCCTTCCCCTACCCGAGAGGACTGGGAGGCGGCCCTGCTCGGCTCCCTGGATCTAGCGGCACAACAAGCGCTGGTCCAGCGCTTGTTGTGCCGCTAGATCCAGGGAGCCGAGCAGGGCCGCGAGCTCGTGTGGCGGCTCAGACCAATGGAGTCCCGGAATAAGGGACTCCGCCTAGTATTGTAAGGGGAGCGGCCCACTAGGGGTGGCTCTCTAAGCAACCTCTCCTTTTGTAATAAATGCTTTCCACCACCACCACCGGCGGGGATGAACACTGTTCATCCATATAAAGCCCCTTATACCTAGTGGCACGGGCAGAGGCACATTATTTTCTATTACTCTTGGGTAGCCTCACCATAATATATGTTCATCCATATGAAAATACCACCACATATCAGCATACAGAAATGCGCCGACGGAAGCATGGAAAACACTGCAATGAAAGCACAGCTAAATAATTAAAAATACTGTTCAGTCTTGTTATAAGTACGAAACTATGCGACTCACCTGCTGTTTGCGAGTTTCTAACAGTGCTCCGGCCATGGCACGCGGACGACGTCGTGCGCGTTGTCTTCCGGTCGGCGCCATTGCTCGTCGGCGGTCCTTTCTCGAGTCACTGGAGCGAGGCAGCCTCAAACCTTTTTTAAGGTACTGCATACAGGGAAAAGAAGAAATCAGAGCAAGTGTGCAAATTTGTGGCTAACAACGTGCTTAAATTTGAAGCCAGAATTCCAGCTTGGTTATCTAGATTTAATCAGACTTAAATATATATGAATCACGTTTCCACCGCTCCTTGTCATTTTACGGAAAGCCGACCTTTTATTTATTTTTATTTTTATTTTTTTTTTTAGGTTTCATGCCCCGCATGTAATACTGGCCCAAACTTTGCCTTTAAATGTACACTTCCATTGGAATTTTCTACGATGACATTTTCCACAATAATGCTAAACATTTACCACCCCGCATTTTAAATATATTTTTATATACGTTGCGAGCCTTACTGTATTAGCATAACAATAGCAACTGACGCCTCTCAATGAAATGAAAATACAGGTCGCGGGAGTATACTGCCCGCTTCTAGATTGGCCTTTTTCTGTACTTTCAAAAACACCCAGTGCGCAAAACAAACGACACGGAAGGAAGAAGGACGAACGCATGCGTAACTTGCAACTGTTTATTCAATTACGGTCGAGTGAATATATTGCCACGTAGGGGTGACAAGGTCGATGACACAAATGAAGAGTCAATGATCGCACTGAAGAAACTCTTTATTCGGCTGACTTGCGCCCGCCAAAGAACTAAGCAACTCGGCGGCGGCGATAGCAACAAACGTGCTCGTCGACTGTCGAACAAAGAATGCCAGTCGCACTCGTCAACGCTCAATTTAAAGGCTGCTCAGAACAATATAGATAACGTCGCAAACTGCTACTAGCACAACCTGGAACATTGTATAGAAACATAAGCGAGTGATCGGAATCTTCGAGACAGATCTCGGCGCATCTTACAGGACAACGAAACTGATAAAGGTGCTTCTCGCAACATAGAGCATTAACAAACAAAGAATACAGAACTGATACGCGATCCAGAATCAGGGTGATAAGGCCGCATGCCGGTGGCTGCCAAAAAACAACAAATACAGTTTTGTAGGTCTCGCGGCATTATAGACCAAAGAAGGTAAGGGCAAAGAGAAAGATCCCACATGCGCATGATCGAAAAATTATAAAACAATAAAAAAGAAAAGAAAAATGTCATTATAAACACGTGCCTGAGAAGAATACAAAAAGAGAACATGGCTCAGAACTTATCTAAAAAAAAACACATTCACTTCTGTATGTCACAATCGAGGGAGTACTTAAGCCTCGACTAGTTCACGGGCTGTGGTGTCTTTGCCCTTGCACAGGATTTCTGTTTCCCTCAGCTTCGCTTCACATGTTTTTTTTTTTTTTTTTTTCCCGCATGCTATATAATGATGTAATACGAGAGTACCCGTGCCATTCTTAATCGCGCGATTATGATCTGCAAGGCGATCATTAACACATGAGCCCGTTAATGTATGTATGTAGTGGTTATTTATTGTATGTACAGAAGGAAAGAAAAGATGTTTGCCAGCCCCGGTATCTGCTATCTGATATCTGAAGCACCTGAACTGGGGCGGCGGAAATAAAGGGATAGCGAGGAGAAGGTAGAGGAAATCAAAGAGATGAGTGATAGGCAGAAAGAAAAGGGTAGGTAAAAATAAAAGAAATATATACACTATGGTACAGTATACATTAGTTTGCTTGAGGCCCACCCGCAAATGTCTTAGGTCACTGAGCACTCGGCACATCGGGCGGGCCTCCGCAATAGCTCTGCGTCCAGGCAACTGTTCACAACGCATGCGCTGGCACACTGTACAAAACACTGACGGCTGTAGGAAATAGCACACGGTATTGTAGGAAATAGCACACGTGGAGCGTTCAGTCACAGCGCGCACTATCTGGCGAGGTGAAATAGGCGGGTCATCAAGCCCGCCTGTTCGATGTACACACAGGCTCACGTGAGCTCCAATGAAGTATTTCCCACACGTCAGCGGAGTCTGATATACTAGGATTAGGAAGACGTCTGATGCCGCCACCGGATCCTAGCTTAAATAATGAAGAGGCTCATAGCCTGGCGGCGATTACAAGCCGGAAATTTTCAAAACCCTGTCAGGCTGTTTCACACACAGATAGATGAGAGAAATGATAAATGTAAAGCCTGAGAAGCGAGGGGGGCCCTCGACCATATACTTTGGGAATGCCCTAAGTCTCTGGGTGCTAGGGACAACATTAAATGTAGAGAAGCCTGGGTAACCCTGCTGCGAAGCGACGTCCCCGCTGACCAGAAAAAAGCCGTTCGCCTGGCGGCTGAGGCCGCGAATAACCAATGTATATTCGCCAGTCCTTAGTCGCGGAGGTTCCATTCCCCGTTTCTCAGGCCTGAGTGCCAGGAGCGGAGAGTAGAGGGCCTCCTAAATCGGCGGAAATTAAAGTTTTAATCAATCATTAGAGTGTTGTATGCCCTCCACCTTCTCGAGGCGCTTGGCCAGGCCAATAATTGTCACGTTGAAGAGTGTGGGCGAAATGACTGCTCCTTGAGGCGTCCCTTTGTGGGACGGGGAGAAAGTCTTTGTTTCTATGTTACCAATCTTAATGTTACTCGTTACCAATCTTGATTTCGGCCATCTGGTTACTCAGAAAGCTCCAAAGCGAGAGTGAAAGCGGAAAGAGAGAAGAGATGCCGAGAAATTTCAACCACCTGGGGATTTTCAACATGCACTGACATTTCACAGGGTGAGGTGGGGGGTGACTGCTCCGGGCGCTACGGGGCTTGGACTGGAAGGTCACTGCCGCTTAATTGCAGCGAGGGCTAGCCTGCCACCGGATTTGTATCTGTTGTAGGCCGTCATTGCACCCGCCACCGCTTCGGTGGTGGACGACGGCTGTTGCGAAGCATGTCTTTCTCTCCTTCTTTTTCTTTCTTCTCTATTTTCCTTACTGTCCACACGAGGCAGCGGAGGTGGCTCAGCTACAGAGCCAGTAACAGGCCAGTGCATTTTCTTTTCCTTCTTACTACAGTCGCAACATCTCACAGCACACGGACGCCTCTCCGTACCGCCTCCCTTAAAACGCAGCCATCGACGGCCAGGTTCTAACCAGGGTACTCCGGCACAGTAGTCGGGCAACCTTCTTCATATCTCAAAAAGCCTATTGTAAACATTAGTGGCAGGCTTCCCTGAAAGACCTAGCATACGCAGACGCTTTTAACTAAATATACCGCCGTACTGATTTCGACTAATATCAACCAATATTTCGATACTACACCTCGAGAAAAAAAAAAAGAGCAACAATTACTCGCCTAGAGTCATTCGTGGTCTCGCATAAATGCGTCCCGCTTACTTTATTTGAAGCACACGCCGGGGTGGCGCAGTGGTTACGGCGCTCGACTACTGTTCCCAAGGATGTGTGATCAAATCCCGGCCTCAAGCCCCGCCGGGGTACGGTGCAGTGGTAAGACGCCCGACTACTGTGCCGGAGTTACAGGGTTCGAACCCGACCACGGCGGCTGCGTTTCGGTGGAGGCGAAACGAAGTGGCGTCCGTGTGCTGTGCGATGTCAGCGCAGGTTAAAGATCCCCAGGTGGTCGAAACTACTCCGTAGCCCTCCACTACGGCTCCCCTTTCTCTCTTTCCACTTTCACTCCCGCCTTCCTCCCTTCCCTTACGGCGCGGTTCAGGTTTCCCAAAGCAAGTGGCGGCTGCGTTTCGATGGAGGCGAAACGAAGAGGCGTCGTGTGCTGTGCGATGTCAGTGCACGTTAAAGATCCCCAGGTGGTCGAAATTACTCCGTAGCCCTCCACTACGGCTCCTCTTTCTCTCTTTCCACTTTCACTCCTATCTTCCTCCCTTCCCTTACAGCGCGGTTGCGGTGTCCACAGGAAACAAGTGAGACAGTTACCGCGCCTTTCCCTTTCTATAAATAAATAAATTCCCAAAGCAAGTGTGACAGATACTGCGCCTTTTCCCTTCCTGTGAACCAATTATTATTATTAATCCCGGCCTCGGCGGCCGCTTTTCGATGCAGGCGAAAAGCAAAGCGTCCGTGTGCTGTGCGATGTCAGCGCACGTTAAAGAACCCCAGGTGGTCGAAATCTCCGGAGTCCTCCACTACAGCGTGTCTCACAGGCTGAGTCTCTTTGGGACGTTAAACCCCACAAAACCAAAGCCAACCAACACACAACCGATTTGCGTAGTTAATCGAATGCGAAGTAGGTGTGCAGCACTGCTTACCCCTCTATACTTTTCTATGCATTTTACAGATTGTAATGCCTCGTTTTGCCTTCATATAAAGCGTTCCCGCGCATGAGTTTACTCTCTGTACATTGTTTCATAATGATTAGGTCACAGGAAAGGCGCAGTATCTGTCACACTAGTTTCTGTGGGCACCTGGACTGCGCCATATGATAAGGGAGGAAGGTGGGAGTGAAAGTTTGGTTTGGTTTGTGGGGTTTAACGTCCCAAAGCAACTCGGGCTATGAGAGACGACGTAGTGGAGGACTGCGGAAATTTCGACCACCCGGGGTTCTTTAAGTGCACTGATATCGCACAGCACACGGGCGCCTTGCTTTTCGCCTCTATCGAAAAGCGGCCGCCGAGGCCGGGATTCGATCCCGCGTCCTTGGGAACAGTAGCCGAGCGCCGTAACTACTGTTTACAGGAAGGGAAAGGCGCAGTATCTCACACTTGCTATGTGGACCCCTGACCCGCGCCGTAAGGGATGAAGGTGGAAGTGAAAATAGAAAGAGAGAAACGGGAGCCGTAATGGGGGGCTACGGAATAATTTCGACCACCTGGGGATTTTTAACTTGCGCTGACATCGCACAGCACACGGACGCCACTTCGTTTCGCCTCCATCGAGACGCAGCCGCCGTGGTCGTGGTCGAGCCCGGGAACTCCGGACAGTAGTCAGGCGTCTTACCACTTCACCACCCCGGTGGGGCTACAACATATAATTTCGGTGGTTAGGCACCAGTCTGATAAAGGCAAGGGTTCGTATCCCACCGCTGCCACCAGATTGTTGTGCCCGAGCATTGAGTCTCTTCGTCGAGGCCCCGGGCAGCGCACGGAAGGCCCAGCTCCTCGCAGCTTCGATCCCGAACCATGCACGCTCGGGCACAACACCGGCTAGCCCCCACCGCAAGCGGCGTTGACCTACCAGTCCTAACCCCGTAGGACCAGGAACAGCCACCCTTCACCACTTCCCCCGCAGCCATACTGTGTGATCCAGCTCGCGAATGGGTTGAATCGACCCGCATGCTCACAGCTGCAGCTGTTTCCATAGCGTGATCACTGCACCCAGAATTTCCATTGCCAGAGTGCATGAGCGACTAATTTAAACCATGATATAAATGCACACAGAAATTGAACCACAGTTTACCTGGCGTTTTCATTCTAAAAGAAAGGATAAGAATTCTTATACGCGCTTGCCGATCGCACCTTCATTGCCTCTATCATACTGCTATAGGCACTGTTCATTTCAATATCAGCGCAGAATTTGACAATTTCAAACCTTAGAATATTTAGAGATGAATACAAGTCAGCAACAAACTGTGCAACGGCGTAGTCTTATTACACTGCTGGAAAGCTTACATTTGGTTTCACGTCAATCATACTCAAGCTGGAGTTACTGTATATGCTACCAAAGGTACAGCAACTAACTCAAGCTAGCCAGCTGCGCACCCTTCCTATTTAATTTGCAGGAATGTAGCATCACTACTTTCTACTGGTAGTTTGTTTATAACCTGGGATGAGTACATCATGCGTTTCATGACCGCAGGCATTACCGAGCTATACTGTTATTGTCGTTGGCCTCTTAAAAATGGCATATGGGCATCGTACGCACAAGGTATCAGCTCCTGCGAACCAGTTTCGCGTTGCGTAACACCAGAACCTGCCGCTGGCTACTTACCCCAAGCAGGAGGGAGACGATGTTCACTTCTGCAGCATTTTTAAGCACGTCAAACACGCCACGAAATGAAGCCTTTACAGAGAAAACACCACAAGCTTCCACAAACTTTCCAAAAAACTTTCAGCTGGCATTAACCGGCCGTCTGCTAAGCAAGTCATTTCTTGCAAATCCAACGCGCGCCAATGGACGCTTGCCAACAAAACAAGAAAAAAAAAACAGCCTGTAGACAAGCATTCAAACGCTATGAAAACTAGCATTTTATAAGTTTAATTGTTTATAATGCATTTACTACAATTTTTAACAGACGAATTTATTGCGGGCCTTAATACAAGCGTTACGTTTCAGCAGTTTTAGCGTTTTAGTACTCACAGTAATTGAGGAGGCAACCAGGCAACATTGTACAGTATGGCTAAAGCTAGGAAAAAAAGAAAACATAAGAGGCGCTGGTTTCGTGATTGTGTCACAGAGAAAGAGAATTTTTCTCATTGCGTCTTTAGCGGCACTGGCGAAAGAAATTTATATTCCGCATTTTGGAACTTCCACCAAAGGCTTCAAGTCAGCCTTTCGCAAGCAGGCATTTGCGGCTACATTCAGATCTGCTCGGCAGCAAGTGATGGATTTTTGGTTTGTGGGGTTTGATACAAAAGAGCCTGCAGTGGAGGGCTCCGGAATTTACGATACCTGGGACTCTTTAACGTCCACGAACATCGCACAACATACGGGCGCTTAGTTTTCCGTCTCCAACGAAAAGCGGTCGAGATGAGCGATAAATCTGAAACTTGTTAACTGGTCTAGTGGTTGGAACAAATTTAGTTGAAGTGCAGTAGAAAAAAAAAAAAGTGTCTTACCTTTCGCAGCTTCTGGCGCGGTAACCAAGAAGGAAATTGCATCGTGAAGCGCGATAGCTACGCTGTACTGCCATCAGTAAATGAAAGTGGCAAATTACTGTTTTTATGTGTAGAAAGATGAATGAGGCACTGACGGAGATCTGCAGTGATAACCACGTAGAATTCCTCCATGAAGAAAAGCATTCCTCTGTTGAAACTGTCTCTGTTACCAAAGCAAGTTAAGCATCAGACGAAATTATCAATACAGGCATTTTGATGCCTTTTGCTTGTTAAATAATGTCAAACATCAAAAAGCTTGTTTAGGTCAGTGCTAATCAGCAGAGTAATACAGGACACTGCAGACCATTACTCTTTATTACCAGCTGCTATTTAACTTGCATCTTACTATAACCCAAACTAGACAGCTCAATTTTGACCTCGACCACATAGCTCTCATTCCCCAAATTCTGGGCTCGAAATGATGCATATGATAACATTGTCTAAAATAAGGAGGCATGCCCCTTTATCTCGGCTCGATGCACCCAGCTCACTCAGCTTGTGTATGTCCAAGAACACTAAACATTTCTAGTGGAACAGCTGCACTGAGTGAAGCTGCTGTCATCACCAACACGTGTTGCACATCAGTGCCATGGAATGCTTCTCCCACCTAAACCACCAAA
This sequence comes from Amblyomma maculatum, assembly GCF_055883805.1. Taxonomy (NCBI): domain Eukaryota; kingdom Metazoa; phylum Arthropoda; class Arachnida; order Ixodida; family Ixodidae; genus Amblyomma; species Amblyomma maculatum. The sequence goes on along the minus strand of NC_139351.1, from coordinate 111,406,241 downwards.
TCTTTGAAGCTCAAATATAACACAGAAGTGGCATTTGGTCAGCAGTATTTAACTGTTATACCAAATTTGTTTGGGTTACTTGCCTGATTCGATCAGAAGTAGGATATTCGAATTGTATGCTGTGACAATGAAGCAAAACAGCTGTCACAGTGAAAGCACTGGCGGCATCGTCTTTTTCTTTGCAGCAACACTTTTGTATAGATTCAGTAAAGGAAGGTAGGCAGACGGAGTTGTTTTGTGGAAGGTTTGAGTTAAGAGTTTATAAATAATAATAACCAAGCTTTGTCTCATCAAAACTCCACTAAATTTGAAGCGTTTTGTTTGCATATTCAATCAGTCTTTTGAACTCTGAATGCTAAGAGATGGTGCCATCTCTTGAACAGCGGCTTGTTTTGCTTTGCTGTCGCGGCATACCATGAAAATATCCTACTTTACTGATTGAATCAGGCATGTACTCCAAACAACTTTATTTTAAAAAATACTATCAACCAAATGCCCTTTTTGTGCAAAGTTTGAGCTGCAAGAGTTCAGGGACTTAGGTAGGAGAACCATTCTACCGCACACATGCAATTGTGCAATGCACTGTATTTTACAAGAGCGTGCCACATTACCCTTTTCATGTAGCTAAGCTTGCCGACAAATCAAAGGTTTGTGGGTATTCCAGCAGGTTGTGAAACAGCACCTCAGCTATGTATTGCATGCTGCTTTGATATTCCATAAGCTCTTTGAGAACAGATGCAGTTTTACTAAGTTTTAGTTGTTATGCACATCACACACTTTGAAGCTACTGGTAAATAGAAATCTAGACTAGTCTTTACTGTATAAATACATTGATGTAGCTTAATTTGATTGCTATTATAATGAGGTGCTACATAATATCATATAAATTGACCACTTTATCTAATGTATAGCGTATGACAGCGAAGTAATTCCTTTTATGCCAGTTGGTGATTGTCAGCAGGCTTCATGGGTCGTCATTCAAGTAACAAAGTGGTAGCACAGAACAATGACACAGACTCGGGCAAAGCAGGCTCAAATTTAACACAAGGTGTGCATATCTTCTTTTCGGCATCTTCATCTTTAATTTGAACTACCACTCTTGTTTCTTGAGTAATGTGGACTAATCATTCTTTAGCTAGAGATGACCACTGCACCACGACTTCGCAAAGATCTTTATTCCACTCCATGCTTTATCCACTGTACTTCTTTTGTCCAAACAAGCTTCCAAATAGCTCCGTCCTGGAAAGTCAACCAATAAAACGGTCAGCACCAAACAATGCAGTGAACATATTCATACAGCCACAAGCTACATACTAACTTCTTAGCGCGTTTATGGGCTGCGGGAAATATACTCCGCACAAATTTTCTATTCTTCCTCAGAATGCAAAAAGGTCATGTCCCACCTTTACACTGTAGTTTGCTGCTAGCCCGTTATACCTAGTGGCATGGGCAGAGGCATATTATTTTCTATTACTTTTGGATAGCCTGACCATAATGTATGTAGTTTTCTGCTATTATGAGCGCAGTATTAAAAAGAAAAGTTCTGGCACCATCTAGCACAGCAAACATGATGTTTCATGTAGCTAGATTTCCCCATGCATTGCTAACAAACAGATCTACCATTCGGTTATGGAGCCTGAAAAGTTGTCCAACGATTGTTAAGCCCAACCTTGATTGGCTGCATAATATGCATAAAATACAACTATTTATTTTTTTGTCTACGCAGCTAAGCATAGCTTGTAACCAACGAATGGCATTACTCTTTTTTCCAAATAAGTGATTTCAGTTAATGAGTTCAGGGCCAGTATTACGAGTTTGCGTCATTATCGAATTGTCGCTATCTCACGAGACCTCGAGTCATCTGATTGGTCGAAACGCCGGAAACGGATGTTGCCACCTTTCCCGGTTTTGTAGTGCCAACACCCGGTTTTGGTGTTTCGACCAATCAGATGACTCGAAGTGAAGTGAGATAGCGACAATTCGATGATGACGCAAACTCAGAATACGGGCCCAGGTCTTTGGGTAGGTAAATGGCATAAAATCAACATACAATATGGAAAAAAGCAACACAAATTTTCAACAGTATCCTTTTCAAGTTTGATATCTCTAACCATGATGCAGACTGAAAAGTTTTAAACAGTGGGCTTGCATTTGATATTGCACTGTTGCACCTTACACCCTAAAATGGAACATAGCATATTTTATTAGTGCATTTTAGTTAATTTTTAATTTCATTCTACCACATACATAATGTTCCCTTTGCAGCAGAATTCACTTGAAAAAGCAACAAAATGGCCTTGTAAGCCATTTTTATAACACACAGCCCCTCATGAAATAGCCAAAAGAAAAAGGAGATCAAAATGCTGTAAGAACACGAAATTTTATAACAGCTGTTCTTGTCAGCTGTGGCTGCACCCGCCAAGGGAGCATACATTTGCAAGCACATTCCCCTCAAATCTGTGCTGTTTACAGCAGACAATGCTTTAAAGAGACCATACAAAGCTGCTTATTAAAACTAGAAAACATACATAAACGACTGGCATTCCATTAGTCCTCTACGGAACACAAAAGCTTTTAAACTAGCCACACTAACATTGAAGATATTGGCGATCAAAAATGATGCTCCTCCTATCCCCACTCAGCTCAGTGCATGTCAGCGTCCAAGAAAAATAAAGATAATAGGTCACAACAGTGCCCCACTGCACCTTTTCATGCCCACGTCACTTAGGGGCGCCCAATGGGACAAGCAACCAGAAAGCCCAGCTGCCACCAACAAGGAGGCCGCTACGAATGCATGGTGAAGTGTTGTCTGAATCGGTTGTGAGTGGCCATCAGCTCTTTTTAAAGACTACTTGCAGTCCACATGAACTTTTAAATTTGCTCAAATACTGACAAAGAGCACTGCTACAGATTTGTTGCATTAGAATTATATTACCATAAATACCTTTTCAGGGCCCCTTTAATTAAAGAGATGTGACTTTGACATCACAAAAAATAGTTAAAAAAACGATTTTTTACATTTGTTTTATCTGGTTGTATGTCGCATTTTTATGCCTTCAGGGGTGGAAGCAGGCTCGAGCAATTTGGAGCAGCTTTGGGAGCAGTAGTGAAGCCATTTTGGAGCAGCTTTGGAGCAACAAAACGAGAGTTTTGGAGCACGTTTCCAAGGTCAAACGCCTTCAATAATTGCAGTTTTCTTTTTCTGAAGTACAAAATCTCCAATCTGATTCTTTTTTATACAAGTTTAATGCCTTTCCAATTTCTCACTCATCTCTGACATGACAAACAGCCAAAGCATGTAAAGATGTATAACACAGGCCGACCTTAGCAAAAACTTGGAACAGACTAGCAGCAAACGTAACGCTTGCTGGTGCGCTTCATAACTGAACATCTAGTCTGACCTAATGCGTTTACCTGTTTTGATTTGATAGATTCAAATGTCGAGTCTACCACTTCGATGCACTCTAGCAGCGATACTAACTTGGAATTCAGATTAATCGGCATGACAATTCTGCTCCCTATATTGCGCATATCTATTTTATTTTATTTATTTAGAATACATCTCAAAGCCCGCAGACATGGGGCATTATATGATCCCTTTTGATCCTAAGCCTGGGCTGATAAATTTCTGAGCACATGGATATTTCGTCTGCAAAAAGGCGCCTTTAGACCACAATAACATGCCCTGACAAGTTTGGTGCCAGTGCGGCTCGAGCATCTTGTGCGTTTTTAAATATGATGGAGGTCTACAGGAGTGGAAGCAGGCTCGGGCATTTTGGAGCAGCTCTGGGCTGCAGACAGATGGCATTGAAGGGTAGCCTTTCCATTCTACAGCTTCTTTATTCATTGCCTCCTGCCAATAGTTTATCATTCTTTGCTTGAGCAATGCTGGGGCTCATTTTTAATATTTTGGTGATGCCTTTCAACACTCTTGAGAAGCTTCCTAGTGAGTGACAGCTTGGGCGTACCAACCCATAATGCTTCATGTATAGTTTTGTCTGCCATAGGCCTGGCAAGCTTGCCACTGACAAGGAGGCTCGATGGTGATGTACCTGCTTGGTTTCACAGCAGAACCATTAAAAATAACACGTGCAGTTCAGAAGTCAGACAAGTTTTCTTCCGAACAGCTCACAATAGTTTGCGCTACCTGCTTCACTTGCTGATCTCACTTCTCTCCACCAGCGATTCAAAAGGCTGAGAGGAGGTGATATGTCACATGCACAGTACATTTTTTTTCCCGCAATTATCTCCAACCACCAGTAGCTCATACTAAATTTACTAACGAACAAACATTTATTATACTCCATGCTTCCTTCCCTTGCAAAAAATTCATTTGTATTAAGCCCAGTGGAAGATACGTTATATCTTTACCACTGATGCAATGACATTGTTCCAGTGTTCTGCTGAATTTGATGCCAAAACATCAAAACAGCCAGTTTGGAGCAGTTTTGGAGCAATATTGCATTTTGGAGCAGGATGGAGCAGGGAAAGCAGTTTGAAGCAGAATGGAGCGATTGGAGCAGCACTTCCACCCCTGTGCCTTCCTGAAGTTTCATTGGCAAAATCCACTTGGAAGTACTCTGGAAAAATTTTCCCTGAACTGCATACACAAATGATCATATGGATTTCTTTGCAACTGTTTCATGTACCTCGACTCCATTTGTCTTGTTGGACTTCTGGAGCCATACAGTAGGTTCAATCATCCTTTGTTTTTCAGTTTTGATATTTACAAATTTGACGCCCAACGATTGTGCCAGAGTACCCGAGTTCGATCTCGATTGCGGTGGCTGCATTTCGATGGAGGCAAAACGAAGAGACGTCCCTGCGCTGTGCGTTGTAATAGTTGCTGTGGTTGTAGGAAGAAAGTAAAGAAAATGCACAGGCCTGCTACTGGCTCTGTAGCTGAGCCGCCTGCGCTGCCTCATGCGGACAGAATAGAGAAAGTAGAGAAGAAAGAAAAAGAAGAGGGAGAGAAAGACAGGCACCCCATCGTCCAACACCTAAGCAGCGGCGAGTGCAACGACGGCCTACAACAGATAAAAATTTGGTGGCACCCTAGCCCCTGCCGCAAGCCGGGTTGACCTACCAGTCCCAGCCCCGTAGCTGACGGACTGGGCTTTGGGTGTCGCTGGGAAGCACCAGCTTCCGGCCACAACACGCAGCCAAGAGCCGACCCGTCATTAGCATCTAATCCCTTAAGGCTCCCAAATATAAAGTTTTTCACCACCACCACCACACCCCTGCGCTGTGCATTAAAGATCCCCAGGTGGTTGAAATTACTCCATAGCCCTCCACTACGCCTCCTCTTTCTCTCTTTCCACTTCCAGTCCCACCTTCCTCCCTTCCCTGAAGGTGCAGTTCAGGTATCCACAGAAACAAGTGTGACAGATATTGCGCCTTTCCGTTCCCATGAACCAATTGTTATTATTATTATTATTACAAATTTCTTGTATAAATTACCTTAACCCTTTGACTGTTTTTGCTGTACGGGTACTGCGGTCGCATTCTGTGTTTTTTTGGGGGGTACCGCGCTAAACCCATAGCGTTTTAAAAAATTCGACACTGGGGCCAAATGTATTTTTTTTTTTTTTGTTAAGCTGGATGCATGTCTAAGAGAAATTACACTGGAAAAATTCAAAGCTTGTGCTCTGTGAAAAAGAATTCTTAGACAGTCATGGACTATAGCACACCTGCAGAACCACAATTAATGTTTAACCAGCCTTCTGCCACATATTGTAAACTTTAAGGCTTTGCCACTTTTTGTTAACTCTCTACACTTTTCACAAGAATCAAAGGAGAAATAAACTGTAGGAAAAATGTTGAGATATAAGACTAGTAATTTGTAAGGTTGTCCAAATCCATCAAAGAATAAAAAAAAAGCCTAGTTGAAAGTTACATCCCTCCTAAAAAAAAAGTAATTTCAGAAATCTGATTATGTAATCTTTTCAAGCTCATGCTGCTTTGTAAATAAAATATGGTGCTCTATTTCCAGCAGTTCTCAAGCTATCATTGGCATGCTTAAATATGAAAAACAGTAAAGCAATATGTTGCAAAGCTCGAGAGAGTCATAAGCTTAATTAAGTTGACCTATTCAGAAGCAACTAGCACTGAGCAGCAAAAAGGATGACAACTTCTTTTTCGCACCAAAAAATTTGTCAGCCACAGCTTCGCTACAAAGAAAGCGATTTTCCTGGAGCACAAATCTTTGAACTTTATCTTCACATACTCTCTTATATGGAAGGTTGGCTCATCTGCAAACAGTGCCTCCATAGCATGTAACAAGTTCCTCAACACACAGCTTTAGAATGCAAAGACAGCATCTTTTTCTTACTTGGCTTCATCAGAGTAAGTCGACCTGTCTAGGGGAGCCATGTAGTTGACCAGCTTCGGAATGATGTCATACCTGAACATAAGAAGTAAGGCACATGTCACAAACATAGAAGCCAAGTACAGTAGAAGTCACCGGCTTATTGATAAACTGTCTAACCGAACAACAAGACTTTGCACCCGGAAGGTAGCAAGGCTGTTGCAGCAAAAGCAATGCTCAAACTTAAAGTGGACTCTCTTTAAATGAAACTGGACAGTGTCAACGAAAAATGTTTCCCTTATTGAGAACTTCATTTAACAGTTCTAACCCTGAAAGAATCTGTGCAAAGTGCTTCGCTTCAGGCTGGTGTGCTGCTTCTTCAAGTATGCATTCACCCTGCTTAGGCTGCATGTGTGCCCCAGGCAGACCTCTTGTTGGAAGTCCTGGTTGTCATCAGAGATGATCTCGGATAAAGTGTCCTCACGGCCGATAATGACATCATCAACAGCCATTGCAATGTTCATTTGCCTGTGCTGCCGTCATCGGGTTCTTGATCTGTGGCCACTACTTCCTTGGAAAAGCCCACACTATGGAAGCATCCTTGCACGGTAGCTGCTGCAAAGTCATTCCATGAGTGAGCCATATTGTGAATGGCAGAGAGGAGGACTACGCTACACTTTGTCTTTGTCCATACACAGTGCCATCCTTCTCAGGATGTGGCGATAAAAAAGCACCTTTAGATTGCAAATGATGACCTGATCCATAGGGTGGAGTATGGCTGTCGCGTTTGCAGGGAGGAACTCCAGCTGGATCTGAGGTCCCGCACTTCAGCATATGCTGAGCGACTGTCGAGAATAAACACAACCTTCCTGCCTTTCCTTGTCAACGCAGTGTCCCTTCGACCAAACCAGGCATCAAAAATGGTCTCCATCATCCAGGCCTTGGGATTAGCATGATAGAATACTGGCAGTGTTTTCACAACCCTAAAATCTCAAGGACTTTCTCAACAAGACGCTTAAATTTTTCGAACTTGTCCATGTTGACTCCCATCAGAACAGTGAAAACGGTCCTTATTATGCTTCCCTTCCGCGCAGTTCTCACCTTTAAAGCTGACAGTCTTGATGGGAAGGAGCTTACAAAAAGTTCCATCTCATCTATATTGAATATGTCACTGGGGCCAGGGCACAATATTCAATGATGCCTTGGGGCTTCTGCTGCTCCCACTATGTGCAAATTATCTATCTACTGCGGCACTTTAACCTTGCTATGTTGCAGAAAACAAGGCCATGACACTTCTTGAAATGGCTTTACCAGACACTGCTGAAGTTAAAGTTTTCAATTCCCATCTGGTGTGCGATGCCTCTCTCCTCTTCCTCCAAAACAGGCCTGGTCACTTAAAGGATCCAAAGTCCGGAACTCTTAAACCACAGGAAAAATGTTTTCTCGAGGTCCTCATGGTCGGCGTGGGACATCCTTTATCTAATGGCGGTTCTGTTAAATGCCATCTCAATTTAGTCACTATCCTTCAGAATCCTCAAAAGCATGCACTTCGGGATGCCATGCTGTTTCACAATAGCTGTCTTCGACTTCTTGGTACATGTCAAGTCCTGAAGGTCTTTCGTTTCGGTGTTTAAAATACATTATAGGGATGCTTTTTCACAGTCCCTTCCATGTTGCGTGCATGTCGAAAGCAAGGAATATAAAGCACAAAATAGCATCAATGCAAGGTAGACGCATGGAACTGACTGGATGTGATTTTAGATACTGACATCAACAAAGACTGTGTCAGTATGGATATGATGTATGTTCAGTTTCAGTTTCATTTAACTACATCACTTGCAAACGAAATTTCAATTGCCAAGCACGACTTAGCACTAATATTATAGGAAACCGATCACTTGTTTTGAAACTGCTTCATTTAAGAAGCGGTTTTGTTTATTAGAGTCTTGTATAGCACATGTCCGCTGTGTAACATTACCAATTAGACAGCTCCAAAATGAAACCACACCCTAGACTGCATGCTCATGCCTCATTAAGGAAAAAGAAGAAAAAGTATCCCTACTCCTGCTGTGTAGCTTCAGTTGGTACCTGAATTGCATGAGCAATCAAGTGGCAGCGATGTGCATGCACTCATTGCCCTGTGCTTTCTTTGGTTATGTCCAGTCGCTTTGGAATATGAGCTGTTGTAGGGACGCTTAGCATCACAATACTGTTACGGGAAAGTATTTATTGAGACGCGCTGCTGAAGGTACTGGGATCGATGCCCCGCACCTCCACCATGACGTTACGGGAAGTATTTATTGAGACTTGCGCTGTGATAGGCGGAATTCAGCGCATAGACTTCAAGGGCCGTCCAGCATCCACCCTGCCTGCATCGTCGTCTTCTAGCACAACACTTCATCATTCACGCGTTCCTCGGTCATTGTTGTCTGCAAGCACACCTCTTCATCGGTCATGCATTCCCTGGTAACAATACAAAATCGAAAGCCACGGAGACTGCTGTGTTTCTCAAGGTGAGGCACTCATCATGCTGGAGCACAATGTTGTATGTTCACTAATTGCAAGTGTAGGCATTCCTCTCATGGTGGCACAAGTTTTATTAGCGGGAAACTTTTGCATGATTCCAAGTGACACTTTTAATGGGCAATCGGCATGGCAAGTTCATTACATCAAGATCAATCATCGCCAAATCTTTGTTACATGGTGTTTGAGAATGCACACAGTTCAATAGGAGAGGTACTGCAAAATTGAGAAGCTTCATAATTTTAAGAAATTTGTTACATGAAGGTTGCTTATGTCCAGACTTAAACATTATTATACAAATCATTAGGTGTGTGGTTTATATTTTACTGTGGCCACTTACCGAATTTTGCGGCCTTTGCTCGCCCGTGTGTCCACTTTCCGCTTCACTTTCTTTCGCAACTTCTGGATCTCGAGCCACTGTCTGCATCATCAAAAGCGCCCAAAAATGCAGACGCTTACACTTCTTGTCCAGATAAAATGCTTATCCTTTGACTTTGGGTGACAAAAATATTACCTGCTCAGAGCTACAGGGTTGTCGACATTAGAGGTCTTCCGCTCTATGATTTCCCGGAGGAGGTGGTGGTAAAAATCATCATCATCGAATATCTCTTCATCTACATCTGCTGTGCCAGGGTTCTGCTCCTGCATATAGAAGTGAGTAGTTGAATATCCCTCACTTCCATGTGTGCGTGGCAGCCATCAATGGTTTTAGTACCTCATCATTAGTTGTCTCCTCATCACCAAGAATCCTGTATGATGACCGCTTGGTTTGAGTCCTGCGAAGTAGCCGTTCTTCGTCCATGAGTATCTGCCGTCAGAAAGGTAGTTTAGTAAATTAGTCCTTTTTTGGGAGGTCCTACATGCTGATAGCCGATAACTTGAACAAAGCCTAATGCTTGCATATGCAAGATTCTCTCTATGAAGTTATCTTATGAGACAAAGGTGTCCCAACAGCTGAAAGCCTTTTAAACCAGGTATTTAATTAAGAGCAAAGCCAGCCAGACTCATGTGAAGCATTAGTCTTGACCAAAATGACGATTAGAAGAAAGAATGCTGGCATGTGATGCAAATTTTAGGGATCTTAATAATTATGTATTTATTTAATAAAAACAATAGGCTGGAGAAGAAATACACATTCAGACACGCCTTCAAGGTGCAGCTGCAAACAAGACACAGTTGTCTCAGATATATAGTCATGTTATATTGCTCATACTACTAAACATTTTTTTCATTCCACAGAGCTAAAATAATGACCAAAGACATATCTTAAGCAATACATCTGGGAGGACGCTTAAACTACACTTTTAAGGGTACCACGCAGCAGCGTCAATGGCTCCCACTAGCCGGCTCTCCTTGCAGATCCTTGTTCAAATTCATAAACTCTACACATTGGTTGTGTTGGGCTTAATGGTGCATAAGCAACTGAGGCTATCATGTGCTAAACATAAGATAAAATACATAGACTTTGCTACTGGCCTAATTACTAGTCCCTTAACTTGCTTGTCTAACATCTCGCACATACTCTTCAGCACACAGTCACAAGTGAAAGGCTACTCGACACAGATACAAAGCCCCACTTAACCAAGCTGCACAAATGTGTCTACATGGTCTAGGTGTAGTATATCTGAATCAGAATGCAAGGCCCTTGGAAGGCTGAATTCTGATCTCACCCCAATTGAAAGGAAAGGCTCAGGTTGGTAGCTCCTGCCAAAGTGGCTATGTCATGCGGGCACATGACACCAGAGCACACTAACAGCGATCAGTACCCAGCCATGCCAGCCACTAACTACCACCAGCCACAGCCATGCCGTAATTTTCTGCTCACAATGCCAAATGCAAGCACCGGACTTGCTGGGGAATGGGGCCTGTAGCACCATCGTGTTAATACTGCTTTTTATTTTACCAGTTAATAAACCCAGACACACATTACCACAATCATACTGCTCACCAAAACCAGTACACAGAAGGAAATACACCTGCAATTACGGAGGACTGTGATATATGCTGGCCAAGTTAGGTTAAAGCGCGATTATAAATCCACACATTAACCAAGCCATATGAATACACCTGCATGGCCTAGAGTGTCCTGGGGGGCTGGATTCTGATCTCACTTCCCCATTTCAATATTGGCACCCAAGTAGGCGCTGCCACACTGCCAAATTGGTTCAATACGGCGATGCACTGAATCGGCGAGCCAGTTAGACCTCGTGAAGTAGTGTTTTCGCACTAAAAACAATGTGCCGGTGTCGCCTCCACTGGCTGATTTTGCAGGTAAAATGTGTGCGCTTGGGAGAGATAGATCCCTTGAGGCTAAGCAACCCAATGACCATTCACTTCCAAACAGTGCGTGCCCATCCAATCCAGGAATATTTTAAAATCTAGTTTTCTCAGCAATAAATCATAGTTTGCTACCAGATATATGACCACAAGGCCAGAAAAAGTCTGCAATAAATTTTTAATGAGTAGCACTATTGGATGGTACTGTCTTCAAAGTCTCTATGGAAAGGTACTGAGCACAGCTAAGAATATTCAAACCTTCTTCCCTGTAAAAATCAATCCTGAGGCTGTTTCTGGCTGTGATGTTTGTCTGATAGCAAAAGACACATTTACTTGCAAGAAAACTGGATGTTTGCAAACAAACAAGGCGGTCGAGGTGGAGCTGTAGTTTTCTGCGATCCCACGGTAAGCAAAAAGCATGGGAGCGACACTGTGGCCAAGCTTGTTAAGAGCGTGTTACAGTCGACGACCGATTTTTCGGACTCTCAACGGACCACGAAAATGTACGAAAAGTCGGGCAGTCCGAAAAAACAAATGTGCACCAAAACAGCTCAATTTATTGCCTATTATTCACTTTGAGGCCGGAAAAAGTCATGAATGCTTTTCTGCACCACGCTCCGCTTCCGTGCTAACAGGTCCACCTGAATTTCGCTTGCATCAGCTCAGCTTGCATCGGCTGCGCTGCTGCAGGTGAGTCATCATCGTCCTCGCTCTCAGACTCCATAAGCACTTGGCGAATAATTCCTGTATCTATGAGCCCAGAGCACAGTTCCAACTGGTGGTCCACGTCTGTGAACTTTGAAAACAAGACGGCCGATGGAATTTCGACACCAGCAGTGCGAAGGTCGTGAATGAACTGCTCACTGCCTGACAACTGCTCGACGACGCTCTCCTCGTCCAAGGCAGCCGACTCGTCATACAGCACAAATCCCGCGTCGCGGAAGCAATTGCGCAGCGTTGTGGGTGCTACAGACTTCCACGCATCGGCGAGGGTACTAAGCAAATCGACAGAGTAGGTTTTCCCACTGTCGAGGCACACCACAACCACCAAACACTGAATCACAACACCGACTCCGTTGAGTGCCTTCTCGCTGTCACATTGCACGAAAAAAAAAAAATCTTATAAAATCCGGAAACAGAACTGAAGCCGATTCAATAAAATGCGAGCCACAGTAGCGACAGAACGTAGTTCTCGCATCAGCATGACCACGACTAGGCCTACACGGCAAAAACACAGAGGAACAGGCAGTAGAAGCGATCACGCTAAAAAAAAACAAAAGCACTCTAGCAGCGACATTGTCCCAGAAACGGAAGCTGCTAGGCAAATATTATAGCCTCGATCCAGTGTGTTTAGCTAAGGAGCGGCACGCAAGACCGATACCGGTTTCAAGGCTATCGAAGGAAAAAGTAAACAAACAAGATGGCGGCGACACCGCTCAAAATGTGTGGCGGTTGGCCCGGCTGACGCTTGGAATGTCCGAAAAACCAAATAGCCCTCCTTAGAGTGTCCGAAATTTTGAGCAGCGCAATACATTGACTTTATAAGGTATGTCCTGGGGCCGGGAAAAAGTCCGAATAATCAAGCATGTCCGAAAAATTGGGTATCCGAAAAATCAGTCGTCGACTATTGTCATGTTCAGGCGCTGTTTTGGCAGATGAAATAGCCATGTGCTTGAGGGTTTACATGAACCCAAAAAAGTCGAGTCAGGTCCCCTTTTAGAGGGAAATGGCAAAATGTAGACGAAGAGAGCAAAACATCATACATGCATTTCCCATTCAAAACTCGCTCTTTCTCTCAAATAATCAACTCGATCCATATTCTCTCAAGTTCATGTACACAAGGCGTCAGCCTCAGTGGTGAGGACAAAAGCAATATATGGAAAAACTCCCTATACACGGCGTCCAGCGTCCGATCCTGCACGCCATACCATGCAGACGGAGAGTGGCTTCAAGGCGCACAAGCAAAGCATTGCTGCCCGGCAGGGGTAATGAGCAACGTTGTTATCTATTTCCTGTTTTCATCGAGCAAATTAACTGCAGAATGCATCGAGAATTGCAAAGCTTCGGATGCTTACAACTACTTCCAGTCGAGTAAGTAAACAGTAATTTTTCTCACTCGTAAACAGCATGTGTAAACCACGTACGAAGTAATCCGCTGGAAACATCATTATACTCTTGGATGATTCTTCACACCAAGCAGCAAATGAGCATTGTTGGTAAGCACGAAGCCCCTCGCTAGCATCGAGCGGCTTTTAGTAAGCATACTGTTGTATGCTTGAAATCGTTATTCGTTGAGATCACCACGCTGAATGTTTGTTGTGCCTGCTTTGTTCGTTGCCGGCTGTTGGCGTTAACGTTAGCAATTTCATCACGGGTATTCTTGCTTTTAGCTTGCATTACAATTACAAGCTGGAGCTGTCGCAGTCGTTCTGTAGCTAAGGGGACCCATTCAGTCCCGGCCACCGTGGCCGCATTTCAATAAAAGAAAATTCAGAATGCAACAGTGCGCCATGCAGTACGTATATAGCTGATATAGTCCTCAAAGAGCCTGAACCACGAGTCCATATGTTGATCGGCGATGCTGAATCCCACAACTCTCACTCACAGTTAGCCACTGTGAATACGACTAAAATTGCTCGGTACAGTAAAATACCACTTGAACGAACGTCACTTAAGCGAAGTATTCAGTAGTACGAACTTTATTAATTTCCCCCGCCGAAGCTCCATTGAAAGCTATGCAAACGCCCTTCATTTTAACGAACTTCAATTGTTGCTTATTTCAGTTCTACGAACATTTTCTATAACGTCATCTTGTGTTTCCCACGCCATACTGAGTATTTCAACCAGAACAACGCGCAATTTTTACTGAATATTTGAGAAACATATTTATTAGCGCGTGACGAACGCTGGCCGTCATTTAGCTCTAAGCCTAACTGGCTATCTAAACAAGCTTGTATCTAGCGGAATCACAGCTATCTTTGCATGCTTAATTGGATCCACAGTCATAGCCACCCATAGCCACAACTTCAGCCCTACGAAGCTTCATAGCTCCAAGAAAGGCGTACTTGTATATGCTGGTTAATTGTGATCTGTGGAAGGAATGATCTGGTTGGAGGAAATGAATGCCTCTGCTGCCCAGCAGACCGCTGTGCCGGACGAGGTTCACGGGAGCTTGCACACAGTGACTGAGGCCAAGACCACTGCAGTCCTAAGTTCAAAAGCGCTGCAAAATTCAGTTCAGCGAACTTTCACTTTAGCAAACATTTTCCTAAGGTCCCTTGAAGTTCGTTCAAGTGAAGTTTCACTGTATATAAAAAAAAATGCAGCTCCGATCGAGCAAATCAGCAGATGCCAATGCACAGTGGCCATCTTCATCATGAAATAGATTAAAATAATTTGAGGTGAACACGGCAAAGGTTAGCCCGTGCAACCATGGAGGAGTTCAACACAGATCGCTCACGCAGCAGATCACTGCACATACGTACAATTACCAAAGTGAAAAAAGAAAAGACATGTTTGAGGAATTGTTTACACAGGTAAACACATCTATTCATGCTCCAACGAAGAAACAGACCTATGCATTACAATATGCTGCCTGCCTCGTCTGCATATGTTACGTGCACAGTTGCACCTGCACCAAGACAAAGGTCCCATTACGTGCCGTAAAGAAGGCCAAGCTCGATTTATTCATGGCCTTTGAGCAGGTAGGCCGCTCTGGCATAAAGGTGAATATGCCCTTGTTCAACCGTGACAAAGTGTTTGACGCATATTTGATGAGCCAGCGTCGGTATCCAGCCTTCATGCTTCATCGCGGCAATCCACTGTTTACAGAAACCTTCGTCGGCAGGAAAGCTGTACAAGCTTACTAAACTTACGTTTCTGCGCCTTTCAGTACATGCCACGGCGACACAACTAGTCGGCATAATGATGTTTCTTTTTTTTTTTTTTCCGGCAGCAGCAAACCACCCAGCAATCATGATGGATAAAAGCGATTGAAATGTTGTTTTGCCTACCGCGCGAAAGTAACTGACGACAACAGTACCACCACACCTTCGTGACATAGCCAGCGTAAAGGAGGTCTACAGAAAAAATATTCTTGCCACTCGGATCACGATGCCAAAACCAAAAAGAGAGTGGTCATATACAGCTTAGCTTCAAGGATCCATGCACAAAGACTGCATTGAAGCATCACAGCTAGCCTGTGAAAGCATCGGTGGTGACGAGACCTGTACTTCATTTCTTTGTCTTTTCTAACTTACAAAAGCTCCTCTTTCAGTGTAAAAAGCACCTCTGTCACCCATCTATGAGTATAGGCCAACTTTCATTAGTCGTCAGTGGCATGCATTGCAGAGAACAATCAGTAGTAGAGGCAGAGAGCTCACTCCCGACAGACTGCAATGCGAGACACTGTGTCATGACACCATGAATGCTTACATGTTGAATCTGCTTGACAGGAGACTGCTCGAGCGAAGCGAAACCTCGGCCAACCTTTCCTGACAGAAGGCGAGTCCTCTCATACCATTTTTCGATGGTGGAATTCCTGCAGCAAGGTTAATGAACGACTGTTTTAAGCTCTGTGGGTATGATGCCACTTCTTTACTGCAATTGCAACAAATGCCCTCGTCTCAACATGGCAGCCTCTGCTGGGAAATTTCAGATCATGCAACAAAGAAAATGTTCACTAAAAAAATCCAGTGCGCCTTCCATAGCACACATTTCATGATCAAAGATGCAAACAATAGATATTGCCACTGTCAAAGTACTATCTCTGCACCATAATCAAAGATACAACTAAGACAACATTGTTTGCACTACACAGAGTTACCTAAAATGCTGCATACTCATGATGATAGATGTTTTCAGGAAGAAACTTTGCTATACATTTCTTTTTTTTTCTGCTACCATCTAAAGATTTACAGCAATCAGATTTGGAAATTATGAAATAAGATGAGCACTCTCGGCAGGCAATGCTCATGCGTATGTTGCTGCCAACACATCCAGCCATGGAATTTAGGTGCATTCAGTTTGGTGCATATGGATAGTAAATAATTAGTAAATTGGCTCTAATTAGTAAACAATAAGAGCCAATCAACTCAAAATACGTCCATCGAAAAGCGGCCGCCGCTTTTCGATGGAGGCAAAAAGCAAGGCGCCCGTGTACTGTGCGATGTCAGTGCACGTTAAAGACCCCCAGGTGGTCGTAATTTCCAGAGTCCTCCACTACGGCGTCTCTCATAGCCTGAGTTGCTTTGGGACGTTAAACCCCACAAGACAAAACAAACCAAACCGAATCTGACTGCGTAATTTTGAACAGATTCTGAGCCGATGAGATAAGATTGATGCGGGTCCCAAATAGGCGATGCATATTCATTCACTCTTTCTGCTCATATGACGTCAGCGTTTCATTTTTAAAACAGAAATCGGGCCTGAAAACACTCTCCAGTTGACGTTGCATCCCCAGCCTGTCCTTGTTGCACAAGTTCTTCTTTTCTTCCTTTCGTTAAGTACCATACATCACAGCAGCAGGCCGCATATCCTATCACACCAGCCATCTATTACAAGTGGCGCGCCAACGCGCTTGAACCGCAACCTTCACTGCCTCTTTTTTCTTCCGGACTGCTACAGACTGGAACGGCCTTCCCCATGACATCACTGCTACCCCGTGCCCATCGACGTTTTTAGCACTTTAAAGCTGACCATGTTTTTCAATTATTGCCAAAAATGATGTATTAGATTTTTCTATATAAACCCACCCCTTACGTAATGACCCCTTACGGGGAACCTTTAAGGTAATAAACTGAACTGAACTGAATCGTTTGTCTCCAGCGTCCATCTCTCGCGCTGAATCTGTGGCCTGCAGCTGTAATTCTACCCTGCTGTGTCCGAAGTACTGGCAGCATTAGCTGTCGGATTAAGTCTCTAAAACCTCTTTTCAAATGATCTAAAAGCTGCAAACAAAATAGCAGCTATCAACTCCTACTACAGAAGATGTTTGCCCATTTCATGCCGAGCACATACTACTAGTGAATTCATACCAATTTGCCCTAGTTTTCAATGTTTTGCAAGTACTACTACCATGCGATTGGCTGAAGAAGAGAAGACCCCAAGCCTCTAATCATACATGCGCCGGATCACAGCTTCATCAAAGTCAGCCTGCTTTCAGCACTGAGTCAATGTACTTGCTCCTCTCTCTTTCTCATCAATATTGTCACTCAGTCACACTTCGTCCACTTCCAAGTCACGTCCACCACGCATACCTGTAAGGCTCAAATGATTTCCAGAACTCTGCGACTGAAGATGCGCAGACGTCCATTTTGCGACATTTCACCAATCTTTTGGGATGCATCTGTTCTGCAGACTTCCTCTTGGTGGAACCAGCTACCGTTGCTCCTTCAGAACCTTTATCATCACTTTCTTCTGGTTCAGTGTCACTAGGTATTTCCTCGTCCCTGTGGAAACAACAGCACAAATCGGTAAATGAACTCATCTGCACCCTCCTTACTTAGATTTTGATTAGACTTTTTTTTTTAAATAATCTTGTGAACAAAACAGGCTGATAAATATTCGTGATCAAGAAGTATCTCCTAGTGCTGTAATCAAACATGGCCGAACCCCATTGGCTTCTCTCGTATAATCAAATCCCAGAACAATGGTCATTTATGCTCCCCGAGCCTTCTTCCCAATTGATTCTGTTTGCTTCAGCAAGCAGACATGCAACCAAAGGGTTACGTGCGTGCGCTCGCACAACACTCGAGGCAGAAAAAGAAAATGCCTAGGAAAAAGTTGCCATGGAAGCACATTTCATGCTAGGCACTCCGCCAACTGCATACTCAAAATAGGGCTGTGTAGCCTTCGAAAGTTTATTCTGTCCTCAGAGAACTGGAAGCCAAGCTGAGCTGAGATCCCCTTAATTCGAACAAAGTGCCCCCACATCATGAAAGCATCATAAAACCAAGTAACGAAAAGATGGCAAAAAATTCTGGAAAATTGCTGTATTTACACAAATACAGTGTTTTTTTCCTCTCGTCATCTGTTTCAGGCTGCAACCCATGCTATAGTATTCGGAGCCAAAGTATTAACATAATGTCCTCTTTTTTTTTTTTTCTGCTAGTCACACAGTTAGGGCAACCTTCACAAGTTCCATGTGCCAGGCAAAGCCGAAGTCATGGCCTTGGAGTCGCACAGCACGCAGGGCAAAAGATAGGTATACTATGAAAGAGGGAAGAGGCGGCATGGGCCGTTGAAAAAGAGGGGCACTTAAAGATGCACTAAAGAGGACTTTGAAGGCATCTGTTAATTGTGGGAACTTGATCTACACGCTCTCAGCATTCTTAAGAACTTTGAATAATTGCCGTGTTTGGCAGATTAGCTGTTAAAATCAGATAAAAAGCCTCAGCTCCCACATTTTTTTAACTAGCCGCAGAGAGTAGAAGCAGTTACCAAACACGAGGAGTTCGTTTCAGGCAATTACGTGGCGAATTGCCACTCTGCCGTCGGTGGAATACTAATATGTGGAGTGATTGTGTGAACACAATGGGCTTGCATCGGGCTTGTTGCTTCGGTGAAATTCTCTCTGAACCCCAAATATGTAGCGGTTTTCAACAAAATTTTATTTGCATTGTATCATAACAAAAAACACCAATGCGTGCATGTGCGCATGTAAAAAGCAGCAGCGGTCCCAATTATGATCCTTTTAGCCTAACCATAAGATACCTAAAGAAGAAAAGAACATATGTTCTGCTGCAAGTTCAGCTACATTTGGTTAACTTGGTCTTTGAAGCCTCTAAAACCTCTTCTCCAATTATTCCATGCACACTTGGGCTCCACTGCTCAAAGAAAAAATATCACTGGACAACAGGAAACCAAAACGAAATCACTGGTTGTGGTTCATACTGCCTGTCTTGACAGAATACTCCTCAGATAGCTATGTAGCCAGTAGAACAGAAATAGAAAAAAAATCGACATGCAGGGTTTCCTAGGGCCACAATACAAAAGCCTCGAACTCGGAAAACACTGCAGATACAGAAAAGAAACTTACTCCGAATCAACTGGATTCACGCCATTCTGCTGTCCTCCAGCGGAGGAAAAGATATTGCGGATGTCCGGGTACGAGTCTCTGAGTTTTTCCTGAAGATTGAGCAGCTGGTTCATGACGAGCTCAACACTGTGTTTGGCTGGAAAATGTGCAGACCATTCACAATAGTTAGAAGATTGAGCAGCTGGTTCATGACGAGCTCAACACTGTGTTTGGCTGGAAAATGGGCAGAGCATTCACAATAGTTAGAAGATCAATAAACACAAAAACAGAAATCTGCATATACATTACACACACACACACATGCACGCACACACGCACTCACGCACGCACGCACGGACACATGAAACACTGGGTGCAAGTGAAGTGGAAATGCATGGCCACTGACTGCCCAGAGAAGGCCTTGTATATAGGTAGATACTGTGCCAAGGCTGCCTGTGTCTTCCTATCCTCTGTCCTTCCTATCCTTCAAGGATATAATTGAATGCAGCAGTTTATGGCCTCGTAGTACGACAGCACCTGCCTCTGAAGGAACACCAGAAGCAATCTGATGTTGGCCCACAATGATAGGTGGATGCATTCCAATAACACTACCTCCACAAAAAGCAGAGCTTTTTACGACTGTGAAAGGGTAGATAAAGTGCTCACATATCGTTGCCATTGGTGGCCATCTTCATAAGCAATCTGCAGTACACCAAGAGAATCTTGTATGAAAATACCTGTGGCTATGCCCCCCCATCATTCACTCCTAGACGGTGATTACAGAACCCTTTTCAGTTTTCACAGCATGGACTTGAAATTAGAAACAAGAAACTCTTCAAATCAAATTTTCCAACCAATAGAAGTGTTTCAACACATGAGCGCCAGCAGGAGGAATTACAGCATAAATTTTTCACTGAGAACAAACACTGCGTGGAGTTCTTTTCAGGTGTCCCTATAATTACAGGAGTCGTGAATTTCAATCCCGATGACCTGTAGTGTCAACCTGTAGCTGGACCTATAGTGTCAACCAGAAAACCCCTGCAGCGCGGACACAAAAGTGGTGACACATATGACAGATGCAGAAATACTGCCCAAAAGTGTGAGGTTAAAATTAGGTGAAAAATTCAGAAATAATCTGGCAGGCTTGCTCTGCAGGTATTCTGTGCCACCTTTAGAAGAGTGCCAAAACTTTGAAGTTTGACATCAACAATGCACTCAAAAGAATAGGCCTCTGATGGGTAACTCAACGCAATACGTAATAGTACAATTATTTCAGTGTAACTTCAAAATCAATCTTGGAAATGTCCATCAATATAAATCAACACTCCTCCTCAAACTAAAAAAACTGTAAATGTGGGGTTCGAGGTCCCAAAATGGCCCGTGGGCTATTGGGACACTGTAGTGGAAAGCTCTGGAATAATCGAGGTAATCTGGGGTCTCTCAAGGTGCGCTGGCATTGCGCAATATGCGGGCATTATTGTATTTTTCCCCCATCCAAATGCACCCACCACAGCCAGGATCCGATCCAATGACCTTGCGAGTCGCAGCCGAATGCCAAAGCCAATGAGCTCAAAATGATGTTTATGAAATAATCAACAAGTCTGGCAAAATTCTAAACCTGCTAAGTCCATTTTCTTACAGGTACAGTAAAAGCCAATTAATTCAAGCTCCACTAATTCAAATTCCTGGATGATTCAAACTGTACTGCTTGATTCTGCCAAGCCCCATACAAGACAATGTAGAAAAAAAAAACTTCAATTTGAACACATCTGTTCTGCCACAGAAACTATGCACCAATTTTCTCAGGTGTGGCACCCATCATGCAGCCAAAGAAACACTCCTGTGATAGAGCGGCACAGTCAGGAGATTGCACCAATCGTCAAAACAGCACTCCTTAAGCCTGACCTGCATGCAATGATGTTGAGCACGCAACTTTGACTTGCGCTAAACAGCAGGCATGACGAAAATTGATGACCTCATTTCTAAGAACAGACCGACCGCTCAGTTTCGATTTCATTTTTATGAGCTCTGCACCGTTTGCACCAGCCTGTTGCGGCAACGGCTATCGGCTGTGCATCACTCAACCGACTCCTCATAGCTGTGCAGTGATCCAGACACTCACTATGGCCCTGCACATTTCTCTTACTTACATTCCCGTTGTTCTTTCACTGCTCCAGAAATGTGGGCGTGTCAACTACCATTCAGCCCATCATTCAATGAAGCCTTCTCAAACTCGACACATGCTGCTTGTAAGTGGGCATTGGCGCTATCACACCGCATGCACTGTGAGGGATGCCGAAGAGGCCCTTATTCATTTTCAAGCAGTTCTACTTCGATGCTCCCGACAATATCCATGCGATAGCCATCATTGATGAAAATATAAAAGAATAGCCATGGTTGAGAAGCTGCTGTTGTCTGAAAAGCAGCAACTATTGCCCAGTCTTTTGCCAAATAAGTTAACTGTACTGTAATGCAAGCGGTTCTTGTAACTTTAATTTTTTGGAGAGGTGGGAGCGGGCATTCAATAATCAAACATTTTTTTTCCAGTACTGTGAAGTTCAAATCAGCGAGCTTCTATTGCAATTATCGCAACAGGCTCAGAAGACCTGCCAACTAAGCACAGGGTTCAACAGCAGGAATCATAGGTTTGCAGGAAAGCTCTGCAATAAATTTCTTCCATAGCACATATACTGTACTGACACTTATCGAGCAGTTTCTGAAACTGTCAAGCCCAAATTTGACACCTGCCAAGTATAGGGAAGTCTACACAAAGCACCTGGAAAATATCACATCTTTGCATTTTGCACTTCAACCTCTGATATGCCTAGTGTCAAAAAATTCCCATGCTTCACCTCATTGCCTCTCTGCCATTGGTCAGCTTCGTATAATACTGGAGCCAGCAAACTATACTGTTTCTATGAAGCTGATGAGTGACGTGACACAACAGACCAAAACCATGAGTAACACACAGAAGGACAAAAGAACAAATTTGGAAAAGAAACATTAATTACAGAGCATGGCCACCGGTTAGCAAAGAAGAGCTTTACAGAGCTTTATAATTGAAAAAAAAAAATTAAATTTATAACAGAAAAAACAAAAGTATAACCTACCCTGTCCCATAAGCTTGGCGTTCTTTTTGTCCTGCTCTAAGGCAGCCGACCGGAAGGCGGAAAACTTCTCAGGCTTTGGAAACTGGTTGGCCAGCACCAGCAGCTTCTGCAGTTGGATCCTGAGCTCCAGAATGCTGTCCCAGATCACTGCACATGAACAAGGCATGACACAACCACACAGGCTTATTTCATTCAACAGCAAATTCGCTGCACAAAGTTCCATAAAAATGAAACTCCTACTGTCAGTGAAAGAATACCAGCTTATACAAGTGTTGTTCTGTTTTGTTTTTGTGCAGTACTAGTACACACACTTGCGTCGCCTGGCTCTTTTGCTCATTTCACTAAAAAAAGAAATGTTTCTTACTGCCTGCACTTTCCGCAGCCTTCACAGGGAAGTATAGGCTGACAGTAATCTGATCTTCACCGGGCTGATTATTCCTCAATATGCTCAATGTATAACGAAACCCAGTAATTTCAAATTTCACAGGTGCACAGGAAATGTCAGAATCTAATTGTCAATTATATAGGGAGACCTAAAATACTAAACATAAGCAGTGTTGTATTAATTCTTCAAAGCAATCTGCTACTGTTGAGTGCTTCATGCAAGAAATGTATGTGGCATTCACTATGTTTAGCAGATAGGCCAAATAATGAAGTGAATGTGTGCTGTCACACGAATCAACAATTCTTTTAGGACACCCAGGAAAATGAATGCGAGCCCCCTACACCTCATGAAAAAAAAAGTGCAGGCCTACACAAACAAACATAACATGAAGCAAAACGATTAGAGGCTTTGTTGCATCACAAAGAACCCTGACCGCACTGTTTGCAGCATCTGCAACGCGCAAATAAAAGCAAAGCAACAGAGCAAAACAAACAAAAAAACATCTTGCTGTACCTTTTCACGTAATGGTTATAACGATAAATACACTTTTGTTAAAATGTAAAATATACAAAGTATGCACTGAAAGAAGGAGTAATATGCCCCACAAATATGCACTACAAAGTTTTATTTTTACCACATCATAAAGATGATTCTCTCAACACCCAAATATGAGCCGACATTTTGGGCTGTAAAGCTAAAATGATATGCCAGAGGTCATTCTAGAGATCCTTCACAGCAACAGCTAGATTGTCAAACAGGTTTCTCAATCAGAGCAGAGCAAAGCATAAAAGCTTTTTTCTGGGTTACCAAGACCTAGATGCTACTTCAAATCCTATCCACTGTGGTCACAGTAGTTTGATACAACTCTGGAATGAAGCGGCCGATACAGCTCAAAGGAGGGACGCACCCGATGGCATCAACCATTTGCCAATAACATTGTGGTTAATCCTCAACATGGCATCACAAGTGGCTAGAAGGTGCTTCAGTGAAATGGAATTAACAGTCATGTCATGACAAATGATCAACACTACTGGATGGGGGGCTTCCTATGAGCGGTCACGGGCTGGATCCAACTGTAGTGAAGCAAGATTAAGCACCACATGACAGAAAAGCATAAGCTCACATGATACAGCATAAATGACACAGCACTTTGCAGGCTCTAAATTTTTCTTGATACTACATGAGCACCCATTTATTCTTTATTATTAAAATCTTTTTTGCAAGCACTAATTAGCAACAACAATAATGTGAATTGATCCATTGAATATGTAAGGTACTGACAAGACTTTTGTTTACATAAGTCAAAGAGAAAACATGAAGCAACACCGATGCAGCAACAAATATAAAGTGTTAGCTCATTGAAAACTGATGGCACTCACGCCTGTTTATCATGATGGAATAACCCTGCCACGGTAGCTCAGTGGTTAAGACATCCGGCTGCTGAACCAGAGTACCTGGATTCAAACCTGACTACCACCAGCTGCGTTCCGATGGAGGCCAATCGGAGAGGCATCTATGCCGTGCAATCTCAATGCATATTAAAGTTCCCCAGGTGTTGATATTATACCGCAGCCCTCCACTACAGCACCTCTTTCTATCTTTCCACTTTCACTCTCACCTTCCTCCCTTTGCTTCCGACATGGTTCGATGTCTATGGAGAAGTGCAAAAGATAGTGCATGTTTCGTTTCCTATAAACCAATTTACAATTTACCTAGGTCACATAGTACACCCTGTTGCTATAGGATTGAATGCTCAATGTCAGTGCACGTTAGAGATTTCTAAGGTTTCGAAATTGCTCCACAGCCCTCCCCTGCGGCACCACTTTTTTTTTTTAACTTTTCACTTTCGTTCCCACCTTCCTCCTCCCTTACAGCGCAGTGTCTACGTGCGGTATGCACTGCCGCTATGGGGCGTATTGCTCAAGGTCGAATTGCGGCATAACGCGACCTTGAAGAATGTTAGCTGTAGAGCTCACACTTTAAAAAAATTGTATCATAACTTCTTTCAGTTTAAAAAGAAAACTATTTTTTAGAACAGTGTAAAAACAATGCAGAACTGCAGTGCTGTTCCTACACTGTTTGAGAAGTTATGAAATACTAACTGAACCAACAAGTGACAGTTCTGTGTCACACAGCTTCTCATGAAAATGATCTTTTATTTCAGTGCTCTAGAGGTTCCATCTGATTGTAAGAGCAATTGTACTGCTTTCTAACAATGGAAGTTTCGCTCCTCAAATAGATCTGGAATTTTTTGTTGAATGCTCATCCCTGCAAACTTTGATGAAAGCAGTCATCACAAAGTTACATCTCCAATATGCCACACATTATGCTCTTCCATACGACTCTTTCATGCAAAGAACTTGTGAAAGGTAGAATCGCCTTCCTCTACCCCTGGAACACTGCTGGAATGCCAAACGCAGTTGCATTCCCAAGTGACATTCGCAGGTCTGCCTTTCTGTGGAAGCACCTCTAGACTCTGCATTAGCACTTGTTTTGCTGAGTGAACTTCATAATTAGGTACTGTGCATCGCTCCACTGTGCAGTGTGTTGAAGCTCTCAGTAAATGATTAGTGTATCGACATATGTAAAGAACATTCTCTTTTAACAAAAGTAGCACAGACATTTATTCTGGTATTAAATAAAGTAAATAAATGTAATAGCAGTTACAAACTTACACTGTTTATTAATAAAAGAATGCCTTTCATCATTTTCTCATTACAATTTACATGATGTTTCTTTATTTAAATTGCATTAATATACATTATCAATCATGTTTTTGATCTCTAAGTCTTGTGAAAGTACCACATCTGAACTCAATGTAATCTGACTGATTGTAAGTTAAAACTAAACGTTTCCATTAGCACAACGTCACCTTCTGGAGCCTAAATATCTAAATGACACTGAAAAACAGGTTCAACACAGTCAAGCGACAAAACTGTCCATACAGTTTTGCCAGGTCTCCATTTCTTATTCTTGTCGCTACAGTGTTATGCTTCGCACTGCCCAGTGCTAAAAATGTTTGTGCCCTTTTTCTTCTCTAGCTTGCTCCTCAGTGTTACTTTACAGTTTTTGCTTCTCTACTGATCACAATGCCTTTTTTCCCAAGTTCACAGCCAGCTTAACCTTTTTTTTTTGCTTTGTTTCCGTGTCGCCTGTGCAATTTGTCTTACAGCCCAAAGTCCTTTGTAAAGGTGACTTTACCATGTAGCTTACGAGCCTAGTGATTAAACACTCAAACGAAGAGCTGTTTTAGTTTTTAGTATTCATCTGCCTCAGAATGGCGTCCTTGCAACCATAGGCTGTGCATGTGCTGCAATGTCACCATTCCACAGGAAGTATGTCCGATGGCCAGGCACTCTTTACTGTAACCGCTTCTTTACCAAACGTGTGTTTACTAAAAACAGAAATAACTGTACACTTTTCTATGGAGGGCAAATTGGGAATGCAGTTTCACTTTTCTATATCTGAGCTCATACAGCGGGGTTCTACTGTACTATCGTGTAGGCATACCTTGCAGTACTAATGATTCTCGTGTAAAACATAATTCTAAAACTCACACAGTTGAGCACGAACAGCTTTTCCTTTCTTGACCTCAGCAGCCATGTTGAAGCTTGAAAATTTGT
Source organism: Amblyomma maculatum (assembly GCF_055883805.1). NCBI lineage: Eukaryota > Metazoa > Arthropoda > Arachnida > Ixodida > Ixodidae > Amblyomma > Amblyomma maculatum. Next base: position 111,379,999 of record NC_139351.1, on the reverse strand, counting down.
CCACTCCATCCATGTCAGAGCTGAAAAATAAGTTGGAATGTCTCCTGTTAGAAACTTTAAGTAAGATATAATTGCATTGCATTTTTAATGGTCATTTCTCTAAAGTATTGATTTCAGTTATGAAGGTTAACGTTCCAAAGCAGCTTAGGCTACAAGGGATGCCATCGTGGAGGCCTCCAGGTAATTTCAACCCCCATGGGTTCTTTAACGTGCACTGACATGGGCACCTTCCCTCTCACCTCCATCGAAATATGACCGCCACGGCCCTGATTAACCCTGGTTGCACTGCTCTGTAGTCAAGTGCCCTAACTAATGAGCCGCTGCAGCATGCAAAAGAATAGCAGACTTATCCACTTTTTTTTCCCAAGATTATAGGCATTTGCTTAAAAGCTAAGTAAAAACACAACATACTAAACATGAACCAACTGGTTTTAATATTTCTGAAATGAAATCCACAGCTTTGACCTGGAACCTATCTAACCAGGCATGCCAGTTAATCACTGTCACTTTCATAATAAAGTAGGCTAGGAAAGAAACCACACATTAACATTCACTACTTTCCAATTAAGGTCATTTTTTTCTTTCAAATTGCTTCCAGAGTTATGGAGGCCCCAATAAGAAATCTTGGCGGGTTTTTCGCAACGTTTCACTAAAAGGTTTTACCACCACACATAGAACTTTGGAGCAAGAATAGTTTAAGTATGAGAGACCAGGGATCCTCATCATGTGCCCTTTACCCCCTTCCCCGAATCTGGATACAGAGCATCCCTTTCTGAAGTGAATGAGTGAATACAATTATTCAATTATATTTTCGATAAAATCATTTCTTCCACATTAGTGTCCGATAAGGTTAAAAATTCCTTAACAAAACCTTTTGTTTACCTTGGCTTCCAAGGAAAAAAACAAAGGCCTGATACTGTGCAGACCTAGCATGAAACGTTGCAATACCATCAGGTCGACATATAAAGGCCACAGTTATAAGTAATGGTTGCTTATTTAAATCAAGGATGGTGCTACCATCAAAATATGTTCATTACGGCAACTGCAAAGCATCGCAGATATAACAAGCAAGTATGGCTGCACAACACGGATACACCTAACAAGAACGCACTGTCAAACCGACCCTGCTGTTAGAAATCCCACGCTTCCAACTCAAAGAGCGAATTGCATCTCTCAGACCCTGTGACAACATCTTGAAAACAATATGCCAGCCAAGCGTGTGCCAATGGTCAATCACTGTGCCTGTGTCTGCCACTTGGGCAAGGAGCCTGAAGTGAAAGGAGAAGTGTGGTGGGCATGAAACAGCAGTAGCATTAGAAGTGAGGCTCCTGTAAATGATATAGTGATCAACGAACGGCAGCAGTTTAAAAAGCTGGGATACCGTCCATGCGGTACACCTTGTTTACCAAGCCAGTCTCATGTTATGCGTCACTCGGCCAATTTGTTCTCCACATCCTGTACTGCTACTTAGAACAGCCTGACAGTAGAGAGTACAGCTGATGTCAGTGGATTGATATATGCCCTGCCCATGTTTACTGTGCTATCTTTGTTGCGAAATGGGCCCAGGATGTAAACTCCTTTCAGAAATGATAACCTGGCTTTACTACAATATCATATGCCTCTCTCAAAGCAGAAATGAGAACGGAATAGTATCTATAGCTGGATACAACTCAAAAACACAGCAGTGCATGCCTCTCAAAGGACGCACTCTAGCCAATGACATCAACCAGTTCTCATGACGCTGCAGTTAATCCTTCAGCATAAATTGGCAGGTGAATAGCAGGTTGCCTGTCAAAATGGGGTTACCCACAATGTTACTCCACAACGGATTAATCACAACGACCACGGTCGAAGATATTTGTTGGAGGGCCTCTTTTGAGAGGCATGTGCCTCTACGTTCTTGAGTTTTTTTCTTCATTATTGCTATAGCATGATTTGCTGCATAAAATGGTTTTTTAAAGTTATAAGTACAGGTGTTCTCGTATCGGACTGTAGCTGATGTCTGTTTGTTCTGTGAAGTGAAATAAGTTTAGACAGTTACCATGATTACTACATATGCATCTATGAGACACTAACATGCATGTTTAGGTTTCTATACTCGTCTCCCGCAAGGCCATCATCATCAGCCGGACTATACCCACAACAGGATGAAGGCTTCTCCCATATTTCTCCAATAAACCCAGTCCTGTGCTAGCTGCATTCATTTGTCTCCTGCTAACTTCTTAACCTCATCTGCCCACCTGAATTTCTGCTGCCCCCTGTTATGCTTCCATTGCCTTGGTATCCAATCTGCTGCTATTTTTGACCTTTAGTTATCCTCTTTTTGCACTACATGTCTGCCCATTCCCAGAAGACCAGTGATGTCATATTTTGTACAAAGTACAATAAGGTGGAGCAGACCTAACAAATTATTGTGTGAATGATACTTTTTTCGAACTTAACTGAACAGAAAATTTAGTAATATTTGCACACAGGCAAAGTTATTCAAAGGATTTGTAACAGCGTAATTTTTCAACTGAACTAACAAAGCAAAGCTACTTTTATACTGACCTTTTCTGATTAAAAGTTACTGAAGCACCAAGGTCAACATCCTCCGTGTCAATGTCACCATCATCGTCATCCTCTTCGTCCCCTTCATCCTCATCAGCTTCTTCCTCCTTGCTTACTTGATCTTGATCATCACTGACTCCCGCTGAAGATGCTTCATCCCCATCATCATCGTCTTGTTCACCTTGCTGGTCTTTGCTGACATCACTTCCGAAATCTGATATGCTATCCGCATCACCACTGGCATGTGAGTCCTCTTCTGACCGGGAAGAAAAAAATGTATTATATGACACGAGGTAAAACTCCATGAAAATGTGGTGAGGGAGCTAAACAGAAGTAGCCAAGATGCTTTAAATTATAAGGACAGCAAAAAAACTGCGGTTCAGTCCATGCAAAACAAAGTAACAGCTATCACGCACAAAAATGCAAATCACAGTGCCACTATAAAAGTTTAAAACTTTCACCAAAACTATTGCTATTGGATTCCACCCATTTGTGTTTACATCAAACCATGAATTTCAATAAGTTTAATCTGAAGAAACTAACGGCTAATAATAATAATAACACAACTGTGAATGGATAGCACCTTTTCTCTGTATGACCTCTAATAAACTGCGACATATTGATAATCAGAACAACTTAGAGGATTAAATGCTTAATCAGGCACTTAATAAAACTGTACTGCAATATACTACTACACATGCCTAAAAGCTAGCATGCTCTCATAACCATCAGAGATGTTAACAAAACACTCTGTGCAGAAGCAGAAACAGTGAAGAAAGCAGGCCAGGGCATACGAGCCACAAAATGGCTTGCGCTGCACGCCCACAGCTTACCGTAGGTATCAAAACCGTCCTCATCCAAGTCCTTCCTGGACACCTTTTTTCCGGCATAGCGATCCCCCAAGATGACCTGTGGTTGTCTCCGAGATTTAGGCCTATGGGCAGCAGCATCATCGTAGTCGGCAACACATCTGTCCACAAGTCTTGCCTTTGTGTCTGCAAGTTATATTCAAGAACAGGGTGCTCGTTTGCAGAAAAACATACTGGATGTCGAAATTTAGGAGGCAAAGAGCATGGCTTGGATATTCAAGTATGTGAGTCTCCTAGCAAAAAACTCAGTAGTGTTGGCCGCAACCCTTTGAACCCTCACTGCCTCAAAAAATCATATGCCTTCCTCTGGCACCACCGGTAGTTGGCAGTAAAATGGCCAGGCCCTGATTTGTCGAAGGTGCAATAACACACCAATGCTCATTTCTCTTTTACTTATGGAAGTCGCCAGATGTGTGATCATTGGCAGATTGCATGACATTATGAGGCCTTCTGAATTGATCGTATGGTCGAGCTGGAAGAAGCTCCCAACCTGTACAGCTCCTTTCATGTAGATTGGTGAGACAGGAATTGAACACATCAAGACCCTTGCACCTTCATTTGAAGCCTCACAGCCTCAAGAAATCATGAACATGCCCATGGCAGGTAGTAGTTGGCAGGTGACATGGCTGGGCACTGACCATTACGAGGTACCATTTCCTAAAAAGGACCTTTCGCTGCCTAACAAATGATTCAGAAACGAGCATACACAGGCGATAACATAATCATGCAGCATGCTGTAGGGAAAGTAACGCTCACACATATGACAAATAAATTTCACTGACTCTCTGTGATTTTTTTTTATTCTTTTACTACTGCACTTATATGTACAGCTATTTTAATCAAAAGCACCATAATCTGCCTAAATGAAACAGCGGCTACATGGCTACCGTTACAATAATTAAAAAACTGTTTTTCTCATTTCAGCCTCATGTCAGGCAAATAATCACGACCTGTACTTGTGGGAGTGACCATAGTTTGGTGCAACTGTGTGCAGGAGCTGTTTCAATCTATGCATGGATTCCACACACATCAACCAGTCCTTATTACAGTGCAAGTTGTAGAGACACTAAAGCACCGTACACTAAAACATAATCGTCATGAGCAGCTGACAAGTTTCAAGCCACAAACAGAACTCCTCCCAGGCACACACTTTTCAATTCATTGTGTGCTTTTATTTCAGCTTCTCACATGCAAAAAAAACTGGTTATCCAGAGGCCCTCGAATCCTCAATGCAACAAAAGCGAAAAGCAGACAACAGCGCAACTTTCAGACAAGGACTAGAGAAAAGATGAAGCGCTCCCGTGTTCAGCAGATTTTTTAATGCACTTAGCTTATTACAGGATTTAATGTTCCTATTTTATGCAGGGGCAAAATATGAAACACAATGGCTGGGGAGGCACCTGTAAAACTGTTGAGTTCTCATACAGGGCATGCAGCAAAGTAAAAACATTACTTAAAAGAAAGACATGAGATAACAGTGAGCACAAAAATGTGTCCTAAAATAAAAGCAATAAAGAAAATGCAATGCCAAAAAGGACACTCAAAAGGTTAGAAAGACTGTCAAATATTTGCCAAAGAAAGACAAATATTAAGCAACGAAGGTGAAATTAAAAAAGCTCCGAACCTTTAAAGGGTTAAAAAAGAGAGCACAATGAAACTAGTCAAATGATATGCGGCTAGGATAACCTGTTTAACATTTTGTTGAAGCTTCCAGGGAATGGTGACACAGCCTTTCAAAGTGTGGAAATAAATGTGGGTTCTCTGATTTCACGAATAATCTCATTAAAATTTTTTACGAGAGCAGTGCATTAATCAAACCATGGCTCGCAGGTGCGTGTGGGCTTTTTAAAGAAAGCAACATACTCTCCGATACTCCTTTACAGTTCTGTAAACACTGTTGTAATGTCCCCCGAGTCTTCCAATCTTCCAACATCGCCCAGTTTACCCACCGTACACTTTTTTACAGCGTAAGAGAATTTTGCACACAATCTCAGCTTTGCATGTTACAAATGGCGAGGTGCTTGACTGTGCATACTGGCTTCACCGAATACTCCTTCACTGTTCTTTAAGCCTTGCTGCAATGATCGATGACTCTTCCACTGAGACATCACCCAATTGTCCAAACGTACACTCTTCCACGACATAAAGGAAATTTGCACCCAACTCCACCCTTGCATGTTACAAATGCTGAGGTGCTGGACTGCGCACATTGGCTTCATATTGCAAGAGCGTTAATTCTGGCCTGACTTCAATCCGCTGGATTGAAAATTTTCTTTCAAGATACAACCAGTTCACTTCCGCAAACAACAGCCACTCAACCTTCACCAATGTAACATCAGGGATCCCTCAAGGCACCGGACTGTCACCACTTCTATTTCACATTTACATTAACGACCTCCCTTGTAACATAAACTCAAATTTATGGCTTTTTGCAGATCATTGTGTCATATACAGGATGATTGAGGCATTCAACAATTCATCTTCACTTCAAACCGACCTTAGCACACTCGCCTCTCGGTATAATAAGTCCCATCTGCCCTTGAACATTAACAAGTGCAAATCTATGTCGTTCACGAGTAAACGCACTGTGAACCTGCGTCGTTATAGTATTGGTTCACTTTTCGTTGACCCTGCATTATTCTACAAATATCTTGACCTGCACCTAACACCATCACTATAATAGGTAACTCACATTTAAAACATTTGCGCACAAGACTTACGCACACTCGATTACCTACGACGCAACTTGAAGGCTGCATCCCCTGAAATAAAACACTAGCAACGCACTTTCATTTGCCCGAATTCGCGAGGGCAATCCTCTCAATCATATGTCGTACTTAATACTGTCAATTGTCTTTCCTACTGTTTTTTGATGTCATGCCTTTTACTCTGCATTTACTCATGTGTATTCTTTTTTTTTTTTTACTTCTTGCATTTCACTAAGATATGTGTATAACCTTTTCGAGCCACTTACCTGATGTATATTATTATTCCTTTTTATAGTTATTCGTTTTTGCCCCAGTATTCTTTCTCTGTTCTGTAGTGTTCTTGTTGACACAAAATCTTGAGTTTGCTCCCCCCCTTATGTAATGCCGTCAGGCCTTTAAGGGAAAATGAAATTATTTGTTTTGTTTTGTTTTGGTTTATAGGATTTAACACCCGTAACCGAAACCGGCTTTGAGGGATGCCGCAACGGAATGCGTGGAGTTCTTGAACGTGCACTGACATCACGCAGTACACAGGTACCTTCCGTTTTGACTCCATTGAAATGCGGCTGCCGCGGCTAGGATGGAACCTGCGCACTCAGGATAAGCAGCCGAGCGCTTTAACGACTGGGCCACCACTGCAAAGAGAGTCGTACCTCTGTGACAGCTTTTCAGGAGCCGAAAACACAACGCTGCCGTTTGTGCGTTACATAATCTTGCGCCGGAAAGAAATAGTGTGCAGTCAGAGTATAAAAGTAACTTTCTTTCTTTCTTTCTTTTTTCTTTTCCTATAGCAGCAGTCTCACATTCTACTCAAATGAGTAGATGCTCTAGGAACCCCCCTTGAGCAAGCCGAGAAATCTGCTACTGTGCTCCACAGAGCGCCGTGGTGTCCCATCGTTCAGTTCCTCCAGTCCTCATCTGAAAGCCACGCTGTGTTTTGCTCTTTCTTGATTTTTTTTTTTTGTTTGTTTGTTTCTGTCTCTCTCTCGCTGCCATGAGATACAAACTAGCCCGATCAGCCGTGTCCGCAGCGACACAAACAGCATGCTAACAGTTGCAAGTCGTTCTCACCCTCGTGGATGTCATCCTCTGGATCGACAAGGGCCGGCGCTGTGTTCACCAGATCGTCAAGGTTTTTCAGGAGCGACATGTTCGTTGTTTTCACGAAAACATGAAAGTTAAAACAGAAGCGACCGAAGACAGAAGCAACCGAAGAAGCGATTGGACCGCATTAACCGCATGTTGCTGGGCGCCGCCATCTTGAGATGTTTACAGCACGTCGACTGCCACTTCTAGCGGAGTTCTTCTTCTTTTCTTTGTGGAAGGCGCGCTGCTCAAAGCTCAAATGCTTGATGCACGGGATGTAGAGTGAGCGCATATTCTGTGCATCTGTATTTTTTTTTATTCTTTACCTTCCAAAGCAGCGCAGGGATTCGTGAATAGCCTGTGTTTCCGCAGCACGTAAGGACTGTGGGTTTGCTTTCCTGGGTTTGCTGACCATTAATCTATACAAGATGTCACCTTATGTATAGGTATAGTGCTCTAGAAGATTGGGCAGTGTGTCGACTACGGTGGCTAGATGGGTAGGTGTGCCGACCGGCAGGGCACAAAGCGTAGTTCCGCGTGCCTCCGCTTCATGACGACGAAACTGGCGCTGCTGTTCTCCGCCCGGTGCTCACCGGCGGATCGTCTGCTACTTGTCTCAATCGCATCGCGCGTTTTGTTAACCTCATTTTTGTTTAAAAACATTACTTATTACTTGCGTTATCAGTCAAAATAGTAGCTGAAACTGAGACTTTTGCGGTCTGGCATTAAAACAATAAACAGACGACACTAGCTACCTGTTTTCTCGTCTGTTTGCTGTCTGTCATCGTCCACATGCAAGCGCCGTAGCGGAGCAGGCGCTGCGCTTTTTGTGAGAAGTGATCGGAATGAAGACCAAAAAGGACACAACTTGTTTCGCACATTTCTGCAAATCTGGCTACAAGTCATCGAGAAAAGGACTGAAAGTCTCGCTGTTTTCGGCGCCGCGGGATTCCGAACTGTTCAAAAGGTGGGAGCTTGCGCTCTTCATCGTGCCGACGAGGTTGAAGCCACACTCCGTTGTGTGTGAGCGGCATTTGACCAAGAGTGTATCGAACGGGATTACAAATATATGATAGAAGGCAACGTTGTTAGCCTCCCACGTTCTCACCGATTGACGAAAGATGCCGTGCCTTCTGCCCTGCCCGATGCTCCTGCTTACCTGTCAAGAAATTTGACCGCGAAACGAAAGACGAAGAATGCACACGAAAAGCTCAGCGCTTGCCAGCTTGACAACGACCACAGCAGCCTGGCGGTAGGAAAAAGTGATTCGAGGCTGATTTTCTATTTGGCAGGATATGTGGCGCGAAAGTTTCTTTCAAAGACTAAATGTGCCGATTGTGCCACTGTTTTGCTGGCATCGCCAGAAGCTCCCCTTCCGCCTGTGGCCGCTCTCACAGCCCACGTAAGCATGGGGAACTTAATATTCCCATCTGATGCTTTGAACAGTCTCGTGACATCTCTCGAGGAGACCTTCAGTCACTGCCTCACAGTCACTGAACTGAGGCGAGAAAGTCTCGCAGACTTCGCCTGTTTTCTGCAGCTCAAACCTCCGCCTATGATCGGTTGTGAGGAGCATAAGACTGAGATCACTAACAGCGTCGTCAAGTTTTACTCTATCATGCGCCTCCACTTCTTGGTCAAGAGCAAGAACCTGGCCCGTGAAAACGCGCGAAAAAAAAAAAAAAAGAAAACACCTGAAATTGAGACGCGTGCTTTGAACGCATAGGCATCATTTTGGGGTGTGTTACTTCACTGACTCAAAAACACTAATGTGTGCATGTCATTTATTGCACTTTCAAAAGTTCAGCTAGAAGATACCGTTTTGCAATACAAGCTTATGCACTCGTTTTATTTTATTTATTCGCAAGGTCTGCTTACGCCCATGCACACGCATAAATCACAACTGAGCACTGTGTTAATACATATTCGCGTTGCCTTGTGATGGCGTGGAACATTTGATGAAAAAAAATTAAGAACGAGGAAGTGACATAACAGTGTTTGGAGTTGCTTGCCTGAAAAATCGGGAACGCAGCAAACACGCTGTACGTAAAAAAACAGCCTTAAACTCGGCTCCCCTTCCTTTGTAATATGTTTACATCCCTTCCCTATTCCCGTAAGACAGCTTGTTTGCAATAAACTCATTTGCACTTGGAAAAAAGTGAAGCGAGTCGCTTTCTGTCATGCGTGGCGACGGCCGGAGGAAACGGTCATGAACCGGGCTTTCGCTGGTGGCGCCACTGCGGCGTCATGAAGAAAAGGCAGGCGTTACCCCCGCCGGTCGGCACACCTACCCATCTAGACACCGTAGTGTCGACCGCGCCGCGAAATACATGGGAGCGAGGGTAGCGAGGGGCCGCTTTTGCGATGACGGAGGCGCCGCAGCGCAGAGGGCGCCACCAGCAACTGGTGTGTCAGCCGTCCGGGCGCCCGCGTATGCGCGCTGTGCGGCGGGGCGGATACCGCGCGGACTGTACGTTCTTGTTTGCTTGTGCGTCGTCTCGAGCTGTTCGCGACAAGATTTTACAAATATGCCGGTTAACGGTGCTCAGTACTGTTAGCAACAACCTAACTTATTTTTCATTTTGGCCGTCGGTAACACCTCGGGGAAGTAACATGACAGGAGTTGGCTCCGAAGAAAACAGCTTGGAGAGGGCCGGCGTACGGCTCGCACAGCGCGCTTCACTCGCCGTACAGATTGCTTTAGCATTCCTAAAGCACCTAATTCACGTCCAGAAATGTAGTCGTTTTGAAAAGAGGGCTGTGTGGAGGCAGGTTGTATGAAGAAGTGAAACTGCAACACGTGCGTTCGAGCGCTGACTAAAACTGGTCACAGTAACCCCATTGTCAAAACAGTTCAAAATGGTATATTCCGTTGTTTTTCACGCCAACTATGCCGACTACAGTACGTCACTGAAGCCACAAGAGAAGTCGGCATTCAGTTGGAATGAAATAAATGTGGACTACCCCGCATGGAGGTAGAGATATAGTAAAGTAAGGACATGAAAAACGAACGACACCACGCCAACTGGCTACTGAATAACGGAACACAGTGGGTCAGGAAAGAACTGGTAGGTAAAGGTTTCACAGGAAAATAAAAAGAAACGTGTCGCCTACCAGGGAGGGAGAAAGGGGTTGGTTGAAGGCACGCAGCGCCGTGAAAAGAGCGACCGCGAATGTGAATAAAGGTTCAGAATTTTCGCGCGGCACGGCAAACGCATGACGAAGAAAGCAGGCAGCTAAAGACGAAGAAAAATGGAGATATAATAAAAACAATAAAAAATGAGGAAACAACCGAGCATAAGAACCAAATGAAGGCCCGGGAAGATGAAAGCAGTGCACAAACAGGCTGCAATCAAACGCGTATAAAGATATAAGCATCGAAATTTAAGAGAAAACAATTTGTGAAACTGTACACTAATCTAAGAACACACCATTTTCTTTTCTCTCCATAGTCTGAAACATTGTTGTAACGGGTAGCTTTATAAATACCCAGAGATGTGCGCTATACTTAAAACATTTAATCTCAATGCGTTATAGTTTAACAATGACCTAATTGTTCCAGAAAATGTTTCCATTCTAGGGTGCGCAAGCCACCGATAATATGCAAGTCATTGCCTCCAGAAGATCGCTCTAGTCCTGTTTTATGTACATACAAAAAAAATGAATAGCTTTGAAAAAGAAATAACGACGGAAAATAGAGGACGCAGAGGCTATAGGGTACGCTTAATTCGCTTCCGCTAGATCATCCTTCTGCGAAAGAGAGGTTGTGAGGCCGGCACGGTTTCTCACCACGAACAAAAATAGCGCCATAGGTTCGAAGCTAGGTCGCAATTTACTCAAAAATTTGGCTCAGATGCACGGTCCTTTTCGACTGCTTTGCACTTCAGATTTTGCAAACTTCCTGTAAAATGTGAAGATTCAAAAAGTTTACCTACCTGGAGCACCAGAAAAGCTCCCACTTGAAGCAATGAAATTTAATGTGTTTTTGCGGCTTCGCTCTTTGCGAAGTAAGCGAATCACGACAAGAGTTCCCAAAGGGAAAATAATTAAATTCCCTTGAAAGTATTTCACGTGTAATATCAACCTTGTTAACAATTATAGTCTGGTTATTACTGCAAAGAGCACCCGCGGCAAGTAGCCCGATTATATATGGTGCGGTAAGCAGTAGTTGCAAATATATCCAGTCGATTACTCATATTTCCATACCACACACTCAAAGAATAAACACGCATTATGTCCGCATTTGATTTTTGCATTATATTAATTGCTTGCGTATTAGGTGCTCGTCATCTTTTTCGCATTTTTCCGCTTTCTCTCGGTGCGCGCCAAGAACTGCATCATGCCTGCCAATTTGACGCGCAATTATCAGTGCTTTTATTTTTTTTTTTGTTTGTTTGTTTGTTTGCTCTGGTACCATTTGATGCCAGTAAAGCGTCCGCACTCAAGTGCCCACTATGAACGTATTACGTATGTGACGGTTTTAATTTTTCATATTTTATTTGAAGTAATTCCCTAGCTGTACTTGACTTTTTTTTTTTTTTTTGGTTCGCCCTTTAGTTAGTGGCACGCAAACAAATGTCCGCGATATACGTCATTGTTAATCACGAACAAAGAATAAATGCTTGAGTCGTGTATACCTTGTTTATTTTTTATTTTTTTTGCCGGTAAATACCACAGTGCTTTAAATTAGTACGGTAGTGAATAAATGTGTTTTGCTCACACACAGTATTTGTAATTTCTATAAGCGATGATTAGGGCACATAAAGAACACCGATTAAAGAGATATATTACAGAATACTGACGATTTAAGATAAACGTTGTTATGTATTAATAAGCGCAAGCTGCAAAATGTAAGCAGGTGTTCGCAAATAAAGTTTGTAAAAAATAGGTGTTCCTAAAGAGGCCTTACGAAGCACAAGCTTTGATTCGAATGTACACTGTTTTTCCCCGCGTGTCAATAGCGTTCCTGGGCAGCAGCCTTTATTCCCTTAACGGAAGAACGAATGCAAAACACCACGCTTCATTGCAAACGTTAAGTACAAACTGCTCATCTGGACGATTTGTAACTGTCCGCAGGAAGAAATGTTGAGAGTTTCAGATAGCGATTCAAACATCGCGCGCTGCTCAGAAGGACTACCCAAGCGTGCACGATGTCTCCCGATAGACGTAAAAGAATGGCAGGGATCCGTTGAAGCACGTGGAATAAGTAGCCTCTTTATTATTTATCACACTAATTGCGTAGCGTCTGAAAATCGCTCCTAAGAGAACCGCAACCCTCCTCTGTACCCCTGCTATCCCGCGGCCGCTACGCGTCGAGCAGCGAACGTGGCACCCCTGTTGCACGTCGCGCCTTCTCGCGGGAGTCGGTTCTTGTCATCGCAAAAGCGGCCCGCTTTCCGCCGCCGGTCGTCACACTGCCCAATATTCTAGAGCACTATACCTTATGGTTTGGTTGGTTGGTTGGTTTGTGGGGTTTAACGTCCCAAAGCGACTCAGGCTATGAGAGACGCCAAAATGGTTTGGTTATGGATGGACAACTTTCCGTCACTAAATATTTGTTTCACATAACCAGAGCTTCTCCCGCCCCGCGCGCGACACGAAGCAGGCTGCCGTTCTTTATTTTTGTCAGTGGTTTTCAACTTTTCAAGACATTTCTTCTCTTCCATACGTACATGTCAGCTTCACTGTGCAGCAGGAATTCCGGCGCAACGGCGGCAGCCTTCTCTGGATGTCATACAACCTGGCGAGCAGACGTGCGCGTCGTCTTTGGACATACCCTCCGTCTCTACACCAGCGATTCGCTTTATCCCGGCTTCAAAAATACCCGACAATCTATTTTCGCACAATATGGTGTGTGTGCCGGAACCACGTGCAAATCTGCGTAGACCCAATAGATGCTGCACCTGATTACTGTCTCGGTGTTAGCTGGGATTTTTTTTTTTTTTTTCTGCATTTGTGCATGAATTGCTACCTCACAGGCAAGCTGGGTTGTAAGCTTTGCAACCGGCCTGTTGTCGTACTTCCCGGTTAAGTTCTCGAAACCTTCCTGCTTCAAGGCGAATTTAACTTGATCTTATAGCTAACAAAAGAAAACGCGTGGATTTACCTGCTCATAATTAAGTGACAAGCATTGACTGGTATCCGTTGTTATTTCCTTCAGGATAATTAGATTGTCCAAAAGGGTTGCGGATACTCTCTGCTAAGCTGTGGTTCAACTCCACTCTACATTTGGTCGGTGAGGGAGTGGTGAGAGGGACTGAGTGAACTGTACAACAGACCCTCCGGGGGAAATATGTGTTTGCACGCCGTACGAGCGAGTTGTAACGTAACGAAGGGAAATAAACCTGTTTTCTTGTTCTTTTAAACCACTGTGTCGACTTCATGTACGATGCAATATATGGCAACTATTTCTCTAAAAATTACATCAAAACGTAATGCAGTAAAATCACGTTAATTTGGCCTTTGGACCAGGAAAAACGTTCAAGTTATCCGATAGTTGGAATTATCGAATGGCGCCTAAAAACTGCCGAAAACCGCTTGCGTATCACAGTAATTTTACGCAGTGAACTCCTGGAATATGGTTGCCTATACGTTCGAGGTGAAATCTGAGTAGCAACGACGATTTTTCGCGGCTTCGTCGAGTGCTTTGTTTTGCGCGCACTGTTGGGAGTGTCGAAGAATTGCTCCGAAAACCGTGAGTGCCTCCGCTGGCCTTTTCGCAGTTGTGCCGCTCCACAAACGACCCCGACGAGTAGTAATGCTTCATCACAAAAATAATAGACTGTGCGGTGAAGCAATTTCAGAATGCAGCGGTTCAGCGTCTTCGAAGAGCGGAGAAAGCACGTGTGTGGACAAAAAGAGTGACGCCATCCCAATATAAAACTAGAAGTCTAATTACAAGCCCAGCAGCGTCTGTAGGCATGATATGTAGGCGGCATTGGCAACTGAAACTATGATGCTGGGCTATATTTAAGCAACGAGGGATTTCTAGCCGTTCTGGTGCCGGCAATAGCGGACACGCCTTAGGGGACGGGAACCACTGCTCCATGCAATTCAGGTTTGGAGTAGTGTATTTTGGAGATTCTGACTTCGCGGGTAATATCTCGATGTGACGCCCCATTCAAATTAACTGATGCGAGCCTGTCCATGTCCAAGCGTCCGACGCCATAGAATTACATAGGCGTCGGCTGTAGGGCCGCGATCCCTGTTTGAATTATTCCAATTTCCGAATTAACGGGGGGCGAATTAACAATATTTTACTGCGGATATCGCAAAATGATCACCTGGAAAACATATATGCCGTGTGTTTCAAAGAGCGTTTTCTAAAATTCGTAAATATAGTGGGTTCAGCATGAGAAAAACATATTTCCGGGAACAAATTCTCAGTCGCGACGGCCAGAATATGCTGCAAAACTCCCCTAATTAGCTAATTTACTAAACACACGAACTAACTTTTTGTTATCGCAGTTGAGTGGTTATAGTCCTAATGAGGAGTTCGAAGCCGCAAACAAGACGATGCCACATCAGTTTTTGAAACGAAGTAAATGTCATTTTCTAAAGCCTTAAACCTTAATTGCAGCGCGAGAATATCCGTGTTTTTTTTTCCTGTTTTTTTTCTTGTGCGAAACCGAAACTGAGCGGAAGAGGTGCTCAGGATGCTCGGCACAGAAGCTACCTGCGGTGACGACGTGATACTGAGCAATCCACAAGCGACAGCGCCACATTCGAACTGCCTGCTCTATTGTAACGTGTCATGCACTTATTTTGCTCCGTACGTTTTAAAAATAACGACCACGCAGTTGGCGATGGCTCGCCATTCCTCTGAACCAAGCTGCGAAGCATAAGAAATTACGTGACGTGAGTGAGTGAGAAGACTTTATTTACACCGACATGGACCTCGGGGCAGGGGCTCAGCCAGGGGGAAGGTCTCCTTGCCGGCTCTCCTGCGCCTTGGCCGCAGAGAAGGTCTTGGAGTAAGCCATCTCCGCCAGGAGTCAGCGCTTGTACTGTGGCTTCCTTTTATCTTGTCCTTTGTCTTCTTGTTTGCGCTGTTTAAAATAATGAGTGTGTACCAACTCGCCCAACAAAGTATCTTGGCGTCTAATGAGACGAATGTTCTGCCAGACAGCGACTGTGAATTTACCTAGAGTGTCGGTATTTTTCCGATTGCTCTGAATAAGAAGCCCCAATACCCCAATGGTGGGTATTTCTCGTATAGGCTGGCCGCTAGCAGCAATGCAGATAGTAGGATGATTGCGAAAGTCGGGTGAACCTGGGATGAGGAGCAGCTCGGACTTCTGAGGGGAGCATGAGAGATCTGCTCCAGGTACGTGGTGTTCAATGACATCCACCGCTTGCTGAAGCGTGGATTCAATTTCGGCACCGTTGCCTGTTGAAACCTATAGCGTGATATCGTCCGCGTATGGGATAGCTGGGGGATAGCATCTAATTTAGGAGGTAGCGGGAGCAAGGCGAGAGTAAAAAGGAAAGGGGAAAGGAATGGTTCTTGGGGCGTTCCATTGCTACCGAGGGCAATAGGGCCTGGGAGTAAAGAGCCAAAGCTTACTTAAGCTGTGCGGCCGGAGAGAAACGTGTGTATATACTTGTAGGTACGGCAGCCGGGATTTAGTAGGGAGAGGTTAGTGAGAATGGCTGCGTAAGAGACATTAGAGAGTTTTAGCTTACCGTGATCCGTGATCCGCCACCGTGATCCGCCACAGCGCGTTCCACTACGCATGCCCAGACACCCCTTAACGCCGATAGATGGCGCCACATACTAGATGTCGGTAAAGCCCCTTGATTTGTCGGCACACAGACCTGCCGCGTCGGGACCAATCAGCTTGAACGCCCCGCCCACGCGCGGTATAGACAGTCACGGGGGCGGATCGCGGATCACGGTAAGCTAAATCTCTCTATTGTCGAATGCTTTGGTTATGTCAAGCCCGAGGATAGCCTTTGTACCCGCTCTTTTAGAGGGCCATAATATCTCTTTCGACAAGTGCCTCATAATGTCCCGAGTGGAGAGATTTGGGCAGAAGCCAATCATAATAGGAGGTAGAAGGCGACTACCTCCAACAAAATGATTAAGGCGGTTGAGAATGACGTGTTCCATCAGTTTACCAGCATAGGAAGTGAGGGAAATGGGGCGAAGATGCTCGAGAGCTAGTCGTTTGGCGGGCTTCGGTATGAAAGACAGCCGTGGAGGAAGTTATCGAGAAGCTCTTGGTCTCAGACGGGGTGTTTATGAACTATGCAGGAAATGTCTTGTTGGGATGTTTTGCAACCGTTCGTGTCTAAAAGTTAGCGGAGAAGTTGCCAGGTGCGGGTGAGCCCGAGCTGGCAGTTCATGCTGTCGCAAACGTCGCCCCATTGTTGGGTAACCAAGGCAACAGTGTGAGCCTCGATTTGCTTATCTACATGAGCTATTCGTTGCCGAAGCGTTCTATTGTGGCGTTGCGTCTTCCAGCGGTTTTGCATGCTTTCACGGGCCTGCCATAGATGGAGCAGATGGCTGTCTGTATTAGGTTGCTCAGCCGTGGTAGGGGATTCGGTAGTGAGGAGGCCCATTCATCTAGGTTATCAATCCGGATAAGGGCGTTCTGAGAACGTGGCTCACGAAACTTATTCCAATCCGTGATGAGGGTCGGGCGTCCTTTTCGACGGTACTGAGACGTGCTAAGGGTGGTCGCGAGGATATAGTGGTCGCTTCCGAGGGTATACCCCCGGTGTTGAGCCAGGTGAAGCCGGTGTTGAGCCAGATCAGGTGAAGTGTCAACAAACACGCCGTTTCCTTCGCAGATGGGAGTGTGAAGGTAAGTAATAAGAGTGAGTCCCAGTTCCTGTGCTCGCAGCCACAGATTGTTACCCTTTGGGTTAACAGTGCGGTGCCCCCAAAGTGGTTGGTGGGCATTGAAATCTCCTAGAATGAGGGGACCCGAGTGGTGCGCCAGCTTGTTGACACGGGAAAGAAGAGGGGTGAAGCCGCGTCTTCTGTCTTTTGGGAATGTTATAAATATTTAAAATTAAAAGGCTTTGATCCCACCTTTTCCGACGGAGGAGTTCCAGCAAGCAGAACAACATCTCCCCCCCCCCCCTTTCCCCAGAAATATTTCTTCAGCTTCTCTTGGTTCCGTGCCTTAATGTTAAAAAAAAAATGCCACAAATAGCAGCTTTGTGATGTCGAAAGTTTCCTTTTACGGCTGTAGTTCTAGCTTTGTGACAACCACTGACATTTATCCAGTGACATTCAGCAGGGAGTATAAAACTGTCAAAATTGCTTAAGGTAGCCAATTAGTACTGAAATATTACAGCAATGTTAATTTTGCACCTCCGTCAAATGTTAATAAAACCTTACTTCATACCTTCCTTTAAATGTTACAAGTAACCATTGGAAGAACACACGCTAACATGAACGTGAAAACGCCATACAATATTTTTTGCCTAATATTAAGAATTTTTTTAATAAGCTATTTAATTCGAACCCTTATACATACCTCATTAGCAAGGAAACTCGCTGCAGTCGGGCAGATGGGAGTTTGGCAACCAAAAATTAGGTACAAATAATAACAAGTGACGCATATGGCTAATTGGCGTCAAATTTAGCAGGGAGGTTTCTGTAACCAAATGAAAGTAATCGACCTGAAAAGAAAAATTGGTTATTTTGGGTAAGGTGGCAAATAAAGTAGGACATTATGATTGCGAGAGAGGTACGATATGCATGCCGCAAGGGCTCGTTGGTCTGAGCTGAATAAAGGTGGACATAAAGAATACGCAATGCAGTCAGTAGTAGCAATAGTTAGTAGCGTCCGGCGGTAGAGGCTTTATGACCATGCTCCTTTCCAACGCCCAGAACCAACGTTACTCTAGTAACGTTGCCTAGAACAGCGAGTTAAAACGGCTCCAGGAAAAAAATCGTGAGCGACGCAGTATGTTGCAGAATGGAGTATAACTGCTTTCGCATTCAAATGAATCACTGCCCGTAGGCGGTCCTAAGCAATATAGCCTCCGTAACTTTTGAGCTGGACTGCCGCTTTCTTCGGCATAGCATTGTCAGTTATGATACGCGTCAGAGTACAGTTATGCCCTATTAACCAGAATGATGGTTAACTAATATTAAACAATTGGCTTTTCAAACATTGTAGTTAGGCTCTTCTTATAATTACAGTTCTGTAGCCCGCCGCGAGTAATATCCATATCAGTTTCTTTTTATTTTTTGAAATGTCATTCTTGTCGCTTCTCCGCTGCAATAAATTCTTGCTCCGCACACGGGCGAAACAGAAACCACGCGGCCGAGAAGAGCGCTCGACGTCTATGCGGCGCGCCTTCCCACGCGGCTCTCTGCCCACTCGCCGTTTCAATCGAAAATCAGGCCAAATAAGGTCATATATGTGCAAAATGTAGCCCTTATATGGCTCAGATTTGGCCGTATCATAAAACATATGATTCATGGAAAGACCACGTGACACCCGCACCGCTAGTGAAGCGCACTCATAGGCATGGCTAGAGTAGGGTACCTCACAAGATATTTGGACGAGCATTCTTATTCGCCCATATTTCTCCTAGTCATGGCACTGAGCATTAGCGCTATTGTAACACAGTTTATCTCGATACAGAGTATAGAAAATTGGCTGCGAAACTTTCGAGTATGTGCCCCTTTTTAAAGGTCTTTAATACTTTAATACTTTAATGGTGCTGGCGAAGACTCTTGAGAGTTCCCTGGACTGCCAGAAGATCAAATCAGTCGATATTGTCGACCATAAACCCTGACTGCTCATTGGAGGGTCAAATTCTAAAGTTAAAGCTCAGCTACTTTGGTCATCTGATGAGAAGAGAGGAGTCGCTGGAGAAAGATTTGATGTTGGGAAAGGTTGAGGGTCACCGGAGAAGGGGTAGGCAGCGAACGCAATGGTTAGATGGCATCCTCGAGGCACTGCAGATGAAGTTATGTGATGTTAGGAGGACAGTGAGAGACCGGAAAGCGTGGCATGACATGGTCCATAGGGTCACGAAGAGTCGGACACGACTGAACGACTGAACTGAACTCATGGCACTGGCATGGCACTGAACATTACCGCTATTGTAACACAGTTTATCTCGACACAGAGTATAGAAAATTGGCTGCGAAACTTTCGATTATGTGCCCCTTTTTAAAGGTCTTTAATACTATCCATACTTCAGCAGTCCTTCACTCCAGTAAAAAAAAAGAAAAAAAAAGAGATTGGAACAATTCGAAACCGCAGGAAACCATAAGGTTTATATGTTCTGCGCCAGATGCATTTGTGAGTCTGCGCCCAAAAGCATCTTCTAAATGAATGAATGAATGAATGAATGAATGAATGAATGAATGAATGAATGAATGAATGAATGAATGAATTCAACTTTTCTTGAATGAGGAGCCAATGACTGGCTTCAAGGTCGCGGCCTGCGAGTTGACTGACACAAAAAGAATAAAGGAAGGAAGGTAGAAAAAAAAAAGGAGAAGGGCGAGGACAGTGCGCGCGTCGTAATCTTGCCTCTTCTCAGCGCGATATGGGCCGCCCGGAAAGCAGGCCGCGTCAGCTGCTTGCTTCTCCGCGGGAAGAAGCCGATACGGTCAAGCGTGGTGCCACGGACCTTCACCGGCTGCGACGGTCTCTCGAAAACACAGGTGCAAAAAAGACCAGAGAAGCTTCTTGGCTGCCGGCAAACAACAAGACCGCGTGCACACGTCGGCGGGCCCGTCCGCACGTCAAGTGAAGAGGCCGCACGCTCCGCTGCTCGCTCTTCGGAAAACGGCCGCTGCTTGCTCTTCGCTCGAGTTGTTACCGACGGTCAAAACAGCTGCGCCGCGACGGTTGCAGCTCGAAAAAGATGCGGTATTAGTGAATTAAAAAAAAAAAGAACATATTTGAAAACTCGTTTTGACTGAGGAAAATTGCACAGTACCCGTATCTCGGTGGATTCCTCAAACACGCCGCGATGAAAGAGAGGAAGGTGGGAGCGAAACATGGGAGAAAATACTAAGAGGATGTTTAAGGCGATAGCGCCTTTAAACACGGCCTTTTTATTCGCTGTATATATATATATATATACATATATATATATATATATATATATATATATTGAACCTTAAATTTCCTTTCGATGAAACGAAGGCGCCGCATCTGTCTCAGGTCTCGGTAGAGTCCTAAACTTACAACAAACCCGGGAACTGAACAGGAATACCCAGGTTCGAACCTGACCGCGGCGGCTGCGTTTCGAAGGAGACGAAATGTTGTGCGATGTCAGCACACGTTAAAGATGCTCAGGTGGTGGAAATTACCTCCACTGCTGCTACACTGCTTTCTTTGCTCCCTTCCCTTACGGCGCGGTTCAGGTGTCCGCCGAGAAATGTGGCAGTCACCGCGCTTTTTCTTTCCTATAAACCAATCTACGACATATAATTAGATGTACATATGACGCCGGTTCAAATCCTTATCGCAAATTAGCTTCCAAAATTACTGGAAGATGGACGCTACATGGGAGGCGAAATAGTATGCTACTGCACATGCGCGACGCGCACATCGAGCCTGTGGAGTCAGCGGCGACGCAACTCTGACGTCACGCACGTCGCATCTGTAGCTATTGCGCATGCGCAACGCGTGCAGCGAGGCTGCGAAGTCGGCGGTGCAACTTAGCCACGCGCGGCGCACATGTTGCCCGGCACATGCGCAGTAGCAGCTTTGGCTCCGCACGGTGACTTTGGCTTTACATGGCTATAGTGAAGCTTTCACTTTAAAAGAAATTTAACCAAGATGACATATCTGCATCTCCCTAGAAACAATCATCTTATACTCGAATGTTGCGGTATTCATCCGGGTGTCGATACATGTAGAGTCAATCTCACAGAGACCCTATGGTTTAGTGATGCCAGTAGTCGGGTGAATGAATCTGCGGCGATGGCAGTCAGCAAAGGCGATTGGAAGATTGGCGTCCGTCCGTCCGTAAATGCACACATACATGCACCAAAAGAAACCTCCGCGGCCAGTATTTGATCCTGCATCCTTGTGCTCAGCCATGGTGATGGCTAACATCATGGGCTCAGCAGTTGAGTGCCGTAACAATTGCATTACCACGGAGCGCTGTAAAAGTGGTGGGCACCGGAATAATTTCGACCACCTGGGGACCTTCGACGCGCATTGACGACGTACAACACGTAAAGACCTTATGCACTCTGCCTTCACTGAAATGCAGCTGTCGCATTTGAGCACTGCCCCGCCGGGGTGGTGCAGTGGTAAGACGCCCGACTACTGTGCCGGAGTACCCGGGTTCGATCCCTGCGTTTCGATGGAGGCGAAACGAAGTGGCGTCCGTGTGCTGTGCGATGTCAGCGCACGTTAAAGATCCCCAGGTGGTCCAAATTACTCCGTAGCCCTCCACTACGGCTCCTCTTTCTCTCTTTCCACTTTCTCTCCCACCTTCCTCCCTTCCCTTACGGCGCGGTTCAGGTGTCCACAGCTACAAGTGTGACAGATACTGCGCCTTTCCCTTCCTGTGAACCAATCAATCAATCAATCATTTGAGCACTAGCCACTGAGCCGCTCATTCCTTTCCTCGTGACCATTTTGCGAAGGAGGGAGTCGAAGAAAGGCGGGAAATATAATTAACTTTTTTAAACAATAATTGCAGCAAAGAAGGACGATCACATAAAAGAGAAACACAACACGCAGATGAACGCTGCACTCAAAACTGACTTAGTTCGAAACAGGGCCTCTTAAATATAAAGGTTCACCCCGTCTGCGCGCCACTCTATGAACGGACAGCCAGATGCCAAAGTTGCACCAGGAATATTTTATATATATTTTTGAGGAAATGTGAAAATACGATGTGTACAAAAAATTTCCGCGTCACCAATATAGCCTCGTTCCTTTATGGGATAGTACACCAGGAATTCCCGTTCGGGCGATCCTTCCTCCATTACAGCGCTAACGAGACGTTGTGTGCACTTCCTGCATCACTCGTAATGCCCAACCAAGTGCAGAATTTCATTGTTCTTTAAACTTCTTCTGACAAATCAGCCTGTCTGACTGACATACACTTTTCCGCATTCAAGTCGCAGCTCGTATACCAGTTCTAAAGCACGTTGCACATAAGGCATGGTGCGCTTTTTGAAGCCGGGTTTCGCCATGCGCTTCGCGTGTTAACATATCGCCGTGTGTATCCCAGGTCCTTAACAATAAAGTTAAAGGTCAAAATGAGTATCGGAGGGGCGATTTACACTGCGAGCGCTGTGCGTCAGACGTGACGCGCTGTCATGGGACTACTGACGTCAAATCTCGAGTATGTTTTGCATATAATTCTTACCTGGCATAGCCACGTGAAGCTATCGCAACATACTCGGTTTACCCAAAGCTAAACCGCAGCCAATTTTCCCACGCTTGCTTCTTCATGTGTTCTTTCCGCACAAGCGAAGGCACAGTTTGGAAAGAGAAAAAAAAAACAAAAAAAAAAAGCGGTACCCCAAACCTGTTTGCAAACTCCATTTGTGGTGCTCGTACGAAATGAACCTTGATATTTAGCAGGCTCTGTTTCGAATAAATCCAGTTGCAAGTACAGCATTCGTCCGAGTGTTGAGTGTTTCTTCTTTATGGGATCGTGCTTCTCCCTTCAATTATCATTTCAGAAAGTAACCAATTAGGCAAAAAATTATTTTACTAAAATGGCATGGTCTGATGTGACGAAGTCCGTAAGAAGAATGTTGGTGTAGCGACTGAAGGGAGTATTTAAAGAAGTGTGCAAGAGTCTAACAACTGGCTCCGGCTGAGCCACCATCACCTCTAAAATTTGTTTTTTTTTTTTTTTTTCCTTTGCCGCATTCCTTTGATTGACTTCGCTCTACTTTGGGTGGCTGTTATGGATCACCAGTGATTATGTAATTTACATTTGCTGCGCATACACTTCGGTTTTTCTTTGACTGGCACTATTTCGTCTTAGCGCGCTGCTTAGTATCAGTCGATGACGCACGCTAGCTGACGTCATCCGTCGAAGCGCGCTCACTTTCAGCGCAACCGATGCAGACTATATCCCTCTCTTTATGGGCGTTCAGCGTTTCTTGCACTCGGTTTACTCATCACGATAGCTCAGTGATTATGGCGCTCTGATTACCCGGGCTAATGGCCGCTTTTCAATGCAGGCGAAAGGCAAAAAAAAAAAAGAAAAAAAAAGCACCCGCGCGTGTTCTTTTAGTGGAAGAGATTCTCAGGTGACGTAAATTATTCCACATCTCGCCTCTATGACGTCTGTCTCTTCCTCCTTTCTCTTCCTTTTTTCATGCTTTCCTTGACTCAGACTAAGTTCCAGGCTCTGGACGCTTCACTCGGAGACACACACGATAGCGCGAAGCTCCTGTGTCGCAGAGAAGCGTCGGCGTTGCCGCCATTGTTGTGTCGCGAAAATCCGGTTTGGTCGACAGGGTTATGGTTATTTCAAACATGCTTGGCTTCATACATGGTAGCAAAGTGACTAGAGCAATACATGTAATGCCAATTTTATGTCGCCGCGTGTCTCAAATGATTAACTGCGTAAGCTAATTGATTTCGCTTAAGAGAACCTGATTTCCCGCAGAAACCGCGTCCGTGTGGGACGCCTGTTAGAAAGGAATAGTTACCGACGGCACTTATGAATACTTATATGCTGTGAAGGCGAAAACATTGACTACGTTTTGTAAAGTTCACCCACTAATCTGCTGCAATCAATTCTTAGTTCAGAGTAATTCATCCTAATTTAAAGTCATCCAGCCTAATTCGTCCAAATGTAACATATAGGAAGAAGCGTATAACGTTTTCAAAAATAACCTTTTGGTCGCGGCCCGATTTGACGAGAATTTTACAAATATTACGTTTCAACAATCTATCACAAGTCACCCTTACCCCATCGTAACCTACCGTAAACCAACATAGTCCATCATTATTCAACTACAGTCCTCTTTAATCCAAACTGGTTCCAATGTAACTGCCCCTCAATTCACCGCAATTAAATAAAATTCCCTAAAACCCACACTAATCCATCTTATTACAATTAAGCTCCATGTAATTCGCTCATGTCCATCGCAATGCACAAAATTATCTTAATCTACTGTAATTTGTCCTAATACAACTTAATCTAAAATAATCCACTATAATTGATCAGAAACTATAATTAGTTCACCGTAATAGAATTTAAATCATTACAGTCCAAATCAATAGAATAGTGCAGTCTTATTCCACCGCAAGGCACTGTGATACGAATTATCTTTTCCGTTACGTAGATCAAGAAGCTATTTTGAACTGGCGTCGGTTCCTGATTGATCCTTATGTTGATAGGGAGGAAAGATGAGAGGAGGGGGGGGGGGGATATTCTAGGATTCCCAGAAGATTTGCAATCATCATTCAGCTCCTCATCTTGAACCCGTGCAGCCTGTCAGAATCAAACTGTGAGCCAAAAAGGACTAAACTTTGCATGGACAACTTTTACGGGATTGCAGATTGGGCTCGTGTCGAAAGCCGCTGCCGCAAACAATAGTTAAGAGTAAGGTGTCAAAACTTGTCGAAAACACCATGGCATATTGTATGGTGCGTATGTGGTAATGCGTCGTACGTAGGGTTCATTGGTGGTTGGGCATGGCTGATTAAGTAAGATTAATGGAGATTAGGATAGGTAACAGTGAATGAAAGGTAATTACGCTGGATTAGGGTGGGTTAAGATGAATTAAAGGGTTATGGTGGATTAAGTTTGAGTATAACGACCTAGGTTGAATTAGAGTGGATTCAAATGAATTAACTTGGATTTGGATTAACGAGATTATGATACACTAGTGGTGAACATAAGGAATAAGTTGGATTAAGGTGGGCTATAACGGATGAAGTCCGATTAGAGTTGATTCATGTGGATTATGTTGAGGTAAGTTAGCTTGGAATGGTGTAAGTTGGATAAAGGAAATTATGGTGACTGAATTGAATTAAGACCAAATATAATGAATTAAGATGTATTACAGCGAATTCATTTAAGGTCATTATGGTTGATTAAGATCAATTAAGGTTGAATGAGATGTCTTAAGTTGGAGTTCAATTAATTAGGCTGGATTAGCTTCGTTAAATGAGCTTATGGTAGAATGTTTAATCTAATGAATTAGGTTGAATTAAGTCGGATAATGTTTAATTACGTTGTATTAGAGTGGACTATAATTGAATAAATGAATTAGAGTGAATCGAGTTGGACTAAAGGAATTTTTATGGATCAGGTTCGATTACGATTAAAGGATGAGAAACGAAGTAAGAAGAGTTGCAGCAAGGGAATGAGGCAATGAGCACGCACGCTATCTCGTCAACTCGTGGAGCGGAGCTTAAGCTTCCCCATAATTGTGGGGCGACTTGCTTTCAGAAATACAAGTCCCTAACGGGAGAAAGTCTATTCCCTAAAAGTCTACTCGAGCCCCATTCATTTTTCCTCCAGTGTCAATTGTTCTCCCCACTGACTATATACTCTTATTTTCGAATGCTCACTCGTGCAGGTGGCCTTCAGGCCTAAATTGCAGGTTCCTGATCTTGTTCCTGATAGAGGAAGACATCCCTCCATTTATCATAACTCAAACATCCTCAGAATGTTTACGATTTGTGGGTATCAGACCACAAGAGATTTTTTCTTCATCTGTTACTGCATGTTAAGTCCCTGGCCCCGCCTTTCACTGGCTCCTTATAAGAATTTCTCACGTCGAGCGAAGCTACTGACGGCATGCTAAGATTGTGACGGTTGACGGCATGCTAAGATTGTGGGATTGAAAATTGAAAGGGCTTTACATTGAAAAGGGCCCACTGCAGAAGAACGGTAGTTTAGACAGTTGTCCTGTCCCTTATGTGTAGCGCTAAAAAGGATTTCACCAAGAAAACGTAAACCAACTAAAAGCAAACGTTGCTTATCTCAACATTTTGTTGTCCTTGTCTACCAGCCCTATTAACGCTGAACGCAGGATAAGGCACCGAGTCTCGATATTTAAAAAGGTCTAACATTTTCAAATGGCTGATAGTTTGATTTTTTAAACAGAGGCTATTCACTCAAAAAGGTCATTGTGCGCATGCAAGCCTTCTTACTTAACACGCGTCGATAAGCGCCGAGTGCAGCTAGCGCGGTAAAGCGTCACGACGTTATCGTATAGAGCACGTCGTTTTCTCTAAGCGAGATATGCCCTTGAAAGTGGAGAGGAAAGAAAAGGTAGAGAATCGAGACTGGCGAAATTCGAGCTGCTATCAGCACCTGGCGTTGCCTGCCACGATCGACGGCCTCTTACGGTGCGTTGAACCAGCTCTGCACCGATCCTTAATAACGAGCGGAACGTCTAAGCACTAACATGGCGATTAGAATAGGTCACAATATGGCGGTAATTATGAGAGATCCAGTGCGAGCCGCGTCAGTCCAAGCTCCTGAGTGGAAATTGGTGTAATTATACGGAGCTGTATAAAACAACGCAGGTTAGAGAACAGAGGCGAGCTTGAGAAGTGTTTTCTTTTTTTAATCAAGTGAGAAAGAGGAATTGAACTTGGGAAAGGCAGGCAATCTGAAGAACTAACAATCATAGGTTTGCTGAAGTGTTTGAGTGTATTCCAAGAGAAGATGAAATGCACCGGCGATTATGCGATATGATGGCATCAAACTGCATTATCAGCTTTGGTTTGAACAAGAGGCCTATGTCGGAGGAACTGCTGCTGGGCGCTTGGCAGGACAAGGGGAAGGGTGTCCAGGCAGTGCGTGCTCTTTGCCGTTTTTTGTGCGCCAGCGGGCTTGATTCGCGCTTGTGAGGCAAGCTACTATGCCTGTATATTTATTTCATATGCCTTCTGCCACATCGTCATCCCACCCATCATGATCTTCTTTCTTCTCCCCTTCCCCAGTGCAGAGTAGCAGGCCAGATTTTAATTATTCCGGCCAACCTCTCTGCTTTTCCTTTCAATAAATCCATATATCTATCTATCTCTTGGTAATAGCCCAATTCGCTTTTACATTGGTCGCCTTTCCCTTTTGAATTTCATTTCGTTGTGGCCTTCTGACTGCTCGGTGGTGGCGGGTCGATCGAGGCTCGCAAGAAAGAGGTACAAATTCATAGGTAGAGATACACGAGGTTCGTGTCCGGAAGGAGACAGCACTCCCGCACGTACTCACGCAAAACTATGACTATTTTGCGAAAGAGAAATGTTGGCCGCTTACTCAATGAAAAGCTAGTGGTCGGAGGATGAGAATTCAGTTGAGATGGCGAGTTTGGCCAATTTAGCGGAATGTCTCTACGGTGGGCGTGAACCACTACAGCTGGAAATCATCGGAGACATGCGTTTTTTGAAGGTCTAACTCTACAATCTCCAATAAACTCGGAATGCATGAAGTTGGCAATGATTGGCATTGACCGATTACCAAAAGCAAGAAACAAAAAACCATTTCCAACGCCTTGCTACCATTTTTAAACTGATGATCCCTTCCTTGGCTGTTGAACATTCTTCCCAGACTGTTGAACTTCTGCATATTAATTTTTAGACTGACTGTCTTGTGCGATGGCTGCTTTTCGATGGAGGCGAAAAGCAGCCGCAAGGCGCCCGTGCACTGTCCGATGTCAGTGCATGTTACCCCGGGTGGTCGAAATGTCCGAACGCCTCCACTACGGCTTCCCTCGTAACGTTGGGTCGCTAAAACCCAATAAACCAAACAGACCTACTATCTCGACTTGCCTAGAGAAAGTAACGTATTTCCTATCCTATCCTATCCTATCCTATCCTATCCTATCCTATCCTATCCTATCCTATCCTATCCTATCCTATCCTATCCTATCCTATCCTATCCTATCCTATCCTATCCTATCCTATCCTATCCTATCGATTTGCCTGTCTACGTCTTCACTCTTTACAATTCGTCTCCTGAGTTATTTAACAAGACAATGTCATCGAAGAATCGCAAATTGCTGCAATAATCTCCATTAACGCATATCCCTAATTTCCTAATCCAGATCTCCGAATACTTCATGTAAGCAGTGAATAGCACTAGAGAGTTTGTGTTTCCCTGCCGAACACCCTTCCTTATAGGGATTTTATTGCTTTCTTTATGGAGGAGTATGGTTACTGGGCATCTTCCAATGTGTTCACACATGCCTCCTCTACGTGACGTTTTTGGTTTCGAATGAATCAAATGCTTTCTCGTAATCTATGAAGGCTATGTGTAGAGGTCGGTTGCATTCTGTTTAATAACTTGTTCATAAAAGCAGGTAAATGTTTAAGTGATGACCAATACTGAAAACACTGGTAACCGTCTCAGTAATTTGAAGAAAATTGACCAGCGTTGTTAATGGAAAGAGATCGATTGTCATTTCTGTTCAGCTCACAACGTAACCAGCGACCTTTTTTACAATACCCTCAGATGTTGCGTTATCGATAGCTGCATCAATAGCAAAGCTTATGGCGAACATAAAAAAAAAAAAGCTAGGAGTACACTTAAGGGCCTTTAAGCGCATAATGCGCCAGTGCAGGGCTAGGCGACCACTCGATATATAAAGCCCACATGATGAAAAACGCGGCTAAGAGCTCGACATTTCACTGCATTACATAAAGCCCACTTTAACCAAGCCATATGAACATACCTGTGCGGCCTATAGGTGTAGCCTGCCTGACTCTGCATCCAAAAGCACTGGAATGTTGATTGTTATTCCACCTTCCCACCGCAAATGAGCAACTCAAGTTAGCAGCTCTTCCCAAGTTTGTGAAATCGTGTGGTCTTCAGCTACACAAACCATCGAAGAATCAGTGCTTGGTCATGCCAGCCCTGCCAGCTACACCAGTTACCAGCTGCCAACGCCGTGCTCGGGAGTTTTCGTTTATAACGGCAACGCCGGGTTTTCTGTTTAACGTGCCCTTCCATGGCGTTAAAAATAAAATCTCCATAAAGATCACCCGGTGACTCCGTGGTCATGTGTCCTTTTCCTGGGCAATGAGAATGAAGCGCTGGGCTCACCTGTTACCCAATGAAATGTACAATTTGTGATCACGTGACAGAAGGCTTTGTAGTGAACTGTAAAGCTCCCCGAACGGACGAATATTCAGGAGGTTTTCCACGGCTTTGTCGTCGTCCCGGAATCTTTCATTGCTGTGTTCATGAGCCGGCTCTAAATCGAACGTGTTGACACAAATCTACGCTTCCTCTAATCTACACTCGCTTTACCCCCGTAGTTTCGTGCTCAGCTCTACTACACAGATAAGAGTTCGATATCAATGCTAGATAGTCGTATACCGTATTGCCTGCTAAAAGTTGCAGGCCCGCCCTACCGAGCGCCTAAAAGCAAAGTTTCTGCTCATCGCTCAGTTGGCGTTCAAGGACCTTGCATTGCGGTTTCCCAGCCAGGAGGCCTCTCGGGTAAATAGAGATAACCACGGAGTGGCAGCGTTTTCTAACCCCTGCTGCTGTTACAGCAACCTTCGCTGTTCAAGTGCGGATGAACCCTTGGGAGGAACACTAGACACGGTTTTCAAGTAGCGAATAACTCCAAGCGTATTTCGGCAAACATATGGAAACTGAGTGGTTCTATAGTTCTTGGTACAGCGTCCAAGCATCCACATTAGCGAATTGAGCGGCTTCGTAATGGGACACATACGAAAGAAGCCAATAGCTACTGCTACAAAGAAAAGCAGAGCGTACTATGAGTTTATCAATATGGCATAATACTGTAACTGTGGAGGTCATTAATTAGAAAGTAAAAGAACTACATGCCGCCGGTGAAATCTGAACCCAAGATCTCCGAATTTCGCTTCTTGTGCTCTTCGACTGTGCTATGACAACGGTAATTTAATCTTCCATTTTCCTGGCTATTTCTGTTACGTGTAACCTATATTCGAGAGTGTTCGCCAGTGTTGAGAGTGTTCTGGCGAATGCTCTCGAGCATAGGTTACATGTAGCATAAATACCCAAGAACATGGAAGATTGAATTGCTGTCGTTATAGCTCAGTCAAAGACCACAAGAACGCAAATTCGGAGGACTTGAGTTCATCTATGAGTTTATCAATATGGCATAATACTGTAACTGTGGAGGTCATTAATTAGAAAATAAAAGAACTACATGCCGCCGGTGAAATCTGAACCCAAGATCTCCGAATTTCGCTTCTTGTGCTCTTCGACTGTGCTATGACAACGGTAATTTAATCTTCCATTTTCCTGGCTATTTCTGTTACGTGTAACCTATATTCGAGAGTGTTCGCCAGTGTTGAGAGTGTTCTGGCGAATGCTCTCGAGCATAGGTTACATGTAGCATAAATACCCAAGAACATGGAAGATTGAATTGCTGTCGTTATAGCTCAGTCAAAGACCACAAGAACGCAAATTCGGAGGACTTAAGTTCATCTATGAGTTTATCAATATGGCATAATACTGTAACTGTGGAGGTCATTAATTAGAAAATAAAAGAACTACATGCCGCCGGTGAAATCTGAACCCAAGATCTCCGAATTTCGCTTCTTGTGCTCTTCGACTGTGCTATGACAACGGTAATTTAATCTTCCATTTTCCTGGCTATTTCTGTTACGTGTAACCTATATTCGAGAGTGTTCGCCAGTGTTGAGAGTGTTCTGGCGAATGCTCTCGAGCATAGGTTACATGTAGCATAAATACCCAAGAACATGGAAGATTGAATTGCTGTCGTTATAGCTCAGCCAAAGAGCACAAGAAGGGAAATTCGGAGGACTTGAGTTCATATATGACCAGAGGCATGTAGTTGCTCCTTTACTTTCTAACCAATGACGTCCACAGCTACGGTATTATCTCATATTGATTAAAACCTAGAAAAGACCCCTAGGCTTTCCTTTGGGCCAGCGACTGTTGGCTCCCTTCGTATGTATTATCGAAGTGTGTGTGTTCTTTAAATAA
Organism: Amblyomma maculatum; assembly: GCF_055883805.1. NCBI lineage: Eukaryota > Metazoa > Arthropoda > Arachnida > Ixodida > Ixodidae > Amblyomma > Amblyomma maculatum. The sequence goes on along the minus strand of NC_139351.1, from coordinate 111,348,906 downwards.
TAACACACTGTCAGTAGAGAATTACAGGGTGGTTAATGAGAGATCACGAAGATCAGTGCACGACGCGTTTCTGTTTAATCAATGTGTACCCAATTTCCTTAAGAAAATGAAGAATCCGAGAAAAAAAAATTAAATATTACTTCACTTGACGTCGTTCGGACTCCATTAGATGTCAATAACAGCGAGTTTTCGGCAACCAAATATGTTATACTACTACTAAATTAGAGCAAAATCATTAACGTTCTACATCTGTTAAGTATTGTTCAGTGTTATTGAAACATTTTGCAACACAATACGGCCATGAACAAATGTACTACATACATGCGGCTAACACCAATAAACAACATCTGATTCATGAAATACAGCAGAAGTATATAGTATACAGAAGCGTAAATTAAATGCATTTGCGTGCGAAAAAAAGCTAACCTTATTGTTTTTGAATTGACACTTTCTATAACAATTTCATTGTGGCGTAAATAGTTTAACCGAGGGGACAATTTATGTGCAAGCATTTGTTGGCCAAATGCCCGTGAGAACGGTGTGATTCAGTTGCCTGCAGACCGTGAAGCACATGTTTGTGCACGTGTTTTATTAAAGAATAAATTGCATTTGAAAGTATCATGCGGTTAGAGGCGATTATTTGCGTCATGCAGCGAATTATTTTGTGCCAGTGAAGGTATCGCCTGGTATTACGCTAAAACGTGAACAACCGCATGCTATAGGCGTTATAATTTAATTCCTTAAACTTTTTTGACAAATAGCCCTTTGTTTATTTCTTTATTTCTGTTTATTTCTGTAGTTCCATCTACACAGGAAAACATTACTTTAGACAAAAATAAAGATTTGTAGACATATGGCTAAATTCTGAGCGGCGGGAAGAAATGGAGCTCTGCCAATATGCCTACAATTTTGGACAAACATTAAAACGTGTGTGTGTGTGTGTGTGTGTGTGCGTGCGTGCGTGCGTGCGTGCGTGCGTGCGTGCGTGCGTGCGTGCGTGCGTGCGTGCGTGCGTGCGTGCGTGCGTGCGTGCGTGCGTGCGTGCGTGCGTGCGTGCGTGCGTGCGTGCGTGCGTGCGTGCGTGCGTGCGTGTGTGTGTGTGTGTGTGTGTGTGTGTGTGTGTGTGTGTGTGTGTGTGTGTGTGTGTGTGTGTGTGTGTGTGTGTGTGTGTGTGTGTGTGTGTGTGTGTGTGTGTGTGTGTGTGTGTGTGTGTGTGTGTGTGTGTGTGTGTGTGTGTGTGTGTGTGTGTGTGTGTGTGTGTGTGTGTGTTCCTCAGACATTATTTTGTGGAAATAAACGCCACATATTTTTACTGTAGGGGCAATTTCAATTTGCGTGCAGCCAAAGCTTAGGTTACGGTGTGAGGGAATCGGTGACTGTCTAGCGAAAAAAAAAAAGGCTTTTATTTCGTTACATTCATTTCTAGTGAATTAAATCTGCTCTGCGTGCTTAAGTTTTTCAGTGACTTTCATATACGAATTTATATGCTGAATCTGTTGTTTCGAAGTAAAAGTATTGTATCTCCAACGCACATAATATATTCTGGCTTTGTACTGGCATGTATGGTTGCTAAGTTGGATTGTAAAAAAGATTCCTTAACTGTCTAAATCTGGGTAAACTTCTGAACCGCCAAGTTGAAGGAAGTAGTAGAAATGGCCAAAAAGGGGGAAAGGGAGGTAAAGGCAAAATGGCCGAAAAAGGGGAAGTGCAACTCAAGAGGACCACCAGGAACGCTTGCTAAGTAGGGATAAAGACAATAGCTGATATCTGTCAGCATTACTGACACCGATGCTTTGTTTCCTTAGGGTGAACTCCTCCCACGACATAAATCGCACACTCTCTTTATCCGGGCAGAAGTTCCACTAAGTGGATAGCAAATGTTTAGGAAGTTTGCATACATAGTTCCTGAGTTATGATTCACGCCTTCTGACAAGATATCTAGGGCAGTTACCCCTACCAATTTACAACTGAGCTAAATGCTTCTGTGTGTATGACGGTATACGTATATCGATACAGCTAGCATAGAACCGGGTTAACTAGAGAGATATGGGAGAGGTGCAGTAGGTATCCCAGTTTATATTGATGATGATTATGATGATGATATGACCGTTTCTTGTCACATAATTCTACTCTACGCTAGGTCTCTTTCCATATACCAGCGTAGATTGCATAACTGAAATCCCTTGCTTAAGGGCCAGTTGTCCTACGTAAGCGGGGACGAAATATTCTTATCTTATAATGAATAACTCCGTTTACATCCGCTGTCCGAAGACAATGTTGCCAGGCTGGACTCTGGCCTCAAAAAAAAAAAAAAAAAAGAGAACTTGCACCCTTAGTGGCCCATTTCTGTGCGATTCACGTATCACGTAAGCACCCATAATTACGTGGGAGTATTCTTTGCTGCTGTTGTTTGTAAGTGTCATCTAGATTCGTATCACTAGATATCAGAGAAGCAGTCGACAGGTCCGCAGCCGCGCTACGCGGAAGAACTGTTAGAAGGCCGTGCCCTCTCCTTGTGAGAGAAACGAGCAAGTCACGACTGTCTGCGTCTTCTTCTTGACAGCAGACAGCACAGCAGTGCAGGCCGCCGTAGGAATCGCACAAAGAACGCAGAGTTGACGGTGCCAGTCTCGCCTTGGACATCCACATTTGAGTACGAGCCAAACCAGCGCTAATGCGATATACAAGGAGTTTCAGCAGGCTTGTTCCAAGCTTTAAAAAAGGAAACAACGGGTCTTAAGAGAAAACCGACTGAGTCAAGGTGATATTCGTCTTGGCCAAGTCACCGTGCTTTTTAAATGCTTGCCCAGATCAGCATAAGCATTAGAATCAGGACGCACCACTGTCAAGCTACATGCAAGTACTACAACGACCATGTACAATTACTATGTAGTATGGGCGTGCCACGAGAGCTTGAACATCGCCAAAATAGACGACCCAAGGCCTGAGCAGTACGAGGAGACGGCGAAGGGTATAAAATAAAAAAGGGGTGCGGTATATATTAGTGGAAAGAAAAAATCTGTTTACGGACCATCTCACATGCGCATAAAAAAAAAAAAAAAACGAAGGAAGTCAGGGCGAGGATATTCAATGCCGTTTCTGCCTCACGAAACTGGACGTGTAATCTCGAGTTAAGTTCCTGTTGTTGTTAGTTTTGTAGGGTTTGACGGTCCCAAAGCAACTCAGGTTATAAGAAACTACGTAGTGGAGGGCTCTGGAAATTTCGACCACCTGGGGTTCTTTAACGTGTACTGACATCGCATCACACACGGAGCCCTTAATTGCTTTTCGCCTCCATCGAAAAGCGACCGACGAGTCCGGGACTCGATCCCGCATCCTTGGGCACAGTAGGCGAGCGCCTAGCCACTGCACCACCACGGCGGGGAATTTCTGTTACGACACGGCACTGGTTTAAAGAGGTGAATCTTTTCTCACTATCTGCTTAGTTCCTATGACCTGAAGATAACGATGGACTATGCGCGCATTCAGCGCTGCACTGGCAATAACGAAACAAACCACATTACGAACAGACCATGTAACTTCTTTAAAAAGAAATTGACATACAAAATAACTAACAAACAGGTATGGTATCAACACTATAGCCAAACGGGCGAGTTGGTGGAACATATTGGATGGAAAAACAGAGCGACAGACGAACACGACAGAAAAGGTATGGTATCCTTGATTATAGCCCCATCTTCCTGACACGAAAGAGATGAAAAACGATAGCAAAAAAACAGGGCTTGGAAAAGACTTTGTGAAAAGGCGCAATATATCAGACGTCCCAATAGCAGGAGAGAAAGAAATTTGATAATTCTCCTCGACAAAGTACTCGGGCATAATGTGCCACAAAACAACACTTCAAAGAGAGAATAAAAAAATTTGCGGACAGGTGAAAGAGGCTCACTTATAAATAAAAACAGAGATTGACCTATAGTATGATTATCTAGCTTGTTGCTCTACAGTACTAAAGAGGGGGATAATACAGGTTACGATATATAATGGTTTAGACACCACAGATATCTAATTTGGAAAAAGGCGCGAAGCTGGACAAAGGTCTGACTGGTGCAAGTTTGAGTGCATTTTTCATGCATTTCCTGCATCGAGAGTGCCTACCACGAACTAAAAGCCGCACTATCAGTAAGTATTCCTCGTCATGTTTATAAAGCACTCGGCAAATACGTGGAATGCCGGGCACAGTTCCTTACCTCTCATTGGCATCGTCAGTGGACAGAAAAACGAACAAGAAAACCTTGCCGCAGTTTTCGTGCGAAGATATCGACAAAAGGGAAATAGCACAGAGAATAACGTCTGAACATTCTTACGCAGTACCCCTCCATATGGTCACTATGCGTGGCAGCTAGAGCTATGGAAGGCACAACCGAGATCAGCAAATCAGTAGCTGCGGTTGGCTGCGACCGGCCTCGTGTTTGACAGGGGATCGTATATGACTCGTGCGGTTATTGTGATCATCTAAGCTATGAGAAAACCGCCAGCCGATCGAATACACCAACGGTTTTGGCGTGGTCGATTCGGCCTTGACTTGCTCCCACCAACTCCTTGTAGATCTCGCAGCATTGCCAGCACTTTGTAAAGAGGCAGTAAGTCTCTACTGCGCGTGCGAAATAACCGCTCAAATGACCTTAATCAAAGCGGTGGTTTGGAGCGTACGGCAGTGAGGCGTTTGACCAGTCCAACCAGAGCCGCACTCCACGAAAACCAGTACGTCCGTTGTTCCGAGTCATAGACACGGACGATGCCGGCAAAGGACGATACCCCGTGAGAGGCCTGAAGCCGCCCTGTGTCATGGCTAAATTAAAGTATTAATAATAATATCGTAATTAGCAAAGACGTTGGGAGCGGCCGACTTTTCTCCTGGGACCCCAACCCGCTTCTGGAGCCTCTGCTGCTGCCGACGAGCGAATCCGAGCCAGCAAACCCGGTCGGCGCGCTATGCAAGCAGGCCCGGATCGGCACAGCAGAGCGCTTCGGCTCCGTTAATCTCAGCTGCTGAGCTGAGCAGCCGCGGCGTCAGCCCTGTATCAGCAGCGAGCAGCGCGATGCTATATAACCGGCCGCCGTGGCCGGCACAGGGCAGCACGCTCGGTTGTCCCGGTGTACGACCCAAGGATGCGTGTCCTCTTCGGCCTCCCGCTGCTGCTGCTTGCAGGTGAGCTATAGGACCAGGGCACCGTAACCCCCCGCCGCTTCTCTGGCTCGGATATGCCTTCGGAGACTACTTGCCCGCGACGGGCCGCTCGCCTGGGATCAGACTTGGAGTAGTCGGGAAGTCTCGTCTGAGGCTAGCCTTTGGAGGAGTAGACTTGGAGTAGCCAGGAAGTTGACGGAGTAGTCAGAGTAGCTACTGCATTCTTGAAGCATGACTCTCCCCTTTAGTTGGCAGTAATTTCAGAGTACGGCTCGAAGCCGAGTGCCAGGGCACCGTCCCCCTTGCTTCTATGGCGATCGGATGTGCCTTCGGAGACGACTTGCCTGGAACCGACTGCTTTCTGAAGCCAGGCTTGCAGGAGTAGACGTGGATTAGTCAGGACGTTGACGGAGTATTCAGAGTATTTACTACAGAACGGAAGCATGTCTTTTCACTTTGATCTGGCAGTAATTTCAGAGTGCGCCTCTAAGTAGGTGCCACAGAGGACTGCAGGTGGCTGCAGGGACACGATGCTTAACGGTCTTATAGCAGCCGAGTATTACTGGGCGTAGTTTTAAGCTGATCCTCGTCGCTATTATGATTTTACGACCATAGCGTCGTATATGAATAACTGATGTAGGAATAATATGCACTGTGGCATACGACTCCGCTGCAACTTATATATGTGTCCTATATGGTACGTCCGAAGTCACAGCAGGTTCGGATCCCTTTCTAGATAAGCGCGCCGCAATGAGAAATCAAACGAATTAAGGCGGAAGTGAATTACCAGCCTTTTCATAATTTAAAGATTAACATATCAATGTTTACTAAGTGACCAGCCGGTAATGGTAATCAGATAAAGCAAACACATTACCACGTTGGGGCACACTTGGAATTACCAAAACAGCTGATGCCAAGATAGAGCACCTAAAAAGTTTGCGTAACTCCTCTTCCGTGAAATAAATATATTCGCACTCTAAGCTACGCATTTCTATAAAGGCCCGTGTGCAGTAAGTGGTGCCTCAGAATCCTTCAGTGCACTAAGCAAACAAAAGACGCATCGCAAGCTTGGCCACCAAGATGCTAAAAAGGCATATATGAATTCTCATGTCCAACGTATTCCTTAAACTTACGCGGCGTATAAACAAACCAGTCCCGTAGTGTCAAAACAGGAACGATGTCCTTGAGGTTCCAGTTACATTTGCAAAAACCTCAAATGGGTTTGTCGTGAGGATCTGAGGATCATTGAGACAAGACCAAGTATTCTCCAAGAGTGCTGAAAATGCAACCCCCTGAGAATCCGTTGCATGCTCTGTGACGATCCCGCGCGGGGAAAATGAGGGCTGCTGTCCTGGCGTGCACATAGATGCAATAGGCTCATATATAAAAACCGCTAGCCTTAAAAGTGCCCAAAAGCTGTCACAAAGCTTTTTTCAACGATTTAACCGAAATCGCCGTACGCTACACTGAGTCTGGCTAGAACAAACACTTTCATGGCGCCGTTACGTAGTACTATTCAAAGATTCTTCATTACTGAATAAGTACAACTATCAGGAAGTGTCTTTCGTGATAGCATTTGCGGGGCGAATTAATGCTGCGAAAAACAGCAAAGCACAAAAAGTCTAAAGAGAGAGTAAGCAAATTTTTGTGCGAGACTCCAAGAATGAGCAACTATAACTCCGAAAGAAAAATGACAAAAGTTGCACTTGACGTACTTGTATCAGGATACCATATCGCGATGTTCTAATTTAAACCTACAGTGGATCACTGCTTGCACTCGATAATCTTTGCTGCCACTCGGGAAATAGTGCCGACTAAAACGCTGTAATAGGCGGGGTTAAATAGCAGCTTGCGCGTCACGCGCTTTTTTTTGTAGTTGTTGTTCAGTGAGTAACCACTTATTTTGCCTTCTCTCTTGTTCCCTTCGCAGCCGCAGCCAATGGCGTCCTCTTCGGTGAGTACTGCTCCTCATCAACTCCTCAGCACGTCTGCAATATGCTTAGGAACACAGTGCTATACACCAAGCACCCGCCACGAGCAGTTTCATTACTGAGAAACACGGTGACAAATAATATAACTGCAATATTCAATGCCTCTCTAACATAGCTTTTTTAGATGTTTCAGTGTGAATCCGCGATATCTTCCCTGCTTTAATTATGCCGGGCGTCAACAAGCAACGAGTACAGGGCGAAGCCGACAGAGCAAACTTCAGATGATGGGGTTAATAAGCAAAGCGTTTCATCTTCGCGCCTAGCATATATCGATCAGTACTACGAGAACGCACGTGAAACGTGAACTGCAGTAAATGATGTAGCTCAAGTATTCAGTGAAAGAAAGTCCCCACTCATTGGTTGTAGATATGGCCGCGTAAAAAAAAAAAAAAAAAAAAAAACGATCTGAATACACCGAGATGTAGACTTCAGATGATGCATAATCCAGGCGAAAGAGATGCGGAACTTCAACCACACACACGCCATAAATTTAGGCTTAGCGTGAGCAAATAAAGACTGCACGTGGCTAGATTTCTCGAAGGCTAGCAGGTTAATAATCGCTGGCTCCGCGCAAACCAAAGGAAATCGCATGCTTGGCCCGGTTTGCCATTAATTGTACGCTAACGTTCTAGACACGATACAGAACGCGTTAGGTTGCAGGCTCATGCTTACATTGACTCGTTAGGCTTACCACAAGTCCGGAACTGCTGCGCATGTCCAAGAGGTGGCCGGGCGCGTAATCATCGGCTCCAGATGCAAGCGCAGGGCGATGCGTGCTTGCACCCAATTCGCCTTTCTACACAGACATCACAGACTTCTTTAAGTCGTAACTGGACACACATGAAGCGCGGACAGCGAGGTCCCGTTACCATTGGCCGCCTCGACTCTTGATTCGCAGATCCGGTACCCTCGGCTTACTCCAGCGGCTTGGTGTACAAGGTTCGCGCCACGGTGTCCCTGAAGAGCCCCGAACTGACGGTGACCGAGGGTGCGGGTCTCCAGTATGCGGGAGACGTCGCCCTCTACCCGGCCGGACAGGATCAGTACGAGGCCCGCTTCCTTAACTTCTCGGTGGTCAAGCACGAGCAGCTGTACGGCGATCTGGACAACCTGACCGCCCTCTCGCTGAACGAGTCGGTGCCGCTGCTGAACGAGACCTTCGCGGTCGACTACTCGCAGCAGTTCCGCTACCCGGTCAGGTTCGTCTTCAGCGCCGGCAAGGTGAGTTATACGAGGCTGAAGTATTGCGTCCGCAATGGAAGATAGCACATATCCACTGCGACGAATTGGCCAGTACGTAAATGGCCGGCGATGTCTATGTGCTCATTTTGCATAATTGCATTTGAAAGCGCAAGACCATCTCTTTAATGTGATAAAAAAAAAACACCTTATCAAGAGTCTCGATGGTTGCGGGAAGCCTTTAAGTTTGCCACACGCTGACATAATCGTTACGACATTGGTTCGCTGCCAAGCAAGAAAACAATGAGATGATGATAAGGCAGAAAAGGTGATGATGTTCTACGTATGTAAACAGCCGCTGTCCGAGAATCAGTGAAAATCCCCCAAGTTTTGCAGGAAGGCGCTTTTCGCATACAATGGATAGCCTCCAACGAAATCTTTCACACGCGTACATATCGCATAAGAAAAAAAGTTGCGTAAAGGGCACGTAAACGCACTTCAATTTATTGGCCATTTCACCCACAGGTACTTTAAAAGGCAGGCAAGGGATGGTAAAATCCACTTGTCGACATTCTGTGTTTCTGAACCCTGCGGGCAGTAAAGAAAATGTCTATCTGCCCTCAGCAGAGCTCGTGCAGTTTTTTCGATCGAAGATTCGACGAAGGTTCGGAAGTGCGCCGCCCTTCTGTGTTCCAAACGAGAAAAAAAAGAAGTATGCAGAGAGGAAAAAACAATCCCCAGGTGGTCGAAATTACTCCGTAGCCCTCCACTACGGCTCCCCCTTCTCTCTTTCCACTTTCACTCCCAGCTTCCTCCCTTCCCTTACGGCGCGGTTCAGGTGTCCACAGAGCAAGTGTGACAGATACTGCGCCTTTCCCTTCCTGTGAACCAACCAACCAACCAACCAAATTATTTGTACAGCAAATACCCTGCGTGAATTGTGTGGGAAAATTGAATCCCCGTGAAAATATACTTTCCTAAATGTGTTTTCCTTCATAGGAGGATTGGCGCGTGGATATCACCATCGTGCAGTGAGGGCTCACTCTGTCCCGATTCTTTTACAATTCCTGCCGACATCTGGGATTAAGCTCTGAAACCAAACTTCTGCATGTTTATACAGTTATGTCATTGCCCCAGAGAAACCTTTTCATTGATTTTGGAAGACTCCGCCACATTTCAAAATTACGAAAAATCCTTAGAGGCTGTTTCTCACGCGCTAGTTTCACATATCTGTAAATATGTACTTCGCATTTTTTTCTCGACTCAAAACCAATGTGATCATTTTCCCATCACGGATAATAATTGCTCCCCTACAACGCACAGCAACGGCGAAGTTCACGTAAGCTCGCCCTTTTCTCCACAGGTCGTGAAGTACGAAGTCAGTCCGGAGGTCCCAACCTGGGCCCACAACGTGTACAAGGCTCTGCTGACCCTTCTGCAGAACCAGGTTGAGGTTCCCCAGGAGGTGCCCACCGTCAGTTCGTACTACGAAGTAAGTTCACACCGGATAGAGAGAGAGAGAGAGAGAGAGAGAGAGAGAGAGAGAGAGAGAGAGAGAGAGAGAAGGCAGAGAGGTTAACCAGGAAAGCTTCCGGTTTGCTACCCTGCACTGGGGAAGGGGAATGAGGAGTTTAAAGGAGAAAGATAGAAGAGAATGATAGGAAAGGTAAGGCGGCGAGGAGCACAGTCACAGTTTCTCAATCAAGTTTGTGTCTCTCATAAAACACATAAGTGCTTTGAAGGCTTTGCCGTTAGACGCCTTCTGTGGCCATGGGCCGAGGATTTTATCCTGTGTGAAAGGACGGCTGTCAAGATGGTCCAGAGCCGAACGCAGCGCATATCTTTCGCTTGAAAAAGCAGGGCACTCGCAAAGGAGATGCTGTGTGGTCTCTTCGCAGCCGCATCTTTCACAGTTAGGGCTATCCGCCATTCTCATACATCTCATACACCGGATACATCTCACAGAAACTAAGCATTTGGATTGATAATGCCCACATACGCATCGGTAAAGGCGCGTCAACGCATTCAGCTGAAAATCCGCAAGAAAAAAATTCAAGAAAGAAAATAAATCGGCAAGAAGCTCCACCGTACAGCAAAAAACAAAATGCGCTTGATTTTCACGTAACTATGCGTTTTGGTCGAATTTGATATACGTGTTCTTGCCTCTTCTACATACGGCAAAATAACTTCAAAAGAGAAAATTATGGAACACATAATAGTAACACTCGTTGTTCTAGTAGCCTCCTTTAGATTGTTTAAACTTTTGTGCGTTTGTTTATGCATAGCAAGTTTTACCACCTTTGGAGCCAACAAGCGCAATAAAGATGCCTACGTACGTGCAGCCGTTAGCTAGTTATTCAAAAATGAGTTCATAATCGCGCTTACGAATATGAATCATGATTGAGTTAATAATATTAGACTTTAATAATAAATGCACAATTGATCTCGTGGTTAGACCCATCACTGGAATTGAAAAACTTCGATAGCACGCTTAGCAAAGCCGCGAGTGTGGCGTCTGACATCCAATCAATGTCTGCCTAGTAAAACTGGGGATCTGTGCACTTCTTTCTCCAGGATGGCGTGAGCGGCTACTGCCGTGTCACCTACGAGGTGCACTCCTTGACCAAGAACCTCTACACCGAGGGCAAGGTGTACAACGTCACCAAGACCAAGTACCTGGACGACTGCATGCTGACCCGCCCCGTGCACAGCGTTGATGATGCCGTGCGCACCGGCTATTACGGCGTCTGCTCCAAGCACCTGCCAGACAACTACCTCCCTGGCTACCAGGAGGACACGTCCGCATACGAGTCCAAGCCCCTCACCGGCTGCCTTGAAGGTCTCAGGCCGGTAAGAACGCGGAAAACCGCGACGTCACGCTGTATTATAATGCCACACAAGCAATTTGGTTTACGTGCGTCAAAGCTGTGACGTAACTGCATATGTGCCAAGACCTAAGCGCCACGACCTAAATGAGCCTATAATGATGACGCTGCTACGACGCCCAACATCGCTGTGACGACCAAAGCTCTAATCTTGAGCCCCACAGTGATGTTGGAATGTGGCCAGCAGAAGCTGTAGACAAAGAAATGATAACCAAGGAGGGTCAGCAAGCTATCCGGTAGGCTATCCTATGCACATGGTAGTAGGATATGAGGAATAAGTGGAGCGGAAGCGCAGAAAGTAGAGGTCAAGAGCGTCGTGCCCATGGGCGACAATTTAAAAACACGTTACAGGCAGCGAGTCTACGCACGGTCATTCACTTCAGCAGCGTTCTAGTAGCGAATACGTTTTGGTGGCTTTTTAATACTTAAAAAAAGCAAAGCACTATTACACAACTGCTGCGCTTCTTACAAACTAATGAAAAAATACGAAGCTAAATGCAGGGCTGGAAAGCGGGAACAAACTTTCCGGTTTGTCTACATAACCGGCACAGGACTTTGTGAATTAAATCACGAATGTATTACCATTAGCGGCGCAGAGAAAGAAATCGTCAGTAAACGCCAACTAAGAATCGCATCTGGTGAAATACACCGATTAACATACTAAGTCACACTCAACGCCCATATCTTCAAAGACCTATCCTGGAATATGCAAGTCACGCGCTGAAGGCTGTACCGAGAACTTCAAGATAGCACAGAGTGCCAAGCAAGCCATTAGCGCCACGTATTCACTTGAACGCGCTTTCGCGAGAAAAGCTTTAAAACCATTTGCGGCAGTTTGCAAAACTAGGAATACTGCATTCAATAGAAGGGGTCCTAAAAATGAAGCTGCAGCTACGAACTACGCTGTAGCGAATTAAGCTGACCACGTTTGTAGCCCTCTGTAGGCACTAGCGAATTTCTTGCTTCAATTTTCAGTGACGCAAAACTAAACTGAGTCTGGCTTTGTGTTTGTCTTCGTCCTGGTCCAGGTTGACCCTGTGGTCACCGCCCACGAGGTCTCCTACTACAACGTCAGCGAAAGCCTCCTCGAGAGCGCCTTCTTCGACAGTCTGACCGTACTGCCCGTGCTCAACGCCGGCGAGGTTGTTGTGCGCACCCGCCTTCAGCTCGAGCTTGCCAGCGTTGAAAGCCCGCCTGTGAACCCCACCGCCTTCCAAGGCGAACCACACACCTCACTCCAGCTGGAGCTGCCAGAGGCCACCCAGTACCTCGACCTGCCCGTCTACAGCGTCCTGGTCGGCACCCCGGATCAGGTCAAGCCCGAAGTCTTCGTCCAGGTCCTCGAACAGGTTGCCGAAGAGCTCGTGAACCTCGAGCTTGACACCGAGGTCAAGAAGACCCCTGCGCTCGTGCTCAAGTTGGTGCACATGGTGTCGCTCCTCAACACCGACCAGCTGAAGCAGGCTCTACCCCAGGCTCTGCAATCCAAGACCTACGAGCTGGAACCCAAGGAACAGGTCCTCAGGTACGGACGCCTTCACTGCAGTAGTGAATGACAACGCAGGTTGAAGCCGTCCCTCATGAAAATATGGTCGGTCGGCACCTTACGTAAACACATGAGAGTTCGCTTCTCCCATGCTCTCTCTATGTCGAGACACTTCACACAATTTTCTGATCAGTCCAGAGCTTGGACTCTTCCCAGTTCATTCGTGTATGGCTTGCAGAGTGTAGGAATACTAGTTCCAGGAGAACCAAGGTTAGTGGTCATTGTTCGAATTCAATTATTCTCGCAGGGCACTGTACGTCGACCTCCTCGGCAAGGCCGGAAGCAAGTCTGCCGTCGAAGTCGCCGTCTACCTGGTCAAGCAGGAACTGCTGACCCGCTACGAGTCCTCTCGCCTCTTCCGTGACCTGTCTGTCTTCAAGTCCTACGTCGACAAGGAAACCGTCGAGTTGCTCCTGGTAAGTGTCTTTCCCTAAGCTCCAACGACGTGCCTCAGAGCTCTCAAAAATATTCATCTAGCTCAAGGCGAAACCACCAAGCCAGCCTTTAGACAGTAGCTTATTTCGGAAAATTTTCGGTCACAATGACTCCACTTCCACCGAAGAAAAAAAAAAAAACGTCTACGGATGTTACTTTATAATGGGTTAGAAATATTCCTCATTGACTCTCTCCAAGACGTGAAAAGTTTCTGGGCACGCCACGTTCTAGCAAATGTTCAATTAATTGGTTGTAGTCCACAAGCGACACCTATGAGGGAGGACTGAGGGATAAGGACTTCGTTATGAAAATGCTACAATGCCTGAAATGTTTTAAAGCGAAAGAAGCATGCACGCTGCTGAGAGCGACCCCCCCCCCCCCCCCCCTCCCGCATTCAGTATGAACATTTCTCTGGTTATAGCTTAGAATGTCGATGCCCTATTCTTAATGAAGAGACGCAGCCGTCTTGACTGCAAGGAAAATCAAGTGGACAAATGAAACAGGCTACAGCAGTACAAACGCGTAGCGGCAAAATGGCTGCAAAACAAGAGCATGGGCATAAACAGAGTGAAAACAAAATGTAATAAGTAGGTTATTAATGATACTCAAAGATTACGCCCCAAGTATGACAGGGTGGAACACTTTTTTTTGTATCTAACTAGCTTTCGATTAGACGCATGATACATGCAAGAGCTTTTAATTTTCTTATGCTAAAGTAAAACTAATTTTTACATTCGAAGGTTTATGTATATAAAAGTGATTTTAAACGGCAATCAGTTGGCAACACATGCCAGCCACACTGTGGTGCACAATGCTTCCACAGAATCGCTAACATTCCTATGCCACAGGCGTGGTGTTATACTTGATGCGTTAGGACCTCATGAAGGAGCCATACAACCTTCGAGAATAACCCGATTTGAAACGAGCTCTTTTAGCGATGCCACTAATATCTTCTAGCAAGCAAAATAACCTGCACGAGCTGTGCTGCTTTACTGATGTCACCTCAGCAGAACTGACCGTCGCCTCCCGTACTTCGCAGGACCTCTGCAAGTCCACCGAAGTCCTCCTCGAGCCCTACGTCAAGGTTGCCGTCTGTGACGCCCTCGGCGAGGCCATAAACAAGGCTTGCCCCGCCAAGGTCCTCTACGAATCTGTGCCCGTGCCCTCCTACAAGAGCAGCTGGCGCCGCATCCCCAAGATCAAGAGCCGCTATGAGGAGACCCTGCCGAAGCACAAGCTGCCCTACGAGCCAGTCCAGAGGCTGGTGCTGCCCGAAGAGAAGAAGTGCACCGTGACTGACCTCTCCGAATACGTCAAGGTACGTAAGGCTTGCGACGGCCATGAGGACATGCTTTGCAAGCTCGCTTGTCGGCACAGGCACAGTGCATAAACTAGTTCAACACTTTGGAAAGCACTTGAACACGAAGAACCGTGACTTATAACACATAAGAGTGAGCGAATTATGGTCGAAGATCCCCATTCCAAATGAAAGGAGTTTTGCACTTTCATCCGATTCTGTACAAACAACAACAACAAAAAAAACAACCTCACACAAGATTGCCTTCTGGCATGCTCCTACATACTGCTATCAACATCCACATGTAACGAGTCGCTATACGAAAAACTCGCGTTATAAAGTCTGCTGTTCTCTACGTACTTCACATCTGACATGAGGCCTTTTTTTAATATACACGTAAAAATCAGTCGAATCAATATGCGAAAACAGCACTATTAAATGCAGCCTTTATCGGTGCCAAGGCAGGACGGCTCTAATTACAGACTGTTAAGAATTCACGGTACTTCGTATTTTTCCTATAAGAATTCAGTTATATCGATTGGCATTATTTTTTTAATAACAGTGTACATTTTCGACCACTGCGACCACTTTTATGCGCCGTACAAACACTACTGGCTCAGTTTCAATGTTTCCCCCATGCTTGAACTACACTGAAGAAAAAAGTAAAGGTCAAGCCTTCTGATAAAACAACTTTACTTGCAAAGTTTTGAAATGAAGATCTGAATCGGATGTCTTGTCGTTCAGGTTCTTGAAGAGGCACTGAAAACCACCAAGGACTTCAAGGTCCTGGTCGCCTACCTGAACGCCCTGGGCAAAATCGCCAAGCCCGAGGTCCTGCCTGTGCTCGTGAGCTACCTGAACAGTACTGCCGAGAACCTGTACGAGCTGGTCAGCGAAGATGAGGAACTCTACGAGGCCGTCTACTTCGTCAAGAAGCTTGTTCTGCTTGCCCTCGACCACGTTGTCGAGTACTTCCCCAAGGAGGTGAGTGTACCGTTGTTCTTTAAGTGCTTTAGGCGCAGCATACGTCTAAGACAGAGGCACCGCTACTTGTAGTGACAAGCATCAAACGGGTGATACAGCAAACTAGGCACCAGCTAGGATACGAGAAAAGATGCGAGGAGGGCAGAACAGTGGCTGAACGCTTGAGATAAGAACTATAAGCGGCAAGTAATGGATCACGATATGGTGTCGAAAGAAAGCTGATTGATCTAGGCTGAGGAAAAGACTTCGTCTAGTCGCAACACGTAATTGTTACGATCGCATAAAATTCAGTAAAGAAACCAGCAGTAAACAATTACTGCAGCACCAAATTTGTGTTCGGGACACAGAAATGCAAGAAACATCGATGATTATACCTCGACTGGTCTTTCTCGTTTTCATGCGACAAGAGTGGTAAGAAGAAATAGAGGCCAAATTTTGACACGCGAAGAATTCGCTATCTTGAACGTGACTGACGTTGCTACTGCAAGGGTTGGCAGGCGCATGCGCTGAAGAGCAGCAAAAAGGGGCGAGAAGCATATGGGCTAAACCATAGGCTCAGCCGATGCTGGCGTTTCGTTTGTCATGTAGGGTCAATTTGCAAACAGCGTGGTACTCTTCGAGGATTCTGAAAGCACAACGCTACAATTTCCTCCTACTTACATCATTGTGAGCTGCGCTCGTGAATCAAAGCCGATATAATTTTTTATAAAGCATCAGCCAGCGTGACCGCTGTCAACAGGAAATATTTCATTGTTCCTTGGTATATCCTGTCCTCAGGTGAACCCACTTGTGCGTGTCGTCGTGCTCAACGCCAGCGAGCCCGTGGACGTGAGGACCCTCGCCTTCGACGTCTGGGTGAAGACCGTGCCCACCAAGTGGGACCTGCAGGAGGTGTCCCTTGCCGTCAAGCTCGACCCAAGCCTGGAACTCAAGAGCTACGTCTACTCGGCCCTCAAGAGCTTGCTCAAGGACAAGCACCCGGCCAACAGCGTGCTGTAAGAAACCGCATTATACGCCTTCACACTCGTGTGTGTCCCAAAATTTTTAGAAACTGCCCTCACGACCCCACAGACGGAACGATAAAAGCCTAGCAGGACGTGTCCGTGTGAAAACACGTAACAGAAAACTGCGCAAGGCACTTCGAGAAAAAACGTTTGAGTAAGGAACATAAGATGAAAGCCGGCATTTCGGCGCTTTTTACCTTGTCATCTAATGAAGCGCTTACGAGTCATGAACATTTTGAAACATGTGCGAGAGATTAATCTCCGAACTCGAATCGCAGCAGCCGACAGTTTTATTTTCGGAGTAAACAAAAAGCCTTTTTAGCCATCGCGTCTTACGTACGCCACCGAGTGCACCGCATGTCCCCGCGTGATTTCTTCACCAGTCCTCGTCCCTTTCTATCTTTCCCGTCGAACTGTTTCAATGCCTCCACGATGAACCTTGGCATCTAGGTTTTCAATACTCTTGTCCTACTCTGCTGAAGACACGATAAGTTCTTAATTCTCGAACTGGCGTGGTACCCCAAAATAGGCACGTAAGCCGGATGTGAATCTCTTAATGCGATGTATTTTAACAAGTGTAATTGGGCATGCCTTAGAATCTCCTTAATTTTTTTTCTTTTTTACTAAGTCAGTCTCCATGGGCATTGAATAGGATGCCAATAATGCTATGTTCTTCTTTTGGTAACTCCGCAATAAAGACCACGGAAGACCTTAGACTTTATCAAGATAACAACTGTTATATCATGCATAAATAAATCCGTGCAAATATTAACTGCTCTGAGACAGAACTTTCTAAAAGAAAACGCATTAAATTTAAAGCCGCAGAAACATGCTAAGCAATCAGCGCCGTCATCTCATGGCGCTGTGCCCGCTCTTGCAGGGCTAGCCGCCTCCGTGGTGTCTTCGTGGACGTAGAGTCTCTGAACGTTGGACGCCGCTACTCCAAGTACTACAAGAAGACCGACTATGAAAGTAAGCATACCGAAGAAACACGGATCTAGTATCATTATACACTCCGTGTCACATACTTGCCTGACGCTCATCCTGTAATAGAAAGCAAATTAAAAAAAAAAAAAAAACGACCGCACCTCGGACCTATACCTTGTCAGGCAGTAAATTACTATAAACAATGCCAGTGAATGCGTATGGCTTCTAGAAGCCATACATATTCCTAATTCTCGAACTTCTTGAACCCCCCTAACGTGCATAAACTGGAAAGAACAAATGCATCACAGCACTCATAACAGCCGTTAATGGGTGCTGGCCGAAAAAAAAAAGACGTAGTACGTATCACGCAAAGCCTAAATAGCACGTAGTAAATACGTATACGACAGACACGGTCCGTTCCCAGTCGGAAAAAACTACAGAAAATGTTCTGTTGTTACGATAGAATTTCTGTGCGGTTTTTGACGGGAAACCTGTTGTGACAACAGAAAATTCTGCAGTAGCATCAAGAATCTCTGTAGTTACAACAGAAAAGTGGTACAGAACAACAGACAATAGATATATACTACAGAAAAAGATGATGGTTACGACAGAACTACAGGATATTTTGTCGTATTTTTGACAGAGGTCTGTAGTTTTTTTCGACTGGGTTTCTTTTTCGTTCTGAAGAAGTGCGGGTTAAAACAATAGCCAAAACAATGACCTCCCCCTTTTCTTGCTCACTTCATACATGCTTCCGCACTGCAGCCAGCAAGAACCTTGGCTACGAGGCCGTGTTCAAGCACGTGGCCAACAACGTGTCCTACGTGCCTACGTACCTCCACGCCGGACTGAAGTACAACTTCGCCTCCTACGTGAAGACTCTCGTTGAGGTTGGTGCTGCACGAGCTTTCTGAGCAAAACCGAAAAATCTGCAATAAGCGTGAGGCCCCGTTCTAATCTGCTGTGGGCTTAATTTTGCTCTACAGCAATCGCTGCCTGTCTGCAGCAGTTTTATTTCTTCGAGGTTATAATGACAGCTTCCCGCAGACTTTCTGCGTTTCTCAACGGCCAGTTCTGTCCATGGATAAAGCATACAGATAAATTTCTGCCTAGTTATTGTATCGAAACGCTTATTATTTATATTTACCCCTTAATACTGTTGCAAAAGATAGAGTCAAATGAAACAAGCCACTTTCGAGACCATGGCTGTCAAAAGAAATTGCGCCTACTTTCTACAGAAGATGAACTTCGGTGGTAATGACGTTGATGACGTGTGACATTACCTGTGTTGATCGCAGGTGACATCATTGATATTTTAATGAAAACCAAACCTAATTACCCTCGCATTTTCTCCCTCTCCGTTGATTAAAAAGCTCGATGTCCTTTAGAATCAACACGCCTCTTTGCTAAATTACTTCGTTTTACTAGGATCTCGTCCCTCGGCCGCTGTTTTAGCACTGACTGGCAACGCCAAAGTGAATCCTACGCACTGCTTTAATTTTTACTAACCGAATGGAAAACCACACATTTTCACGGTACCCACGTATTCTTGTCAATGTGGTAATCAGCGCACGAAAAAAGCTTAAACGTACGTTAGTGCACTTACTCGCTCTGTACACTATAGCGCGTACTTCGGCACACTGCAGACATATCTGTACGCTGTAGCCCACCGGCGTAGGCAACTCAGTAATAAGAGCACGTTTACGCTGAACTATGTTTGCTTGTTTGCGCCATTTACTTTTAGGATATTCCTAGTCTTGTAAAATGCTGTAAGAAGGAACGATACATACATTTCCTATAGCATGAATATGCACATTCCTTTCTAAATGCCAACCTCCATTTCTTCGCCTCCAGGGCAAGCTCCTGGTCAAGGGAGGCGAGAAGTTCCTCGATGAAGTGCTCTCTTCCAAGGGAGGCCTTCTGCAGCAGTTCGTGCAGGCCTTGGCCGGAAACACCGAGACCCCCGTCGAGAAGACTCCCTACGAGAACACCCCCTTCGAGCACTCCGTCGTCAAGGAGGTGAGATATGATCGGTCGCACTATCCTGCAACAATCGCTTGCTGTACCTACAGGCAGGTCAAGGTTCCACACCAGAAATAAGGCGGACTGGCAGTAATGGAGCTTCCCGTGCATGAGGACACGGAGAATAAAAAAAGAACAAACTTAATAGCTGTCACCGAGAGTCCCTGGTTATATTGGAACGATCTTTCCATGATATGTGCTCCTTGCAGTAACCTAGAGATCAGCGTCAACAAAATAAGGCGGGTGGAAGAAGGCGATGAGTACCTTCAAATATTGAAGTACATGTCTGTTAGCCTTCAGTTGTATTATTCCTTTTTCGAGTTTACTGTACACCTCTAAGTAGTGTAATGTTTCCCGTAAGAAAAAAGAGGTATGGGGAGTGGAAGAACGGCGATTCTGTAACATTGGGCCTTGCGACAGAAGACATTACTGACAGCTGTTTATCACGTACATGTACCGGACCTATGCTTTTGTGACTCCAAACCATAATCGACAGTTAAAGCAGAATGTCCTACTAGGCTGAGCAAGTGACGCCACATGCACAATGTAAAGGAAAAAAAAAGAGCTGGTATGTTGAGAACAATGCCGTGCGATTGCAAATGAATCGGTGCATGCTTTCGCAAATTGTCCGTTTCAGCTGAATCTTGAGACCCGCAAGGTCGAGTTCCCCAAGGCCGTCCTGTTCGCCAAGCTGCTCAGTGGTGACCTCGTCCTGCCCGTCGACAAGGAGCTCCTCGAGGTGGTCAAGAAGGAGCGTAAGTGGGCCGATGTTTTCAACATAGCAAAGATAAAAAATGATGGCTAGTATTGGAGTTCGCGAAGATACTCACTCGGATATGCATGTCTTCATGGGTGTATCAAAATATAAAAATTGGCAGTGGCTTAGCTCAGCTAAGCTAGAATATACAAAGCGAAAACAGTAGTTGTCGCGGATGAGACCGAATCGTTTATTATTTTTGTCGCACCTTCTCCGTTGCCAGTTGTGCCGTCGCTTTGCAAGTCTCTCCTCTCGCTCTTCGCTAGTTTCCATCACTCGTTTAGCTCTATCAGCTTCATTTTTCCTACCTGCCGCTCCTTCACGGAGAGCGATGTCTATTAATAGATTCGGCTTGTAGGCGAGTGTAGCGAGCGTTCGCACTAAGCGTTTTTGCCTCATCCGTGACAAAGCACTATAGACTAGCCGCGATTCTCACTTTGCAAGCGAGCGGCTGCTCCATGGTTCACATCCCCCGCTGCAGCGCAGCAGCTGAACAGTACCACGCATGAGCAGTGAGGCGCATAGGCAAGTGATGACGTCATGCACGGCGCTCCGCGGTGGAATAATGTTGACATCAATCAACCAATCCGCAGAAACCGGCTATATGTACCGGTAAGAATGAAGTTACCCAGGTGTGTCATGTACGTATAAGAAGCGAAGTAGCAGCAGGAGAAGAAAGGAGCGCCACCCGCTCCGTGCGCCATACGTGCTAAGAAGCAGGCCGCGAGCATGCCGCGCGCTACTTGGCCCACGCCTGAAGGTCAAACTCTGGCGTACGCGAAATATAAGCACGTGCTGCCGCATGACGCTACCAAAAGCAGATGATTACACTGTGTTGCGACAATAGCCACAGACTAGGCAGCGTGTTGACAGGAACGCCTAAATATTCATGGTTCGAAACAAATATACTAATGAGATTGTACTATACTACCCCGCCGGAGTGGCGCAGCGGTCACGGCCCTGAACTACTGTTCCCAAGGATGCGGGATCGAATCCCGGCCTCGGCGGCCTCTTTTCAGTGGGGGCGAAAAGCAAGGCGCCCGTGTGCTGTGCGATGTCAGTGCACGTTAAAGAACCCCAGGTGGTCTAAATTTCCAGAGTCCTCCACTACGGCGTCTCTCATAGCCTGAGTCGCTTTGGGACGTTAAACCACACAAACCAAACCAATGAGATTGTACTAGCAGCATATATTGTGGAGCAGTCTCTTGTGGAGAACATTGTAGCTTGAAGAAAACGCGAAAAGGCCAACATATATTTGCGGTGCGCAAGGAATAACGGCCCAAAATCGATATCGAGACACGAACCAAGAACTTGTAGTCTTGGATGACGTCTGGTGGGAACAATCAGAAAAAGTGGGGTAAGTCGCAGGCAAAACTGAGCACGGCTGAAAGGTCATCAGCTGTTAATAACTCTTCAACTCCACGCCTGTCTTGCTCTTCGCAGTGGTTCAGCTCGCCGTCAAGGCCACCAAGGAAGCCCCGCTGAACAAGCACTACGTGCGCGTGCTCCTGCCCAAGAAGGTCGCCCACGTTGAGCCAACCGCCGTCGGTCTCCCCGTTGTCCAGACCGTCCTGCATCCCGTTGTGGTGTCCCTGAAGCTCAAGGACGTCTACCTGCAGGTCAAGGCCGGCCCCAACTCCCTGCTGCCCTACACCTTCAACGTCAGCGGAACCGTCCAGCCCCTGTAAGTGGTCACAACGGAGTCGTCTGTTTGCTCGATTCGCGTTACCCTTTCGGCCTGTTGGCCGACAACCTAAGTTACTGAACGTTCAGCCTATTTAAGACAATCTGAGCTCTCCAAAATGAGCTTCTCAGGATTAATAATTGTGGTCAGGTGATTGTCTTTGCTGTTTAACTAAGTGTCTGGTTAATATAGAGTAATGATAAAACGTAGAGGCCTTCTTTGATAGCAAAGACTGAAGTGAGGCATGTTATTCGCATCCGTGTGACCTCCCTGACAGCCTGGAGCGACGGACTATCCTCCACCTCCCTCGTAGGTGTATGCATCAAAACGCCAGCCTCCTGAAACGAAAATGCTCGAGGGCCACCTTGACACCACCTGTATGCATTCTGAGAGCGCGCATGGTTAATCCAAACCTGGGCCCGGCCGGGGTTCAAGCAGTACAAAAAAGTTTCTTCTCGTCTATCTTCACCACGTCCGGTTATCCGTGCACACACACACAAGCAAGCATGCAAATAAGCACACTAGGGATCACCATTAAAGCAAATTTCAGTAACGCTGATCGGAGAACTCTCAACAAAGCGTTTAATTACACGCTTCTCCCTCTCCCGCTTGCTCCTCGCAGCCTCCTGAGCGTTAAGCAGAGCCGCGTGTTCGTGCCTTTGGAGTCGACCGAGGAGGCTCCCACCGTGGTGCTGACCAACGTCAAGCACGTGCACTTCAAGACCGAGCTTGCCCTGGGCTACGACAGCTCTCTTGAGAAGAGCCTGAAGCTGGTCGTGAAGCCTACTTTCGGCACTGCCTACCTCAGCGCTGTGTGCAGCGACCACGTGGTCGAGCCCTACAACCCCTTCCTGCTTACCGAGAAGCCTCTGGTCGAGCCGAAGAAGTGCCTGGACAAGGTCGTGAAGCCATACTCGGTGAGTTTGTAGCTCTCTGACCCCACTACAACGCAGGAAGGAATATTCTTCCGCTAGGGTTCGGCAAAAGCACTTGACCTTTTTCCTCGCTATTCAAAAGCCCAGAATTGACAGAGATAGCTCTGCTGCAGCTCACCTCCTACATCCATCCATTATTAGGCGGACCCCAAGAAGTCTAGAGATTCTACTCGATGACCATCACTAGTATTAATCTGATGATACAGTAGTAGACAGCCTGTCATGTTTGAAGATTTGTTTGGTCGGGAAGAAGCCTCTTGACTTAAGCTTTATGACTAGCCGTGCTATCTAGTCAGTTACGACTCTGAGGAACTGGGTCAGTGACTGTAGCAATACCTGCAGTACTGATCGAAGCCTCAAGAGGACCCCTCCCCCCCTTCTCCCAGGGTAGTCAAGTTCTGCAAGCTCTCCACTTTCAACCCACCTGTTCATAGTGACGGGGTTACCGCCTTTATTTTTGCAGTACCACCACGTCTACGAGACCAAGCTGGTCAACGTGGAAGTCGACGCTTACAGCCACGGCCCGTTTGTCCCACTCCCGCTGTACAGCCAGCTTTACAAGTCCCCGAGCGAGAGCCTGGACAAGCTCCTGCAGTACCTCGTTCACACCGGAACCAAGCACCACCTGCTCCGCATCAACGTCCAGCCCTACGAGAAGGACCCCGTCACCGAGGTGAGCATATTCCCCGTCAAGCTACGAAGAAGTAGCCGACGGGCTTCGCTTTGCTGAACGCCGGATCTACTTTATGCTCTGTTTTGCTATAGCTTCCCTTTGTCACTCCGTGAATTCGCTACGTGACTTTACCCACAAGTATCAGCGGCAGTTATTCGCTGTTACAGATTGACCATTAGAAGATAGTGTAGCTAGATACTGGTGCCAGAAACTTTCTTCCTTAAATATCTGTAATCGTTCAAAGCTGACTCAACATGTTTTAAGACATTCAGTAAGCTTCGCAACGCATTTACGCGTAACCCCAGAATAGCATGTATGCCAAAGGGGGGAGAGTGGGAAAATGAGTTCTTGCTGATTAACGACAAGGTCTTGCAAAACAATTCGCAGTGTAAAGAGCAAACTATCTCGCTGCTGCTGTTTAAGAAAGGCCCCTTCAACAGGCCGGACAAAGCTCACTGTTTGTAGGATAAATAATAACACAGAGGAAAAATCTGGCTACGTATGAAGACGAAACTAAACGTTAGAGCCCCGAAGCTGACACAGCGTACAACTGCGCCTACGTCAACTCATAGTCATCAACGTGCCGCTGATCACTACAAACGACAAGCGCTCCCAAGTTGCTCCACGTGTGATCAATTCAGTGAGTCTGCATGCGCTCTGTTCCGCAGTGGGTGGCCACCTTCAAGTACCACAGCAACCTGAACTACCTTGTGAAGAACACACTGAGCAAGGTTTACACCGAGACCCAGCGGGGCAGCTACGAGGAGAGCGGAGAGAAGCCCTACGAGCAGATGCGCTACAAGCCCAGCTACAAGCCCAGCTACAAGCCCTACGAGAGCTACGACAGGTGAGCAGCCACTCTCACCGGCTTTGACTCTCCTTCGACACGCCCCCTACGGCAACACTTGAAATCCGGAGTTACTCTCTTCCGAAGCACTTTCCCCTATTTTGAATGCACAACTGATTTAAAGTCACTCAATACAGAAGCAAAGGTTAATTTATTCACGTAATGTGCCGAGCTTAAACGGCATCGATTATTATATTCGTGTAGGCTAGTGCGTTAGTCATCCTTCCGTAATCTTCCAAGTCCAGTTGAAATATTTATTAATATACGCATGTGCAGCAGCCAACATCCGTGATTCAAACGAGATGATCTTAATTTTTCCACAAATACAACAGAGGAGACAGAAGTAAAACTTTATAAGAATAATTTGACAAAAAGACCGCAGCCACCTCAGTATAATGCAGTTGGCAGTAATAAAGGTTGAAGCATACACATAAGACAAAGAAGCGAGTGACCTGCAGTGATGAAACAGAATAAGGATCCACAGAAGAGTTAGAAAACTAGCGGCGTCCGCATGGAATTCGGAGTGAAGTAAAATTCAAATCAACGTGCATCTAGAAAAATGACGTTCAATATTCACGGTCGTTCCCTATAACTCCGAAGAGTTTGGTTTATTTTGTGCTGTTTAACGTCCCAAAGCGACTCAAGCTATGAGAGACACCGTAGTGGAGGGCTCGTAAAATTTCGACCACCTGGGGTTCATTAACGTGCACTCACATCGCACAGAACACGGGCGCCTTGCTTATCGCCTCCATCGAAAAGCGGCCGCCGCGGCCGGGATTTGATACCGCATCCTTGAGCGCAACAGTCGAGCGCCGTAACCACTGCACAATCACGGCGGGGCAAAAGGATTCATCATTCCGTTCTTATTACACTTTTTCATAGGCTTTTAATCGTTATTTCTGCATCGTCTTTTTTCCGGCAGCGAGAGCAGCTACGAGTACCCCGAGGAAGTGTACGACCTGTGGAACAAGACCCTCGTCAAGCACGTGCTCAACGTCACCCTCGAAGGCCTGCAGAGCGGCACCGTTAAGAAGGTGACCAAGCTCGACCTCGCCTACTACCACTCGCTCAACAAGACCGTCAAGCACTACTACGCGGACCTCAAGACCACAACTAAGCCCCTCGTAAGTATCTCTGCGCGCCGAAGCTTCCACCGTTCGCACGTTTGTGCTCACGCCAATGACTTCAGCGTAGAGCCGAATAGCCTTAGGGCGCAGGTTAACTGCAGGGAACAAAAACCCTAAAAATGGGCAGGAGACGACGAATTTTACGCAGGGTTTCGGGAGCTTACGTTTCTAAATGCTTTTACGATTAAGTGATTTTAATTTAACGTCAGTTACATTGGTTCTATAAGACAACACGCCTGATGTGAGAGGTTTTACTTTGCGAGTTTCCGAGACTTCTCGTCATCCCGTGGCGCGAAAAAGCGACAGCGATAGCCGAGACTTCGTCATTTCTCCCCCTTTCCCACGTCCAAGTAGCCGAATGCTAAGCACACGTATATCTTATATGACTTCAAGATGCATATATTGTATTCTTGTGGCGTAAGCCATGACCTAGAGTGAGGAAGAGTAAAGACGTGGAGGTTAACCCTGTAACGATTTAGGTTCGCTACCCTTCACTGTCGAAAAGGGGAAAGGGTATCTGATGAAAGAGGCAGTGCATGGACGTCAGTTAAAAACCTCGGTGCTGGAAAGTCACAGTCCACGCGTCGCGTAAACGTCCCCTTCCAGAAATAGAATTGTTGCATATTCACGGAAAGTTACGGTTTTACCCCAGCGACAAATGTCCTATGCACTGATATCGCCGAAAAGCAAAAAAAAAAAAAAAAGAACACGCATTGCAGTCTTAATCTTCTTCCAAACTCACCGTCGTGGCCTCTTTCAGGTTTCGCTCTTCCTGAACGTGTCGTACCCGGTGCCCCCAAGCCCCTTCTGGTACGTGCCATCCTACGTGGGCAACGACCTCGTCAACGCCACCCTGTACGTGTACTACAGCGACCTGCCCTACCCCTTCGTCGTCACCGTAAGTACCCTGCTTCAAATGGCCTCCTTTCAGTACAGCCTAACGATGCATCGTTGATAGGCGATACCACGAAATGCCAGTTCGTGTCTGCTGTCAAATCAGCCTTTTTGTGAATCCGGACCTTTAAATATAAAGCGGCATCTGTACTGTATGGCTAAACAACACGCCAAAATTATAGTGCCATTCTTTTTCTATTGTGCAAGAACATAAACACACCTTGGGCTAGATATCACATCACATATGCACAACGGTTCGTATACATCGGATTGACTACTTATTTTCTGTCAAAATAGCTATGTAGACAAGACAGCATAAAGGCATAAAGCACATTCTAATCAAGCATAAAGGCGAGTCCAAATTAGTGTCTGTACTGTGTGGAAATAACTTCGGCTCTATATTTTAACTAACCTCGCAAGCAAAACAGTACAAGATTCTCGCCGCAATGCAAATGGCCCATAATCGACATTCGTATTTGTGCATCACAGTACAACGCCACCAAGACCCAGGAGCAGCTGCTTGGCCTGCACGCTTACGACGCCACTCCGCTGCTGCACTGGTTCGTGCCCCAGTGTCTGGCCGACCAGCACGCCGGTAACACCGTCAGTTACGCCTGCCGTCTGGCCACCGTGTTCGACGCTCACCTCAACTACCAGGTTCTGTCCTTCAAGGTGCCCACTGAGGTAAATAAGTGCCGTGTCTTGTAGGCGCCGTCCTGCCTTGCCGTTATTATTTCCTTGCTTTTTATTTCGAATAGCACATGCACGGTAAACACCACAAGTAAAGTCGCCAGTAAAGCCACTGAAACTGCCTAGGAACATCCGCGGAATGTTGGAATCGATACTTATTGATAAATTGTTACATTTTGATGATTCCGGAACAATGCGACGGGGGCTACGTACGCGTAACTATTGTTTGCTTTTATTCACAATTTGCATTACACTGATGGAAAATCGGGCAAGGTTCTTAAGGACGTTTGGAAGGAGTCTCGTAGCTTCGCACCTAAGTAGTTTGTCTATCATTAGGCGCATACTTACTTGCGCCTTTAACTTGCACACCGAACCTACACCAGATATCCCACGTTGTTATGATGTAGGGGAAAAAGCGTAAATAATTATCTGGCATCGTCAAGCATTTAACGCAGCTGATAAGGTCACAGTACTGCACTGATAAACCGACGCAATTAAGTCTTAGGCTCCTGCGCTCTAGTTCAAGGTCAACGAGCTAACAATAAAGCCCGACGACGTGTTTGCTTCTATGGTTAAAAAAGTAGGGTTAATACTAACCCGTTCGCTTTTGGTCTCAGTCTGGTGTCCTGTTCAACCTGACAGATAGTCAAATATAAATCCACTCTGTAACTAGAGACCGGTTACATTCCCGCTTTCCTCAGGTGAGCCCCAAGGTGAAGACTTTGGCCCTCAAGGCCCTGTCTTACCTCAAGTACAAGCTGTACCCGTACGCCACCTTCCTTGCCCGGCCGCTCACTGAGGAGGATGACCTCGAGGTCGTGGTCAAACTGAACAAGACCGACGTGAACCCATACGTGACTGTGGGCTCTGGCGAACTGGTCCTGCCCGGCGAGAAGGTCCTCGTCTCGGATGTGAAGATGTCCAAGTACTCCGTCCCCAACTTGCTCCTCTCCGTCTACGACCGCCTCAAGCATGCACTCTTCAAGAGCTACCCGCACCGTGAGTGACTATACAATTTCTGCCGGAGCAAGGATTTCACAAGTAACTTGATTTGCACTTCAGCGCAGCTGCCCCGAACAGACGGGCAAAGACTGCACTGACTTGAACATGATCCTTGAGGAGGGGCAGAGTAGTCCAGCGGACTTTCACTGGGTCAAAGTGGGAATTTTCCTTTAAAATGGCGGAAGCTTCATTATGACAGAAGGAAGCATGGGGAAAAGGCTTAGCGAAACGCATGTAATCACAAGGTAACGGGCTAGTACAAAAGAAGGAAGCCTTAGTTCTGTAAAAATCTCGTGGCTCTGGAAGCAACGGTACAAACACATACATTCAAAGAATAAAACAAAGTAAATGATTGAGCAGCAAGAAGTCATTGAGAGAAAACGAATAACCTGGTTTAAAATGATTGAGCAGCAAGAAGTCATTGAGAGAAAACGAATAACCTGGTTTAAACAGAACCCGTTCAGTAGTGCTATGGCGGCGTATACTTAGTTTCACGTTTGAAGTACTGCGATAGGTAAAGGTGACGCGGAGCAGTTAGGCCTGCCAGAGAACAAAAACAAATTAACGCAAACGCCACATAGACACTACGTACACCCGCAACATAACTGGTCACCATGCATGCGTCTCTCCACAGAGCCCTGCAGCGTGGGTAAGAACTGGGTTCGCACCTACGACAACGTGAGCTACCCGCTGGAGGTCAGGCAGAGCTGCAAGTACCTCGTCACCAGCGACTGCACCAAGAAGCACGACTTCGCCGTCGTCGTTGAGCCCCTCGACCTTACCGTCGGAACCAAGGTGGGTACACAGCGAATGCGGGCGTACTCTAAGAACAAATAAACAAGCGGTAGCGTTATAGATGTCTATCATTGAATAAATCCGCGCCCCAGCCTACAGAGAGAGCTGATAAAAGCCTGTTTAACTCAATGCAGGCGTGGTTGCCACCGCACAGGGTGTTTTAAGCATTACCCAGAATCTAGTTGTGTACAGGAGTGAAATTCCGGACTGCTCAAGACTGGTTACGTATTCCGCCAGAATTCGAAGTAAAGAAGTAGCGAAGTCACTATGGCCCCGCCGAGGTGGTGCAGTGGTAAGACGCCCAACTATACTGTACCGGAGTACCCGGGTTCGATCACGACCTCGGCTGCTGCGTTTCGATGGAGGCGAAACGAAGAGGCGTCCGTCAGCGCAAATTAAAGATCCCCAGGTGGTCGAAACTACTACGTAGCCCTCCACTACCGGCTCCTCTCTCTTCCCACTTTCACTCCCACCTTCCTCCTTCCCATACGGCGCGGTTCAGGTGTCCACAGGAACAAGTGTAACAGATACTGCGTCTTTCCCTTCCTGTGAACCAATTCTATATTTTTTATATAAGTCACTGTGCCAGAATCGCTTTCCTTCGTTAGACTGAGATTCGGTACTAGGGAATTCTCAATCAGGAGCAGTGTAAGTCGTAGCCGGTATAAGTACTTTTCCTAACGCCCTTTCTCGGCTTCTTTGATCCCCTGTAGAAGCTCCTTGTCCAGCTGGGCGAGACCGTTGTCGAGCTCCCGCCTCCCGACCTGTACAAGGCCGAGGTTCTGCTGACAGTGAACGGCACCCAGTACGTGGCCAACACCACCCAAGACGTGGTGCTGTATTACAAGTGGAACCGCAAGGTGCTCGTCACCGTCTACCCGACTAGCGGACCCCACGACCCGCCCGTTGTCGAACTCACCAACAACCTCAAGACCTTCAAGCTGCTCTTCGACGGTGTGAACTTCTTCGTCTGGGTAAGCAACACACGGAATGCACCAGTGTGCTATGGTAGGATACAATTAAAGAAACAGCAGTTGCTAACACGGGCAGTGTTTCGTGACATGTGTATTACTCCGCTGACAAGAGAACAGGATAAAATATTCTGATATTAGTTTATACCAAACACCTCAGGTGCATTGAAATCCTTGAGCTTATAGTTTGGTCTGATGGTTAGATTTTTACTTCGGCAACCAGAAAAGCCTGCAAGGCGGACTACTTCCTGTCACGGGGGAGTTGTGTGTGGCGGTTACTGCGCGCCACAGTGCTGCAGACTTAAGTTGTATCCAACTATAACACCTTACTAGAGAGCGTCTGTTCTATAGAACATTCAAAGTTGCCGCCTGCTGCTCTTACTCAGGTGGTGACAGTTATAGCGAAAACAATGTCTCCTACCTTTGCTTCAAATACTGCCGAAAAGCTGTCATTAATTTTTGATGCGGTGATAACAGTTCTCAGCAATCACCGTAGAAGTATGTATAAATGTATGCGAGATGACGAAAATGCAAAGAAATACACCACTGTTGCATTTTAGATCGGTCAGGTAATAATCTGCAGCACAGGTGGAATTAAACTACCATCAAAACGGTACTCTGTTAAGAAATGTATGGCAAAATATATTTTAAAAATCTCTAACAGAATTACTGCTGCAATTTACTGCCAACTTTCTTTGCGTTAGCGATATACGAAGTCTAAAAAAGTAGCTCCTGCGCATTTTAATAAAGTTTTTTGTTTATCACAGTAAACGAATTTTAATTTTATATTATCTCCGCTAACGGGAGTTCAGTTAGCAGCAGGCGCTCCGCTGTCAAACTTCCATGGGTACGGTAATGCTGCCGCACTTGCGACAGAAACGAAGAACGAATGTATATACCTTCAGCTCGCATGGTACAATGCGCGCCGACGTAGCCGCTTGCATATATGAAAACACTGCGCGGTACGTGAAGCAAACTTTCCCTTTTGTTTGCTTCGTGCAGGTGAACCCTCTGTACCAGGGCAAGACCTGCGGTCTCTGCAGCAACTACGACAACGAGCCATACTACGAATTCCTGACGCCGACCAACGAGCTGGTGTCCAACTACACTGAGTTCGTGGCCAGCTACGGATTCGGCCAGCCCGTGTGCAAGGAGCTCGTGCTTCCCTTTGCCTACCCTCTCCACTACCTCGAACAGCTGAAGAAGCCCGAAGGATTTGAGGGATACTACCCCAAGCACCTCAGCCAACATCAGTACCCCTACCACCACCAGTACCCCAGCCACCACTACCCTACCCACCACAAGTACCCCACTCACCACCAGTATCCCACTCACCACCAGTATCCCACTCACCACCAGTATCCCACTCACCACCAGTACCCAACCCACCACCAATACCCAACCCACCACCAGTACCCTACTCACCACCAGTATCCTACTCACCACCAATACCCTACCCACCACCAATACCCCACTCACCACAAATACCCTACCCACCACTACCCCAGCCACCACCAGTATGAGCATGAGCAGTACCCCCACTTCCCGACGCTCCAGCAAGGACGTAAGTCCATCTCATTTGTGCAGTTTCCCAAAAGTTGCGCGTTAAACGCTAAGAATAACGGAAGAGTGACGTCACAATGAATTAAAATGTCTTACCATCGGCGAGCGCGATGATGACTGCATGCCGAAAAAAGTGAACTGAGATAATACTGTGTGCGCCGCCGGCAACCAACCAGTTTTAGCACACAGTAGCGTCCATTTGAGCTTCAACACCCAAGGCCGTAACTGAACAGTAACGCGCGTATAGCAGGCGTAGGTTTAAGTCGACTGCAATTATCATTTCAGCAGCAAAAAAGCAAAAATCTAACGGCAATAATCCAAGCCAACTCATCGGTGGTGCGAAAACTGTTGCTTTTCATAGTAAAGCGCACGTACTGAATACAGTGTAAACCACAAAAAAGCATGATGAGCACAGTTGGAAAAAAAACGTGTTAAGCAACAAATTAAATAGTTTATCGAGACGTGGTAAAAGTTCGATAGAGCGATGATCCCAAGATTTCACCACAAGATGGCGCATCAGAAATACAAATCTTCATTTCTTCGTAACTGCATACCATCAATTATACTGTATGTACAGGCTAGCGACTCTGCTCAGTTATAAATAAATTTGGAGCCGCAGAGCAAGCTCTGCGTGAAGCTACTGTCGCGTAGAGTGTAAGCACATGCTGAAAGACATAGCGGCGCAAGCTGAGTACAAAGCTGAGACTGTCTACAGTGTATCTTCTTACACACACACATTCTCTTCTCCGTTTCCCTCCTGAGCCTAAGAGGCGCTTTAAGAATGACGATCGTATATAAAAACAAAATGTGTGTGTGTTTGCCACTCAACGTTTCCTTATCTTCTTCCTGCCCCGTCCGCAGTGGACAAGTGTGTCGAGAACCGCACCATCCTGCGCGACCGCAAGGGTGAGATCTGCTACAGCGTCTTCCCGGTGCCGACCTGCAAGACTGACTGCCGCAAGACCAAGGGCAGCACCCAGTTGACCGTGGGCTTCACCTGCCTGCCCCGCAACAGCCCCCAGGCCAAGGAATGGACCCGCAAGGTCCGCGAGGTGGGCACCATCGGTGTTCTGCCTCCCACCTACCCGGTGACCCTGTCCGAGAAGGTGCGCGTGCCCGAAAAGTGCGTGCCCCTCATCGCCTGAGCTCTACCACGCCAGAAGGTCCGCTTTAGCGGTGTCTTCAAGTTAGTTCAATAAAGACTCATCGTTTTTACAATTTCTGTGTTTACTTTCATGACCCCTTGTGTGGACTTCCTCGGACGGAGAATGGGCACAGCCCAACAGTTTATGGGCCGTCTATCGGCAGCCTTTCGAAGAAGAGTTTTCTAAAAGGCAAAAAAAAAAAAAAAAAGCGACTGCTACTCCGAAGAGTACTTGCAGTATTGCACACTTTTACTGGGTGAACTTCGGCAATCATCTGTTCTCATTAGTTCAAAGATGATCGCCTGATTCAGGAATGGCAACATTCCCGAGTGCCGTCTTAGGACGTGAATATTCCGACCGCGACAGCGACAGGAAAATGAGCAATACAGTTAGACATACGGCGACAGCTTCAGAGCCTGCCGCAAAACCTGTTCAAAGTTGGATATGATCTTAAATCCCGTCCCAACGGCATAAGCATCCAACTTGAGTGTATGAGATGCGGTTATCTGAAGTGGGTACCCACCGGCCCTTCAGTGGGTGCTGCCGCAAAACCAACAACATGCATTAAGTCCAATAACCAGCAATCGTTTTAAAGCTAATCGATGAATGTCAATTGAATCGTAGTCAGATCATCCCCGATCGGTAATGGATGGAGGCAATGAGATGAACACAAGTATGTTGCGCAGCCAGGGACTACATGCATTTTCCCCCTGCTAGAGCAGCTTTCGGAGGAGCAATCAGGCATGCATGTAAACGCCGTCTATTTCCTTGGCGTTGCTCTTCAAGGAGATCGCGACTTCCCGCAGTCGTAGATAATCGCATCTCGATGCCTGTCTCGTTTGCGCTTTTATGAAGGAAGGTGTGGATCCTTTATTTTTTTCTCCAGCCTACGGATGCGTTTCACTGGTGCAGTTTCGTTTCATTAGTTTTGGGCGGGATACACCTGAAAAGTTTTTTAAAGGCCTAAGGGTACCTATCGTGTTGCATTGCGTTGTATAGGAGTCCAATTCGTGTTAAAAGTTAGCGACCAGTTTCTCCCGGCCGGCCAGAAGGAACAGAACCAAGTAGGCAACGCACGATTGTTTGGGTACCCGAAGCTGAGTGGAGAGTAACATTAGAGTAGATGCCGTCGTCCGGGGTTTCACTAGCCGGGAGGCGGAGCCATCGGTGGAGCCTTTCACAACGCCAGAAACATACGGGGAAACAATACGAGCGTGTAGGGAGAGGCGGACAAACAAACACATCCAAACAGAGCCCTGTACAACAAGATAGGGCCAACACAATACAAAAACGAATGTGTCTGGTGCGGAGACACTGCTTCACTATACCACACATGGGGATGTAGGGCAAGCCCCATAATGCCTAAAATAGATAGCCCTAGTCCTGAGTAGTCGGAGGACCTTCTATCCGACTCGGACGCACAACATCAGCTCATGCTGGTGCAGCGGGCCAGAGCCGCTGCTGAGGCCAACGGACTCCAGGACAGAAGACTGCCGACTACTGCTCTTTCCGAATCCACTACCCCTAACCCCAATTTTCCCCAATAAAGTTTATCAATCAATCCCTTGAAGCTTGAGGATGACGTTCAAATGCAGTGGCTGGTTGGTTGGTTTATGGAGTTTAACGCTACAAATTGACTCAAGGTTATGAGAGGCGACGTAGTGGAGGGCTCCGGAAATTTTGACGACCTGGGATTCTTTAACGTGCATTTAAATCGCACAGCACACGGGCGCCTAGTTTTTCGCCTTCATTGAAAAGAGACCATCACGGCGGGATTCGATCTCGCATCCTTGGGCACAGTAGTCGAGCGCCCTAACCACTGCGCACCACCACGGCGGGGCCAAACTCAGTGGCGAGCGCACCTCTATGAGCGCACCAGTTAGGCTCCTGCCTTGACTGCATAAACTGGTAGCTATGGGAACCTTGTCCCAAACACCTCGTGCGACTATATAAACCTTCCAAAACAGCATGTTGCGCATCGAACGAAGCTCTCTAGTGGCTTACTTCAGAGGTCGCATTCTGCAACAATCCGGGCCTGCCCCCCCCCCCCCCCCCCCCTCTCCTCCGACCACAGGCAGAGACCGCTCGTCAATACGTTTGTTACGGCCAAGATTCTGATTCATGTATCCCTAGTTCACAAAGCCAACAACATACGCCGCATGAAGTTGAGCTACCGACACCTCCCTGGTTGAGGAGAGACGCCTAGCTGTTTCCCATATTGTCCACTCTGTGCGTTCTCCTCACACGCCTATAATAGCCTCCCGGGGCCCCTCTGCTATTTTGTTGCTATTTTTTTCTCTGAACCCATAGCGTTCAAGGCGGCCTTATTGTGCGGCTCCCCTACTCTCCCCCTGGGGTTCAGGAAAAGGAAAGAAGCCAGACCACGACGTACGCGCACCACCTTTGTCCTACTTTGAGCGGTGGTCTAGCGAAATAGCAATAAAAAATTATGGACACTTAAATGGTATGGCGCGATAACTACCACCCTACATGTATAAAGACGCGCTGTAACCAAGCCGCATGAACATGCCTGCGTTGCCTCGAGGTCCCAGCAGTCCGATTCTGATATCACCCTCCCATTTGAAAGGAAAGGAAAGAATTGGCAGCTACTGCCAAATGTAACGTCAGGCAGCCAGCCAGGCCCCAGCTACCATCTGCCAATGCCATATGGTCGTGATTTTGAGCACTGGAAGGTTATTGTTCCACCTTCCCATCGCAAATCAGCCACCCCAGTTGGCTGTTCTTCCCAACTTTGCGATATCAAGTAGTCTCGTTAAGTCGTGCCAACCATCGAAGAATCAGTGCTCGGCCACTGGTGTGTCAGCGGTTTCCACCATGCAAAACGGATGGTATGGGTTTCTGGCGCGTTCAAACAGACCACAAAATAGCGCCACGATGCCGGACACTTCTACGAGCAGCGCGCAGTAGCCATTTCAAACTGCCGCTACCACAGCACCAACGGCGCACACACAGCTCAAGATGGCACCGTGTGGAATCGGTCCAGGCTTTCCCAGTTTGACTCATACGGGGCGCCACCATAAATGAAGATGGAAAATTCTGGAACCATATAAGCTGGCTAGGGAAGAAGAATCAAAGAAAGCAGGATCGGATTCAAGATAACAAGGGAAATTGTTTAAAGGGAGACAACGATGTGAACTACATTACATCAGTTATAGCCGAGTCATTTAAGAGCAACGATAGGGTAATCTCCGCAAATCAGGAAGCAACACAAGGTAGCAGAATACAAAGCAGCTTAGAACTGACCAATCTAAACTGAAAAAAGGCAGAAAAAAATATTCCTAAAAACACATCTACAGGAATAGATGGAATTCCGATCAAGCTTATTAATGAACTCTGTCCAAAAAGTAAGGAAACGTTAAAAGCTCTGGAAACAGTCATAACGAGTAAGCAAATTCCGGACAGCTGGCAGCAGAGTAAAATGAATTTGATTTATAAAGGGAAAGGAGACAGGATGCACATAAAATCCTACAGGCCGATTACCATATTATCTGTTATGTACAGGTTAGCCATGCAGGCGGTGAAATTAAAGGTGCAAGCATGGGTAGAAAGTAACAAGATGCTCGGAGAACTTCAGAACGGCTTTAGAAATGGTTGGTTGGTTTGTGGGGTTTAACGTCCCAAAGCAACTCAGGCTATGAGAGACGCCGTAGTGGAGGACTCCGGAAATTTAGACCCCCTGGGGTTCTTTAACGTGCACTGACATCGCACGTTAAAGAAATGGTAGGCGCTTAGATGATAGCCTGTTCGTGCTTACCCAATGCATCGAAATATCTAGAGTGGAAAATAGACCTTTGTATTTGGCCTTCCTGGACATAAACGGAGCGTACGACAACGTAAGCAGGGAACTCCTGTGGAACATATTAAAAGAAGAAGGTATCGGTTATGACATAATAGAGTTCCTACAGGAAATATACCGGGATAACAAAGTAGAAATTACGTAGGAAGGCATAAGAAGTACGGAGGATGTCAAAGTATGCAAAGGGTTAAGACAAGGCTGTCCTCTATCACCGGTGCTGTTCATGCTTTATATGATAAACCTGGAACGGAGGATACAAGACAGTAACCTAGGTCTTAACCTGTCATATAGATTAGATGGAAAGGCGGTAGAGCAGCGCCTCTCCGGTTTGATGTATGCAAACGATATTGTGCTGCTAGCTGAGAGTCTGGAAGAATTGCAAACTCTAGTTAAGTATTGCGGAGACGAAGGGGACGCTCTAGGCTTCAGTTTCAGCGCAGTTAAGTTGGGTTTGATGATTTTCATCGGCTCAACTTATCAGGGTATTAAAATACAAGGCCATGAAATACCTAGAGTAGCAGAATATAAATATCTGGGGGTATGGGTAAACGAAGGATTTGCATACATTGGAAAGCATGAGCAATCACTTAAGGCCAAAGGGCGAAGGAATGCCGGGATAATGAAGCATAAGGCATTGTGGGGATACAATAGATATGAGGTTTTGAGGGGTATTTGGAAAGGATTTATGATGCCCGGACTTACTTTCGGAAATGTGGTTTTGTGCCTAAAATCAGAGGTACAGTCCACATTAGAAATAAATCAGAGATCCGTTGGACGATTAGCACTAGGTGCCCATGGCAAAACTACAAATTAGGCGGTACAGGGAGATATGGGCTGGGCATCTTTCGAAGTGCGGGAAGCTCAGAGTAAAATATTATATGAGGAATGCCTGAGGAAATTGGACAGTAACAGATGGGCAGCTAAAGTATTTAAATACCTGTACTTAAAAAGCGTTGACTCACAATGGAGGAAAAGAACTAGGAAACTAACTAGTAAGTATGCTAGTCACAAGGATGGAGCAAAAAAGAGCATTAAGCAACAGGTGAAAAACACAGAAGGTAAAAATTGGATAAATTCGATGGAAAAGAAACAGAGTGTGGAATTATACCGAAAGTGGAAAATGCAGATCACGAAGGAAGATTTCTTTGATAACTCAAGAGGCAGTGCCCTACTTTTTGAAGCTAGATCAGGGTGCCTTAGAACACGCAGCTACAAAAAGAAATTTAACAATGGAGATGACGCATGTGCTGTATGTGAAAACTCCAGTGAAACAATTGACCATATTATACTCGAATGTAATGGTATCCATCCGGAAGTTGATGCAGGTGCAATCACTGTTCCTGAAGCTCTGGGGTTTAGAGATCACAGTGGCCAGGTGAATAAATGACTGGAAGATTGGTGGCTTAAAAGCAGAGAAGTGACATGATGTTAGTAATGTAGGAACAAAAATTTAATAAAGAGAATGACGGTTTAGTTAACCATTCTAATTCAATAATTAAGATATAGGGAGAAAAATGGGCATGATAGCTACTGCTACCACCCCGTTTCAAAGGGGACACTCCTATATTCCATCCATCCATCCATCCATCCATCCATCCATCCGTGGCGATGCCCAGGCATCGAAACCATGGAGGAATGATCGAAATCATCGAAGCTAAGCAGGTTGCTCGAACAGTGAAAGCGCAATGCATTCTGGGTATTCATCCATATTCCTGTACAGTGAAAGAGATGACCATGGAGAAGGCCACGCAAATAGTGTCAAAGCGATAGTTTACTGTGCGGTCGTAGGCTGTAACTGCCGAACACATGCTGAAGTCCACGCCAGTGGACAACCGTAAGCCCGCCTCATACGGTAGAAGCCCATTGTGTGGCCCTTTTTTTTTTACCACACATTTTCAGAACATGGCCTCTTTTCACAAGCATTTCACCGAAGAGCCGAACACCAGGCCGGGGGAAATCTTTAACCCATTGCAAACCGGTGAATGCCCGGCGACAGCGAGGATCGAACCTGCATGGTACCCACTGAATGCGAGGCGAATGCTCTTCCACAAGGCCACCGCTTCGGTGGCCCTTGACGGCACCTTTTTCGAAATACCAAAGGTTCGTTTACACAAATGCGAGAAGACCAAAGGAGCTCTCGGAACGTCACCGGCGGGAACGGCCTGCACGCATGAACAAACGTGACATTCGCAGCAGGACAAAGAACAATCGTGTGCACGTAAATTCATGTCAGGTACGTAAACGATTATCGATGTACGGCAGCCCGCACGTCGCACTGGTCAATTTGTTTACTTTTTCGTAGCCGTGCGCCTTGCGGTTTAAGTTGGGAGCGGCTCAACGTAAATTCAAAACACCCACATTCAAAAAGGGCTAAAGAATAGAAGTCCAAATGAAGCCAAAATTGGGGAGGATTTAAGAAAATATAAGGAATTCAATAAAACAAACTTGTTGCCATTTGGTCGCCACTGCACGCAAGACGGGCCCGCAAAGCATGAACCACGAAGGGACGTTGATGCGAAGTGGGCAATTAGCAATTCAATGCGTTAATAAAAGGGTTATGCGAATATTCGAAATTTTTAATGCGAATCGAATATGTTATTCGATTCGTATTCAAAATTTCTGAATATTCGAAAATGTTCGTTGTATCGAAAAAACTGATAGTCGAAATTTCCGAATAATCGAATATTTTCGATGTATCGGAAAGACTTATATTCGAAATTTCCAAATATTCGGAAATTTTTAGTGCATTCGGAAATTTTGAATATCGGTTTTTCGAAAACAATTCGAATAACAAACGTATTCGATTCGCATTCAAAATTTCGAATATTAGCACTACACCTGAAATTTTTCGAACTATCTACAGTTTTAGCGCACTGTGCGTTTCACCGCAATGCTTGACCGCGAAGACTATGCAGTGAAGCATCCTCAAACCGTGAAGGACCGTTTTGTGAAGAGGGACTTTCCTGTTTGCGAACCCGAATGTGCGCGCGAAGCGAAGCACTTGAAGAAACCAGTAAACAAAGTAGTTCTCATTATGGGTTCCATTTCAAATGCAAATAACTATCGTGCTGAGGTTCGCAAACCGTTTTTGGCAATTTTTCCACGCCGATTCAATAATTGGGGCTTTCAGTTAATTCGCATATTTTTTCTCGTTTGAAAGCAGAATGAACGAATTTACTGTATTCAGCAGCAATACAGCAGCTCCACACGTTTCATGCACGTCATTCCTGTACACACAAAATCTGTATAGAATTCTGCACAACATTGGCGCTCGTATACATTTTTCAGTAGGGCATGCATTTCTGTGCAATCCTACTTTAATTTTATTTGCCGATCCCATGTCAACTTAAACAAGGTGAACAATGTTTTCTGATCATATGTTTGCTGGTTTTTGTTTTTCCACTAATCAGATATTCGATATTCTAAGAAATTTTCATCCATATTTGTACTTGATTCATATTTGAAAAATTCAATATTCGCACACTCCTAGTTATAACGTGTTTTGGAAGTGTACTGATGCTAGTTATAATTTCTAAAATTTATATTAATTTAAAAAAACAGATGTTATTAAAGTTGCAAGATGAGAAAAAGTGGCATAAAGAACCAGTCATGCATATCCTTAAGGTGAAGCTTCTAATATCATAAGCTCGTGTGAACAGCATGCTTTTTCTGGTTACCAGCCTTCAGATGGAAGCACTGCAAAATTTTTTTTCATTTTACTTGCAGTTTCCCAATTTTGTTTCTGCAAAGAGATATTGTTTCCCTAGATACAGGGCAGTCCAATGAACCATATGGCTCACTTTATTATTTGATGCACCTAGCATAAGTGGTATTGCAAACACCCTGTGCCAATTCACAGCAGTACAAAAACAGTTTTCAGATATGCTGCCACCTAAAGCTTCAAGAAATAGCACATCTATTCAAGACGGCACTGTTGACACCCACAAGCAGTGCACAGAGCATGCAGTACAGAGAAGTGGGAAAAAAGTAAAAAAATGTTTAATCAGGGGCTAGCAGTGTATACCTAACGCTATACTACCATAACCAAGAAAGTGTATTTGGTTGTGACAACATATGCAAGTGC
Organism: Amblyomma maculatum; assembly: GCF_055883805.1. NCBI lineage: Eukaryota > Metazoa > Arthropoda > Arachnida > Ixodida > Ixodidae > Amblyomma > Amblyomma maculatum. Next base: position 111,308,503 of record NC_139351.1, on the reverse strand, counting down.
ATTGCCTAGCAGTGTGTTGCTTCAGCTGAGCCGCCTCGTACTGAAGAGGTAGAAAGATACAATCTGGTATATGATGAGACATTAACTAAATTAAATGCGACAAAGGGTATCTTTACAACTGATCAACTGATGTAAACACGTTGCAAATGAACTTCTGCATAAACTGAGCCTCACGAGTGGACAGCTTTACGACTTTCGTTTGAAAGGCATGCTTGCTCTTCAAGCCCAGTAAAAAAACAGGAAACAAAATTGAGTCAACATTTGTTTCAGTCTTTGTTTTCCCATACATTGGCATGACATGACATGACAGTGACATCGCACTGCCAGACCCCAGCTCCTCACCCAATGCCACATTACAGTCTGTTTCCATTACAAGCAGTTTTGCTTTGAAAAGCAATGCTGCAACCATGGCCCATTTCTCATCCATTGCTCCCTCACCAACTCTTTCCTAACCCACTGGCCCTAACCCCCAATTTTCAGTTAATAAAGTTTATCAATCAATCAATCATCTCATTATTTATTTACTAAGTTATTTTAGAACCGGATACAGCTCAATTTTGGTTGCCCGCCGACGCCAGCTGCCACCGCTGATGTCCAAGCAGCAGATACAAAACCTTCATAATGATCAGTTCACCTGACTAACACAGACCATGTATTTTAGAAGCAAATTGGATAATTGAGCTAGTTGGTATGCCATTGACTATGAGGCAGCGCACCACGAAACACCCTCTTCCTGTCTATGTGTTCCCTGGTGCGCTGCCTCATAATCAATCTTTAGCAGCAGCGGCAGCAGGGTGTTTGAAGACAGTGGCATAACCGAAATGATTGTTAATTTCTGAAGAGAAGTTTCGCTTAGAGGCGAAAAGGGCCAAGGATGCCGCCATGCACAGGTCAACTGCTTTTGACCAATCAGCGAGCAGGAACCCTAATACAGACTCGTATTGTGGCAGCAAAACATTAACAGTCATCTGTTTTATAGCCCACCACCAATAACACTACCGCACACAAGAGGGACTACAGTCAATTCAGCACAGATTTCACACAGTCTGTGTACTCAACAAATATCTCTCCACATCGGGAACCCACTGAACTTCACTGAAAAAAGTACATACAGGTCTGAGCATACGTAGATTGAAAAAAATAAAATCAATTTCAGTTATGGGTCAGTACTTCACACTGAGCATATTCGCAGGGTTTCAACGGCAGTGCCAATGTCAAGTTGGCAGGTGTCAAACGTTGGATTATAATGACAGAAAGTGAGAAACCATGCAAGAACAGTGTAACATGCACTTGCTAAGTGAAAAATGAGCATCTCATGTCTTCATTGAGCACTGTGAATTAATTCACCAGCGCTTAGCCGTGCCACCGCAAAAGTACGCAAACCGCAAATCCATGTTGCTGGCATCACTGCAGAATGTTTTCAGCACAGTGAAGCAGTCTGTGTACAAAGGGTAACGACAGCAGGCAAAGTTATGACAGATGGAAAAGTGGAAGTCTAGGCCAGGAAGTGGGCAAACAAAATGTTCGAATCTTCAATGAACTGTTTAAGCTTTAAAGGACTGACTGTAAACCTGTCTCACTGTAATGTTTAGTACGACTAGAAACAGTCGCTCCTAGAGTGTGGCTGCCATTGCACTTTTGGCATGTTAAAAATACACTATGCAATACAGACAGTAACTGGCACGATTACAGACAGTCTGGCACAGTTCAAGCAAAATATAGACAGGCCTCGCCAGACACAAGGCCACTGCTGATAGCAGTTATCTCTTATCTTACATCTGGTTGAGGGAAAGGAAAGCTGTTGTCAGAAGTGGTTCATGCAACATTATGTGTGAGTAGGAACAGTAGTGAACATTATACATCAAAGCCTGAGTACAAGTTACACAACATTATTACCACTGCACATAGATACAGTGCAAATTGCTGGTTGCAAGGCTTCTTTATGTTAAGAAAAGCAGAAAAAATTGTTCCCCCTTTTCCCCAAAGAAAGCCTATAAAAATATACTCACAAATTTCAATGAACTACACATTCCGACCAACCACAAACCACAGAGAGAATTAAACTTACCAGCTCAGAGCATGAATCAGTGAAAGTCATCATAAATTTGGTTTAGTCATATAGCTCTGTATTCCGCAGTGGAACCGTCCCTGTCATAACCTCTCAAGCCACCATTTCCAACTCTCTCCCTGTCTTTCTTCTCACATTTTCTCTCCCCTAAAACTGTACAGGAGATCAAGTTTAGCAATACTGACAATTGGGCAAGTTGACTAAAGTTCATGATGAAGAATAATGCAAAGGAACATGAAGACTGAAAGAGACAACAAGGAAAAGCGCCAGACTTGCTTGTCCTCGTTGTCTCTGTCCAGCTAGTCTTCATCATGAACTGGAGAGAGTTTCACTCCCTCACACTGCAGGAAGCAATAGACCCTTTTTCAGTAATGTCCATGCGCATGCACCAAACCTCCGCAGCTATTTTTTCCAACCATGCCAGGCGAAAACAGGACAGTTTGCTTGATGTGCTCCTCCATAACCGACAGTTTCCTCAATAGACGAGAAGACGACCTGCTGGTAAACAATTAGGCACAGTGCTAACATCTTGTTCACTCGTTTTACAAGTTGTCATAGTACTACAAAAAGAAAGGGTGATTCAAGCATATCAACGCGACACGCATTGCATGACTGTACTACTAGGTTCATATTCCAATGGTAGCAAAGACAAGTAGTGCAATGAAAGGACCAGGTTGTCGTAAGCTTTCGTATCACTGCAAGTGGCTTACGAAACAGAGTACAGACCCTCACAAATGCACGCATGGTCCCCAACTACTTAAGCCTCAAGCAAGAATAAAAGGCCAGGTTAGCCAGCATCCTTTTGTTACAAAACAAAAAAAATTAAGTGTGGCACGAAAGTTGAGTCCAAAAATGGCTCGCATCTTTCTGCACTGGCTAGGCAAAGCCAGCATTTCTCTGAAAGGGATTCTGGAAAGTTATCTATTTGCATATTCTAGTGCAAAAAATCTGTAGATGTGGTCCTCAGGAGTATTCAGGTCAAATTTAAAAACTTTGCATAGGCCCTATAATTTAATAATAAATTTTAAGTATTCCTCCTGGCACCCGTTCACCACTGATTAGGATGGCACCTCACTGTGCATTGTTCTTAGCCACCTCTGCACATTAACGTGAACTGAGCCTTTGTGGGTGATGCAGGTAGAACGGGGCATTGTGGGATGACGTTGTGACCTGTTTTGGTTATTTTTCTTGTAAGTTGGTGTGTGCTGAGTTGAGTGGAGAGAGAAGGGGCATCATTTTTTTATCACTGACATCTACGATGCTATTGAAGCTAGCTTAAATATTTTTGTAGTGTAGAAATGATTGAGTAAACATCAATATTTCGGGTCCGCCTCCTATCTTTAGTAAATATCTTTCATGGTCTGTTTAACTACTGCTTTAAGAAAAAGCTCATGCCAACATGGTAAATTAACTTTGACGGGAAAAATAGCAAACACATTTTGCCTGGCAACAGCAAGAAGGGCACGCAACTAGAAGAATGCCCACTTAATTTATTTTAACCTTCGTCAATATCATTGAACTGCCATCATCTTATCGTTAGAAGTGACAATTAAGATAACTCAATTAGCGTTTCCTCCCCATTGTTGTAGGCTTTAATGAAAGAAGATCAATCACCATCTCCCCACTGTGGCAGATGTCAAATTTTTGAAATAAACTAATTCAATTGCCCCCTGCTTGCCGCAGTAAGTGGTAGGTGGCAGTTAAATTAATTCGCTAAGTAACTGAGGTTTTATGCTTGAAGCTGTAGGTTCCACTGTAGAATGTAGAGCTATAACGGCTATACCAATCCTATAAGTGCTTTCCCTGTAAAACACTGCCAAGTCCTGACTGAATGTGAAACAACAACAATACATCATAGTATGACATGCGCAAGGTACCAACCAGAGCAGTTTTACGACAAATTCGAAATACTACCACAGATAGGAGCAGGTCTTATCACAACTGGAGCCACAGTGTAACACCAAGTGAGCACTACACTTATGATACATAGACAATAAATAAAAACAGAACAAGAAAGTTGAAGTGAAGAGCTTACATCAAGCACAGCTCCACTAGATGTCCTCGCCCCACAATCCATACCCAGTAAAATATTTCATACTTATGATGATGCAAGCCTTCTGTGACTAACCACCAGACCAGAGTCACTCGACATGTTTTCACATCTGTTCCACACCTGCACCATCTCAACAGTTCAATGATAGATGACTGCCAGAAACTATCTCGACACACTCAATGCTTTCCTGCAAAAGATGTCAACAGGACGAAGCAATAAATGCTTACAGCAGTGCCCATACCCTCACTCATGAGCATTGATTGAGATTATGGAAATGTACACACAACTTGTGTTTGAAATGATGCACAAGATCTGATGCCTCATGACATTTTCCTTAATAAGCATCAGCTATCACATCAAGAAGCTCTAGACTGCCTACACTCACTCCACACCACACTCCGGCCTTCTTAAGGCACAAAGACAGTGATCAGGAGGGCAACATCAGAATTAGTGTACTGCAATAGCCTGTAAAAACAGTGAGCTTCACTGCTGTTCCATCCACACCAACGAGTCCTATGGCCAAAGCCACAATAGCTGCAAGCATTGCCCCTTAGCGAACCATAAGGAGCTAGCACTGAGCAAAAACCAAACCTGAATTTACGTCTACTGTGACATCTCACAAAAGGCTCAACAAAGGCAAAATGGTGGGCTTTGTTCTACCGCAGTGCTGCCTTATTCATGACACATATGTTTTTGTGAAAGTTCGCAGCCCACCATGACAGTGACTGGAGCAGGGGAGATGCCACACTCATCAGAACTGAAGTCACAGTCTCCCAAGGCCTCACCATCAGTAAGAGCACGAGAGACATGCCTCATCCGCCTATGCAACCTAGGTATACCAGCGAGCAGAGCTACTAACAGTGCTCCTGCGGAGCATTTTATGCCCAAAGACTTGTCAGTACGAAAGGAAAACAAAACATAGGCAGTGTTCGATGGTAGTAAATGCTAATCTGACCCCAGTACATGGCAGGAGACGAGGTATAGCTGTAAAGGCCTGCCAAATTTGGTACAAGTTTTAAAATAGACTAAATACGAATCAGAGGATTGAGCACGTTCTAAGTGGTGAAATAAAGATTGTCAAAAACGCAAATACAAAGGCATGAAAAAATATTGACAGCTTTAAACATGCAGCTATCATAATGCAACAAAGGCACTGCATTGCTAACATATGGTTATTTTCATACACAGCGATAAAAGCTCAATAAAAAATCAGGCAGCATTTTTGTGGAAGAAGTCAGAGTTACCTTGCTCATTTAAACGACTTTTTCAGTTACTGAAGCCAACTTTTGTTATGTAAAGCACACCAGTCTTTCATAATCCTCGTATAGTTGCTGGCTTGCCACACTGACCCACTCGTGATAATGCTTCAACATCAACACAAGGCCATGGCAGAGAAAAACCCTTACCTATTCTTCTAGAAATGCTCCACAGCACTGAAATGCCATCACCGTCACAGAACAGCTAAACAGGTACACATGATGCCTTCAGGAACAGGTTCTCAAATGTATAGAAACAGCTAGTAAGGATGCAGCTCAAAGTCGGTGTTTTTAGCTCAACAAACACAATGCTGTCCCTCTGCGAACACACTTTCTCCTTCGTTTCTGTTTCCATCAAAAGTAGAATCTCTTTCTCGAACCATGCCTGAAGGAGAAATAGCAAGGTAGCCACAGTTCGTTCATTGTAAAACAACTACCGTAAAACATCCACATTCATCTGTAAAATGAGAGGATAGTATCGGTTTTCAAGGTATACCAAGTCATTTACAGCACCAGATATATATCTCAGACACTAGGCTACACGATTGACAGCAGCGCAACCAACTGAAGTAGAGGGGTTCAAAAATTATGCGACCTATAAATTCAATTTTCTTCCAAGGCTATATGAATCCAGTGAATTTGATAAGAGGAATGTAAAAAAATAGCACCGGTGTTAAAACACACTTTGTCCACGTGGACACGCATACGCTGCTCCAAAAAACCGGAGCTACTGCAAACATCACATTGTTCTGGAAGCTACTATAAATAAAAGCACTAGCATAGCACAACTACACAAGAAAGAAGAACAAGAACAAATAAATAGGCAACACCTTACACATAATAACGATGAGATTCATAAGCATTTTGATTTCAGATGTTCCTGCTGGATTAGTTACAAGCAGAAAACAACAGAGGGGTATAGACTGCCCTCAAAAGACATTTTCAGGCATCCTTCAAAACTGCTAGTGTATACAGAGGAATCTCTTTGATATGATTCTCAGGAAGATTGAAAACTAAAATGTGTAGTCCAAAAATCACATTATCAAAAACGGGGCCTAAGAGGTTGTGAATGAAACGTACTTGGCACAGAACATACTTCTCTAACCGTGCTTTGAATATTTGGTCATTTTGCCATTTTGCACTGGACTTTTTGTCCAGAAGCAAGCTTTTCTGAAACTCCGTATTAAAAAGGAGTTGGTTTGATTGCTTAGCTCTGCACTCTAAAAAAAGCCCCCCAAGAGCATCTAAAACTTGGCAATTTGCCCAAGAGTGTCACCTCTACAGATCTCCTCAAAAGATAAACACATGGAGGTGTCATCGAATGCACCTTCTTGGCAGGCTACCAAGGCTGCCTTGGACTGCAATAAGGGAGAGTAATATTCTCCACTACAAAAGTAGGAGGAGGTCCATTAAGAGAGTAAATAGGACTCAAACATGACCCACAAGCACTACATTTACTGCGGCACTTTTTCGCACCTTCTAGGATGAAAATTTTTCCCACCACACAATTCGATCGTATCAGCCGTACAAAAATAGACTGCTTCTATATAGGGCGTTAGCCAGGAATGAAAAAAAAATTGTGCTAAAAAAATATCCAATGAAAAAAACGAGATTTCACTGTATACTCACACAATGAATGCAAGTGCTGCTTCGTCTGCCAAAATCAAACTTGTTGCTAGATACAAGAGAGCATGGTTTAGGCAAGTCATACCCTGTATTCATCTTGTTCATGTCTGTATGGCTCAGTCCTCCTCTTAACCCTTTCAGGCACTTTGTACACAGGGGTGGAAGCAGGCTCTAGCCTTTCAGAGCCTTTCAGAGCCTGGAGCATGTTTGGAGCAATTTACGGGCTATTTCAAAGCACTTTGGAGCAGGCAATGGCATTAAATGCTACTAAGCGCATTTTCTCCTCACACCCAAAGAAAGCTCTATTTAATTTGGCCTCCAATAGAGCAGAAAGAAATGTTCGAATTAGCCTAAAGTTTGAATTACTAAATGAAATAAAAAAAAAATGTCGAAAACTGTTTGTGTTACAGAAATTTCACCTGCCTGACAGCTGTCTGCATTTCAGATGAAACGCAAGTAAAAACGACAGTTATTCTGAGTTTCATCAAACACTTTGCTTTGCAAACGCACGCTGCTGGGAAGGTTGAAGGATTGCTTCAAAATCGTAAAAGCCTCCATATCCTTTCGCAGTGCTACTCAGTTGTATTGATGCCTCTGCACAAAGCGGCCCCTTCGCATTTTGAGGATGCTTCACCGCAGAGTTGCATGGTGAAGCACTGCGGCGAAGCGCGCAGTGTGGAGAAACTGCATGTGATCTGCTGGAAGCAGAATGTGGACGCATGCACGATACATATGTGTACGCATCAGAACAGCATGATGCGTACACATATGTGTATGCATCATGAATATGTATCACTTCGTATACTTAATTTTAACAATACCGGCCGCGCATGAAATTTTCGAGCTTGTATTGAATTCCTATTCTTTTGTTTTTACCATATTGTGTTCGCCGGTTTTGCCTCTTTTGACTGCTTTTGCTGTACCAATAATATTTTTCATAAGTTTATACATCCATCCACAGGAGGTCCCGATACAGCCTTGAGCTCTGGGACCTCCTTCTGTATTATTTATGTAATACCTGTTTCATGAATAAACAAACTTCTTCTTCTTCTTCTTAAAAAAAACAAAAATAAAAGAAAGTGTCGCCCCGAGCAGGTTCCGATGCATGCGCCCAATGGTAGCCACGGGATAGCACAAAGTCAAAGCGAATCCAAAATTATGCGATTGAGCTTTATTTGGGAAATGGCAAGCTTCCAATTGTCGTCATACCTGCCACAGGACACGCAATGTGCGTGGGCACGACAGTTACATGCAATTCAGGAAGGGGGAGGGTGATCACTGGCAGAGCATGTCGTATCTCAATGTGTCGCCGGACGCCGGTGCGTTTGCCGCACGCCGCCTGTTGTTGACATCTACCCTGCTGGACGCATCTATACTCGTGAACGCAGGCGATGAGCTACGATCGGTCGTCGAGCCGCAGCTAATCACACTCGCCTTTAGCACATGTGGCACTTATAAATGGGCATCAGCTGTGACCTCGCTACTAGTTCAAATTATCTGAACTTCCGAATTAACGAGGGTCAAAACAAAAAGAATTTGCTTGAGTCCAAAAACTGCATGAAAGCACAATTATTTAGGAGTGCAATGATTCCAAGATTTTTGCTCAAGTTCATGAAAGAAAAATAGACAAATGACATCTACTGCAAGCAGCAGTGGAATTGATTAGCTGCTATTAAATTCAATTCAGAAAAGTTTGTGCCAACTGCCTTTTGTGAAAGTCGTGGCTGGCATGGCAACAACAGCTTTATGACAAACGGTGAACCAACCAATGCGAATGCGAATGCGGCTGCAGCTGCATGCTTTTGTATGGCGAGCACCAGTGTTGCTCCATTGATGATAATAATCGGCTACATTTGGCGTTTTACACTTGCGATGGTCCATTATCATGTAAATTGCCTATTTGGCGCGTCGCTTAGCACAACAGATAAGATTGGCACAGAATGGTGCGATTGGTACAGCACTTCCACCCTTGTATAGCCAATTGTACCAATTGTGAATTCACTGCTATTTTTTTTTTTTTTTTTTTTTTTTTTTGCGAAGTTTATTGCCTCAGGGCATAAAAGGAATGTTATGATGGATGAAGGGTGTGGTCAAATAAATGAAAAAAGGTTGGCTGATGCAATGAAATCGAGGAGTGAACGATGATGCGGTCCCAGTGTCCAAACAGCATATGACTGCGGATTATGGGGGGAGAGGCCAGCTGCCACCAGGTGCCGGATCCGCGTTGGCTTCAACGCTGGACAATCCCACAGTAGGTGATGGATATCAGCTTCTATATTTCTTGACTTGCAGATGGGGCACCCAGGGTGTGGATATAAATACCGAAATTGTGGCCACTTTCGGATCACTGCTGGTGTTAGGGCCACCCCAACTCGAATCCTCCGAAGCGCCACCTCCTCTGCACGGGTTAGACCGCGGGGGAGGCTTACCGTACACGGAGGTATAAGAGCACGTGTACGGCGCCGGAGGTGCTCCTTTCTTGTTAAAAGCAGGGTGGCAATGTCCAATTTTATGAGGTTTGGCGATGTCGATGTTGAGTTTGAAAGGCGGGTAGCAGAATCTACTTGGCTTTGAGCACTTAAAAGGTCACGTGGGGTCCATTCAATACGAATTGGATTTGGTATGCGAGCCGCTAGACTGTGTGTGTTCTGGCAGATTTCCGGGCTACTACTAACTCGTCTAAGTAGCTTTGTCACCTGGAGAGCATCTGTACGTATGATAATATGGGCCGTGGGAAGCATGGGAATGGCGGTCACAGAGCGAAGCGCCTCTTGCACTGCAAGCAGTTCCGCACAAAAAGAAGATGGAGGTTCCGGTAATTGAAATGTTGACGTCTTGTTCAATGAAGATTTGCTAGGACAGTAAACTGCTGTTATCACTTCACAGGCTTTGATGCTTGCGTCGACGTAAATTATAATGGAACCATGTGGCAAGCGGGCGTCTTGTTCCATAATTCGGTCGCGAAGTGACGACGCCGTTTCCTGTGTTCTTGGTCGGCGTAAATCAGTTGGCTTGTTATTGCTCAGCTGTACAAAACGCCAAGGAGGAAGAACTGGCAGTGGCGGTGGTAGTATTGAATGTTTCGAAGCATAAGCCTTCAGAGCGCATGTTGCGTGAGAGAGTGTGACCTTAAGCTTGCGTGCATCACGTCGTTGTTGTACCAGTTCATCTATTGTGTTTAGTTGTGCGTTTTCTTGCAGCGCCACGACAGGTGTTATGCGAGGGAGGCAGGTGATGACCCTCATTGCCTCTCGATTTATAGCCTCAAGTCGATCCCATTGTGCCCTTGTCAAATGCTGAAATAGGGCTTGATAAACAAGGCGCGGTTGCACAACTGCCCTCACCAACTGTCTCGCAACATCTGAGCGAGCGCCGCCCATTTTTGGAGCAATGCGTCTAATTAAACCCAGTGTTTGTAACGCCTGTTTTTTAGCGCCAGACAGCCATGTAGTTCCAGTTCCTGACTCATGAATTGTTAAGCCCAATATTTTTACTGTTGGACTTTCCTGAAGTGGGGTTCCGGATAGATGTAGACGAATAGGAGTTGCCGATAGTTTACGGCGGCCCCAGCGGTTGGCGACTGATATGAACGTAGTTTTACTGGCGGAAAGTTCAAGGCCAATGGAAGATGCATATGTGCACGTAATATCTAAAGCTGATTGCAGGGCCGATGATTGAGTCAGTAGGTCATTGTGTGTGCTCCACACCGTGATGTCATCAACGTATATTAAGAATTTAACATCAGAAATTTCATGTAACCGCCATGCAAGTGAGATAAACGCAATATTAAATAATGTTGGTGACAACACCGATCCCTGGGGCACGCCGCGAAGAGGGACAAATGATCCTATAGCCTCGTTGTTGAGGCGTATTGCAAATTGTCTACTTTCAAGGAAAGATTTTACAAAATTGCGTACTCTAAGTGGTAAATGAAGCATGTCAATTGAATCCAGAATGGCAGCATGACTGATATTATCGTAAGCCTTTTCTACATCCATGGCGAGGACGGTGCGTACATTGTGGCTGCGTGTTGATGATAATACGGATGACGCCAAGACAGCCAATCCATCTTCTGTGCCTATAGATGGTCGAAAGCCAATCTGGGCCGGGTGGTAGAAACCGTGATGTTCAAGCCACCACGAGATTCGTGTGGCGAGCATTTTCTCAGCAATCTTGCAAATTGTTACCGTTAAGGAAATAGGTCGAAAGTTGCTTAGGTCTGTTGGGGCTTTCCCCGGCTTTGGAATAGGGATCACAATAGCCGATTTCCAGCTGTCTGGTACATCGCCGTCTAGCCATACCTTGTTAATGGTGTCAAGGAGTTGAGGAAGTGCATCACCACTGAGGTTCTTGTAAACCTCGTATGTAATGGAGTCCGGACCGGGCGCTGTCTTTCGGTTGGCTTCATCTATAGCTGCAAGCAATTCGGGCATGGAGAATGGGCTCGCGATTCCCTCGGTGTCGGCAGCAGATGGCAGCTTATCGACATGGGATGGCATGCCCCACAAATGAGGTCTTGTAACTGGTGCAGGCAACACGTCGTACTTGGGGAAAAACTTGCTTGTCTTGCGAAATCATTCGGAGACAAGTTTGCTGCAAAGCATGCTGTGGCCGCTGCATCAGGACGACGACAACCGTGCTGCATGGCATGGAAAGTTCGCCAAAGATGGGCATTCGATGACTGTGTGGAGAACTGCTCGCACCACAGGTACCATTGTCGTCGAGAGAGATCACGCTCATACCTTCGAGCCTTATCAGTAATGTAATTTAGTCTTGTACGTGCATGCGCAGAAGTTGGGTCTCTGGTTGCAGTCAATTCCGCTTGTCGACGAGCAGCCCACAAGTTGAGCAGAGGCACATCCGGTGTTGGTCGACCAACCTCCACCCAGGTAATGGTTGTAGCCTCATTTAGTGCTCTTTTTATGCGGTCTAGAAGCGATGGTGCCGACTCCACAGAGTGGTTTTGAAGAATGGAGCGGAAATTGTCCCAATGGACAACTGTACACTTGCGGCGTAATCGTCGGGCCTGTGATGGATAGAGACCGATGACAATAGGATGATGGTCACTGCCCCAGCAGTCCGGCTCTAAGTGCCACGAGGGGGTGCCGATTCCTGACCACCACGTAAGATCTGGAGCGTATGTTCCACTCCTAGTATGAAGCACAGTCCTTGTTGGTGTATCTGGATGGTTCAGGAGAATAAACAGCGCATCCGTAAAGGCGTCTCGCACTCGCCTGCCGCGAGGACTTAAGGTGGGGTATCCCCAGTACGGGTGAGGCGCATTGAAGTCACCCCCAACTAAAACTGGACATCCCGGGTATTGTTGCCTAACATTCAGTAACCATCCCAGGTTTATGCGGGAGGGAGAGCCACCACCAGGTCTTACATAGACTGACACAACTACAACAGTTGCCTTACCAAATTTGACTGCCACTGCAACAACCTCCTGATATGAAGTACACCAATTTTCCAGAGCAAGGCGTACCTGAGGAAACCGTGTGTCAACATACACAGCCACCTTTCCCGGAGGAGTATCCGTGTGCACACGTCGGTCGTCCATGGAAGGAGACACGTATCCACTGAAACCAGGAATGGGTGGCAACGCGTTCGTCTCCTGCAGTAGCATGGCCCATACATGAAGTTTGTTCATGCGAAGACGGGATTTGAGCTCTCCAACCTTTGTGGAGAGCCCTCTACAGTTCCACTGAAGCACACCGCGATATCTTGTAGTCGCCATCTTGATTATGAGTCCAGATGTCGCAAAAGCACAGATGTCAGGTTAGATAATTGAGTGACCATAAACCTCAGTAACGATTTCGAAGAGTTATCAAGCAGGGCAGCAGAAGACTTTTGGGAATCAGTGAACGGCATGGGAGTGTGGGACATAATCGTTGGCGAGGCAGCCTTGATATTCGCGGTCTGAGATTCCGTTGCTCGCCTACGACGAGCAAGCAGTTCACGATGTTTGCGGAGCTTATAGACCTCCGCTAAAAGCCTTTCAATTTGGTCGTCAACTGCTGTCACATCGTCCTGCGGAGGTTTCGGCATGTCCTTCCCGTTTGTACTCTGTTTGTGACGACGTTGTGCACTCACATTAGCGCTGTAAGCATGTGGTGTACAGATTTCCGGTGGCTCTGTCTCAGATAGCTGTGGCCATTCATCGTCATCTAATTGGAGAGCCTCGAATCTATTGAATGTCTGAATCGGTGGTGAAGTACCCTGTTGAGACCATTGCCTTTGTATTCCACGACGGACCTTTTGAGTTGCTTTCTGCTTTGTTGGGCAAGTTGGAGAGGTGATGTCATGGTCATTAGCTTTGCAAAATCCGCATCGGTAAAATACTGTTTCTTCTGGCATAGCGTCATCTGGTGTTGTAAAAGGACAGGACCTATGCATATGTCCAGGAAACTGCTATTTTTATGACCATATAGTGCTATTTTCCTATTTTCAGGCAAATTTAGCACAGTTAATCTCGCCATTAGGGCAATTTTTATGCCTACTACAGCACGCAGCAAACATTATTTCACAAAACCGCTAGGTTGGTAGCATGTCTCCTGCCATTTTATTCTATTTTTTAGCTTTTTCCATCTCTACCAATGTCTTAATTTTAGGATTTCCTCACATGTGCACTTCCGGAACACAAAACAATTAGACAATCTCGAAAGTGTTCATATGATAGACCCTAAGTGTTAATATTAAGGCTTCCCACTGATTCGACAGTTTGCAGCAAACTTCATACACTCTTTTAAAAAGTTATCTACTGCTAATTTTTATTCAGAAACTAACCAATTGATTTTGGTGAGCCTAGCAAAAGCTATTTAGGCAAAATATCACTTGTTTGCTGTCGAAATGCCTGAAAAGGTTAAAAGGTTTACTGATTCAAGTAATTTCCTTGAAAAGAAAATGCACCTATTATACAAATAAACACGACATTCTGAAAGTCGTGCATGAACCAGCCTAGAAAAACCCTATGCAAGGTTTCCAGTACACCAAGTGGACATTATTCCATGAAACCGGCAATGAACTCTTTAGAGATGACCCCTGCAGAAGATAAGCAACAAAGCCATGCAGGTAAGGAGAGGAAGAACTAGAGCAAAGAAAAAATGCCTTGTGCTTCAGGTGCGAAGGGTTCTGAAAGACAGCTGGCACTGTTCATATTGTACATTGTCAAAAGAATTTTGTAACGTAGTCACCGGAGGTAATAAAAAAAATATGCAAGATATCTTGGCACACAACACTCGAAGACTTACAGGCTGCAAAGCTCAGCCATTATCAGGTGCTTTCCTGTCTGCAATGCCATTAGCACGCACCTGAACATGTGGCAAACTGACTAATGCAAAAGTATTCCGCAAAACTGATTTGCTGTTACAGTCGAACCCGGTTATATCGAACCCGGATATATCGAATTTTGGTTATATCGAACTCGCGGAATATCCCCTTGAAAATCCCATGTAAAAGTATAGGAAAGCCGCGTCATATATCGAACTCAATTTCACCGGTCGTTCGGTATATCGAACTCCGCACCACGCACTGGAAAGTGGGCCTTCCCCAAAGACGATCGCATCACCCTTGGCCGTTTGCCAGTTGACGTTTTCAAGCCACGCGCGGAAGGAATGAGGGGACAGTTCGGCGACGGCTGCTCAGGGCAGCGCCGCGCCCATTCCTCAAAGGCGCGCGCATCTGCAGTTATCGTTTCCCGCGCGCCAGCACATGACGTTTGCAAGCCATGTGCGTGGGTGTGCCCATTCTTTTGCTGAGCTATCTCTTTCCTTCAGCACGCACTACGCATGCGCCAAGCCAGCTCAGCCCGTTTTCAGACAGACGTCGGACGCTTTAGCGTGTGTTGCGAACCCCCTGCGCGCGGCGGCTGACGTGGCTCTCTCTCTCCTTTTTTTTTTTCTTTTTTTGCGAGAGTCATCCATTTTTATCGGCGTGCTATACGCGTGGCGTAGCGTAAGATATGGCGGTTGCGGACGTTGAAAAGCGACAGGGCTTTCTTTTTTCTTTTTTTGCGGGAGTTGTTTATCCTTGCATGCATGAATCAATGACAGCACACGGTCAGCTGCTGCGATCATGATGCCCGCTCCAAACGCGGCGTGATAAATCGAACCAGGCTTGTGCAATCAAGCCATCAGCTGCCAAGTTCGCTCCCCGTCATCGCAGGAGCTAGCAAAAGATAAACACGCCCTGGCGTTATCGCTGCGCAGCATCTTGGCACGCTGCCAAGAAATGAAATGTGGATGAGAGGACCGATACGGAGTGACGCGCGCCATCGACATGCAAGCGAAAATGCTCGCGCTGCCGCGGCGACACAGAAACCTTGTTTTGAGCTGCCGCGGTGGCTCGAGCAGCGAGAGGGACGCAGTTCCAAGTTTGAAAATTTTCGCTCTATCGCTGCCGCATCGTCGCTGAGGTCGCTCAATCGCTCGCATGTGAGCGAGCTGGCCTTAACGCATTTTTTTTTTTTTAAATTCTCGGGTGCAAAAGTGGAGGGTGGGTATATTATGAGAGTGGGTTGATTACGCGACAAATGCGGTATCGTTTTTTCGCATCGCAAGTGCCGCCACAAGCCGATTTCTGCATATTGAATTATCGATATATCGAACTATTTCGCGATCCCCTTCGAGTTCGATATATCTGGGTTCGACTGTATTATCAGATTAGCAGAGCTGTACGAGCTTAAATGATTCATCTAGTGCTCAGAGCTATTAACTATACAACACTCTCAACGCATAGAATCGCATAAGTTTATCAAAGGGTATGTTCGTTTCCTGCCATTAGAAAATTCTATCATAGCTAGACGGCCATACACTTCTTTGCAATACACACCTGCATTTTTCCCTACCTTCTATTTCTGCCTTCACCAAGTTCTCTTCAGGCAAACAAAACAGAGATGCATAATGATGCATCTCTTCCTGATCATCAACTGACAAAGCTTGCTAATCAAACACTTTAACTGGAATATCTGAAAATCACTGCTGAACGAAAAGCAATGCCACATATCTCAGCTCTACCTCATTTGTTTCAAAAACACAATGTGCAACGATCCTTGGCATTCAGATCGCCAAGCACGTGAAACAATGACTGCAGTCTCCTACTAGGAACCACACAGCAATATTTTACTGTTTTCATTCACACACCTGAAAAGGCAGAATTATGCCGCAAGTCCCCACGTGTTCCCGCTTCGTTCACATACAACAGAACAGAAATCCCTGGAAAAGCCAAAGCGGCAGCTCACGAAATCATGCCTCCATTTGACCACAGACAACAAAATCACATTCCCAGCACTACAGCCTACTAGTATGTGCTGCAGTTTCTCTCAACGTGAGCCTACAACTTGCCGCCACTATTGTACCTTCATGGCTTCACAGAACCGGAACCTGAACCAAGCCTGGCAATACAGCCTTCTACAGGGCCAAGTGGAGTAGTGTCTTGGGTTTTGGAGAGTTCCCAATGCCAAAGCAGACAGCCGTGGGCATTGTTTTGACATTGCGGTCGAAGAAGCTACACTCCCTGAGGTGGTTGGACATGTGTTCCTCGTCCGAGAATGCCCATTTCCTAACTGGAGTGAATCCGTTGCTGAAGTACCAGCTCTGAAAATGATGGCAAAGTCAGCTCAATCAACTCCATTTACCATACCAATCAATACAATGGCCAACCGATTTTTTGAACACCCAATTTTCCACACATGTCCAATCATTCGGACTCTGCTGTGGCACCAGCACGCGCTCCATAGAGTCGATGTATAACACCAACCAAAATTTGAGACGTTTGAAACTTCTCTTGTTCAATTTTCTGGACTTTTTCTCTCTAATGCAGGCCAAAAGCTATGAAAAACTACCAAAACATATTTGCCATCTTGCTTTTCTGCAACCTCAAATCCGCGTTGCATGTACCCCACATACCCACTGCACTCTCAACAGCAAGGCGCCGCTAGCTGCACACTCCTGCAACTTGCAAGTTGCTGCAAACCATCACACCAGTCACACGCCCATCAGGTCTCATTCTCAAAGCCAACTTTTTCCCTCCATCCTCCGTCGCACTGGAATCTGATGGAGGTGGGGAGTTAAATGACGGTTAATTCCCAGAATCAGCCAGCCTGCACTGTGGGCCCCTGTACCACAGTTCCGTTCACCGGGGAAGACTGAGCTTCACCCCATGGAAGACAAGCCAGTCAGCATGAGTGTGCTTCTATCACGTGACTACAGATCATGGCTTGCATGTATTAGTCAACTATGGACCAAATCTGACAGATTGAAGTTCCTATTTCAAATTATTCATGACCAGGTTAAAATTAATTTATATGAACCCTACATAATATCAACAGATCCGGCACAGTTTGTAATATACCCACCCACAATGATGCATTCAAATACAGCTTTTTTCCATGAGCAATTAGTGAATGGAATTCATTACTAGATTCTGCCATCACAGCCCTCCTCCATACGCAATTTTAAAAAATGGTTGGAAAATCTGATCTTTTCTGATGATCCACATCCTAAGCTGTATTTTCTTTATGAAGGGAATGAAACGAGTTTTTCAGTGCATGGCAATTTTTAATGATGCATATAAACCATTGAACTGTTTTGTTGTTTTTTTCAGTTTCATGATATGACCAGCCCAATTTTGTACCTTTTGTTCATCCACTCCTGTATTGGTCCCTTTTAGGGCTTACAATATAATAAGTAAACAAACAAAAACGTAGACTATATGGGTGATACAAAACACATGAGACAAAATGTGACCAAGGAATCCCAGTAGCCTTTACGAAAGTATGCCACTTCCGCCATATTTTTTGCTATGCAGCTCGGATAGCAATGGCCTCTCCTATGCTTTCCTTCCTCCATGCTCTTTGCCATACGCACATGGAGAAAAATGATGCATTTGCATCTGTTTGCTGTCACTCATTATGATCCTGACATACAAAAGGGCAGCCAATGCCCTTGTTAGCACTTTTACTTATGCAGCTTTCCGCTTTCTTTCCTGAATAACATTACTTACAAGTTCCTATTTACTAAGGTTGTTCCATGAACCTGTAGCTTTATTCAGACTGCTAAGTCATCAAAACCTGGATGAAACGAAAATCATGACTTTACGAAATTTTTTCCTGCTAGTGAGACTTTGTTATGTTGAGCTTCGACTGTATGAGGAAATACTTACCTTTGAGCAAACGGTCCAGCCGTCAGTTCCACATTTCTCCCATTGGAAGTCCACCATTCCTCGACTTTTGAGAAGGGAGCATGAGACGTCCCTCAGACGCTTTGAGACCAGCGAGAAATTGTTCAGGCTAAAGGCATCCAAGTAGGCAGCTATGTGCTGCAGCACCTAGAATGAAAGCAAAAAAGAAATGCTGCCACAACATCACTTCCACATACCCACTGTACTTTCAATAGCAGGCACCGCTAGCTGCACGCTCCTGCAACATGCAACTTGCAACAAGCCATCACACCAGCCATACGCCCGTCACTGTGTGAGCACACAGTGGTTGCTTCAAGAAGCAGGCCTACTTTACAACCTGAAGATTTAGAAACTTAGATTTAGAACTCTCATCGTGCCGATGAGAGGAGAAGGAGGGCACATACCTACTTTTCAAGTCTCCACGAATTTACCTTTTGCGACAAGCTTGCTCACGTTTTCACAATCACAAGTGAAATTCATGTCCAGGAGAGTAATGAGCTAAAACTGCACTGGATCACAACTTATTTTTGTTATTATCTTGCTGTTGCTGATATTTCCCGTTTTAGAAACTTCTGTCAGTTAGCTCAATGCAAGCCCTTTCACCACCAGCAGACTTTCGAGAGTTTTCTCAAAAACAGATGGGCAAAACTCCCAAGTTCCTTTTTTTTGACAAAGAGCAATATCCTCTCAGATACAGCACTACTGTGGGGAATGGAGAGGATGCAAAGCATAACCAATGAAATTCTCTAGAAGCTGAGCGATTCAGTGACACCTCAAATGCTTCCCAATTGTGACCACTGCATGTCACACCTTGGCTCATTCAACAGATCTGCTGGAACCTGGTATGCTTGCAAGATAGCATACTCCACTCACTCGAAGTGCATCTATTTCTTCTTTTAATTCACCACTCTGCTGAGGCAGAACAGCTAACAACACCATAATAAAATGATGTCCACTGCTGAATGAAGCAGTTTCCAGTGCCTGCACTTAGACAATTTCAGCCATCTTGAGGGTAACGTCTTCTAGCGGCAACTTGTGGTGAATGTGATCACATGCTGCTGTGAAGCAGAAACAAACAGCAGAGAGGAACTATTCTTTCATGTGCTCAGCATCTCAACCACAGCGTATTTTGTGTTGTCCTAATGTCTTCATTATCTGTTTGGTTTTCTGCAGCTCCGCAGGCAATTTCCAGCTACGGATGGCATCCCTTGAGAAAACCTGGCCGCACAAATCTAGTCAAGAGATCCTCAAAAGGGTGGCTCAAGAGACCCCTCAGTATATGCACCTAAGAAACCTGCACCCGAAGAAGGCAGTATGTTTTCTTCAAAAGAGGTTTTAACATTTAGCAGAAAAAGACAGCATGCTTCGCTTAAACCTCACGACGGAAAAAAAAAATATAAGTGCTCTTCACGGGTCACATTGCTGGCTTCTCCAGATCTCTTGGTATGAAATTTCAGTTTTTTTTCATTGCGGCACAGAATGAAGTCCTTTTCTTTTTAACCAGAGTCCATCATCATCAGTGCTTTTTTCTTTTTTTACGATGCCTGCAGCAGTCTTGGGATGGCTAGCAGCAGATTTGGACGCTGCCAGGTCCTTGGCGGTTCGTGAAGAAGTGTTTGGAATCTGGTACGACTCCAAAAACAAACTCTGCTAGCTGCATTGTTTTGTTTCAGCAGAAAGATAAGATGTGGTTTTCACTGCTCTAGAAGACTCTTCAAACAGCTTCCTCAAAGACAGCCAAAATGTCAACAGATGCTTCAACGTCTTCCTGAACTCAATATCATGCAACCTTTGAAACTCTTTAAGTCAATCTTTCCATTCCGAGCTTTTCTCTAGGTAAAAGAAGGATATCAACCAAAGCTTCATCATTCTTTACAGGAAGACATGAAGCTCATTTCTGGGCGGCCAAGCTGCTGAGGTGGTCAAGGTAATCAGCCCCAATAAAGCCTGGTTGGGCCTCTCTCAATACTGTAGCAACGGTTTCTTGCCAACCATGACATTGGCATCATCAGAAGATATAGCCAACAGGCTTTCAAGAGGCAAACTACAGGGCTTCACCTCGTCCAGTATTAGATTTCCAATCTTGTGACCGATCACTTCCCCTTGTATTGTTCCGAGGTGAAGAGGGTGGCTTTCAACTCGACTGATCTTCTAAACGAAATATGTCGCAACTATAGGGTAAAGCTGAGTATTCCTATTGCTACCCCTCCACAGAAATAAAATATACCTGCTATTTATTTTAAGGCATCAAGAAAAAATGTGTCCACACTCACGGACATTGACATCGGCTTAATTCATCCACAAGCGTAGCGCTTGCTTTTTTTGCACTTAGGGAACAATTTTCAGAAAAGTAATCTAGAATGATCGCTGACACTCAGCAGGATGTTGGGTTCAACTAAAAGTGCAGTGAACAGGTATTCTACACGAATAGTGCGTCAACCTGCCTTCCTCTCTTGTGTCTGTCCTTTGCACTAACTTATTTCGCACGAATCACACCGAGGTCACTACCACTGCATGCGAAACTTGATAGGCTTGGCTGGCTCTCTGTGGCTCGCAGGTATCACTGGTGCTTCTTCGAAGTGGTGCGGACCTTGATGTCAGACTTGCTGCCATGCAAGATGTTCACATTACACGTGGTGCACACATTACACACAGTGGTTCACATTACAAACTTGTCTCCTTTCTTAGAAGGCACAAAGCATAGAAATTTGTATGCGTACAATTTCAAAAACCCGTGGAAGTACTGCCATGACTTCGAGCCCATCATTGCACTGCAAAGCCGCTAAACCTAAAACATCACATTCACACTATCAGATGCAGCAGCTGGTCACACAAGAAACCGAAGACAACATTGAAATCCAAATGCATGCACAAAGGTTTGCGGAGGGCTCATAGAAGTCTGGCAAAGGTGGTATTGAGTTCTGGATATGGATTTGTGTCCCCCTAAATAAACGACAGAAGTCACTACAATGTTGCAGCTGCTGATGATGACATCGCAAGTAAGTATTGACCTCACGGGGCGGTGGTGAAAGGAGCCACTGTGTAGTGTTAATAGATTTCCGTCTTTTTTTTTTTGTCAAATAAAATATTTTTCATACAATTTCATGCAAGATTCGTAAAATCCTAAGACTGATAAAAATTCGTGCATTTTAAAGAAAATCCGGAAGAGTTGGCATGTAGGTCCATACCATATTGGGCCATTTAGGCTTAGCAAGCGACGCCCAAGTGAGAGTAAGAACTTTCTGTGAGAGAATTTTACTTTTCCCGAACAGTGCACTTTCAATGTAACTCGCCCTTTCAATGTAAAGGGGGAGCTGCGTCTCACCCGATCATCCATAATCTCTGACGGGTGCAAATAAAGAGCTTTCTCTCTCTCTCTCGCCTGCAAATGAACTCAAAAGATTTTTCAATAATTTTTCAACAGTAAACTGGCTACATTAACTAACTAAGAGGAAACAAGATGCATATTCTCTTCCAACTCCCGAATAACTGTTTGCACTTGCCTAGCACCTCTCAGGTCTCTGCTCTTGTGCTAACTGTGGGGTGCACATGCCAAAACCGGGCATGGATCAAACCGAGAGGCTTTCACGGCATGAGTCTGAGCTGATTGTAGAGCTTCCCTCCTCCGCATAAAATTGCTAATCAAGCATGACCATGGGCCACATGAAGATGCGTGCCCCTTTCCGATATGTATGATGCAGGATGACGCAGGGCGCAAAAGCATGTAAGGTGCATCTAGGTGTCTTTTCAACAATAACAGCTGAACAGCGACACAAATACAATTAAGACCAGGAGTTGGGGGTCTGACCTTCCCCATGAACACATCCTGTGTGCGTGCATCTGGGTTTGCTGTGCTGCATGCATCAGCAGTTTTAAAGACCTAGCTAGATGTCACAAAATCGGCGCACATTTCTATTAAGTCAGTGCAGCGTGAAAAAAGCACACGCGCAGCGTCGCATAGGGAGTTCGAGAATGTTGGAGAAACGTCTCCTCCTCTGCACGAGGAGAGACCATAGCCTTGCACGTATCAGCGTCACCCCTGCCTCCTATACACTCGGCGGAGAAGGTTACTCACTCGGCTGCAAAATGCGGATCGTCTCGAAAATGTTCTACAGCACCTAAACGATGATGCGTGGCTCAGCGAGAGGAAGAGAGGACGCTAAGAGCGAAAGTTATGTGTATGTGCGCGTCAGTCTTGACGCTTTGTAACAGGCAGATGCGGCGCACCCTATTTATTCAGGTCGCGTTGCTTCAGCACCCAGCCATTGTTAGTGAGTGTTGCAGCAGTTTCTGTGGTGCTACTGCTCAGCTCCCGAGATCAACCCGCTGTTCGGCAAGCCTGAGAGATCTGCGAGGGAGCGGCACTCGTCTGCAGGATGGCCACGTAGTGACTCTCCAGACGTCAGTCTGCAACAGTGCCCGGTGAATAATTTGGTGTTTATTTGCTCTGTACCATCTCTTGCTGTGTATAAAGTTTGTTTTTGTTTGTTATTTCTGACTCCGACCCTCACTCTGGCTTGAACCGGTGAAAGCTGGGCACCAAACGGCCACCCCCTTCTGTCAATACAGGTAATTGACTTCTGGTTGAGCTTGCCACGCAAGTCGAGGGCATCTTCTTTGAGACCGAAGCAGCTACACCCCCTCACTCTAAGGGTGTTTGGGAGTGTGTGCACCAATAGTGGTGCATAGGTAATAACATTAGAATAAGCCAGACTGTTTACATGACGACTTCTCACAAAAACCAGTCAAAGGAAATAAAACTGTAATCTTGAACCCAGAGTTCAATCATAATATCAACATAACAAGATCTTGTTATGTTGTGAAAGTGCATAAATGAGATTGAGAAAGTGAAATTTTTTTTTGCAAAACCTGGACATGTTTCATCCCAGTGGATAATATTCGCAGCTGAAGGACACATGCATGCACGCAAGTAAGAACATATGGCTTTGCATGCCACATACAAGTTGCAACACCTTTCTTCATTTTATAATTTCATTTTTAGTGGACGAATAAATTAGCCGGTAACTTGCACTGACATGCTGGGTCTCACCTCAAAGGGAAAATCAGAGAAAGCTGGGCCATTGGGAGCTGGGGAGGCAGTAGAGGATTCGTCGAGTGCACCATTGGAGTGTAAGTGCCCATTGGCTAGGTGGTCTCCTGCCCTAAAAGAAAGAAATGCAGAAATCTTTTGTCACCACCTGTCTGACAACACTCACAGCAGGGTAAAGGCCTCTCCCATATCCCTCCCATCAACCCGGTCCTATCCCAGCTGCATCTACTTTATTCCGGCAATCCTCCTAATCTCCTTCGTCCACCTAAATTTGTGCCAAGCCCTGCTACACTAATCTTCTCTTGGAATCCAGTCTGACACCCTTCGCGACCAGCATGTCTTCGCATTACCAGCCCTGCCCATGCCCGTTTTTATTTTTGATGGGGCGCTCGCACAAGATTTTATGGTAAGTCAATACTGAAAGAATAGAAAAAATCTCACAACTAATGGCAGTGACCAACAAGACCAAGGTGTCGCAAAACCCTAAATTACGATTATCAGTTAGGTGCACTGAGGCTTTCCTCAACACCTGTTCATTTTACTTCTAATTCTGTAAGAATCCCATCTCTCTACCCTCTATCAAATGAGTTATCAAAGACAATTTGTATAGTACCCTTGACTCAATTTAGACAGGCATCAATGGCCACATAAGTTTCAAGCTTAGATACTAGAGGGTCTGCTTAGAAGGCATGTAGAGGCACTCCTTTAGCACTAGTAGAAGTTCTTCCCATCGAAAAGGGTAGGACAAAAATTAGTTGTGGTTTAGTTCTGGTTAACCTAAGTTGAATTGCGAAAGCTTTTTTTGCCTGCTACATTATTCCTTTACGTGCCTGCGTGTTGTAGGGGTAACGAGAATGCAAACGGTTCTGGCAAGCCGATTCTGATATCACCCTCCCGTATGAAAGGAGCGACCAGAATTGGCAGCTCCTGCCCGTGGCATAGGGGTAACATGAATTCAAACTTCATGGCAGGCTGATTTTTTTATGAGGAACCCCGCACACGGCACACAGCAACGAGCAGTTTGACCTGGCGTAGTATTGCTTTTGCAATAAAAATCCCTCCGACTTCCTACAGATTTAGAACTCTGGGAATGCATCACAAGCCACATGATGTGGCTTCGAAAAGAACACTCTGAGCTCTTAACTTTTGACAAAGACTGCACACCAGTTGCATTTTTAATGTAATGCATGCTTGAAGGTCTTGGTGTAGTTTCACAGAAAAACGCCACTGCTTACTCTTCCTGAGAGCCGCTTTTTAAAGCCACTTCTCCTCCATGTAGGGGTTCCACAGGAAAAGCCAGCCCAAAGCTTTCCAACACCTCACTGAAGACGAGCTGAGAGCCCGGAGGTACCGGGTGAAAACGCCGCCTCGAGAAACTGCAGCCGTACTGCGCCAGTGGGCACCGGTGCTCCAGCCAGCCGTTGAGGCCACAGTGGATGTCCCTGTGCACATTCTGGTAATGCCAGGCATATTCGTCCCGCCGAAAGACCTGCAACGTCCAACGTCCAACAAAAGCCTATATAAAGCTCCAAATTCAGGCCCTGGCCAGATCTAACAATTCGTACACGAAAACACTGTGAGGGTTCTACAAAGAAAGGGCACCTTTTCTTTAGAGGAATGATGGAATGCTCAGCACTTGCACAAAAAGATACCTGCTTAAATCTAGCCCCCAAATTTTGCCCATGAAAAAAATTAAAAGGATCAAGGTGTACTCAACCTAGAGTCTTTTTGAAAAAGCAGATCCCCAAGCTCTATTTTTGCATCCACTTTTAAGATGCGCTACTCACAATAATTCAACCTCTAATACTAATTTGAAATTTTGTTCAATTCAAACAAATTTCTAAACTTCACTGCCTATATTTTCCATGCATTTCAAAGGCACCTAACGCTGGGCGTGGATTCAATTATTTAAAGGGAAGCTGAAGAGTTTTTCGAATTCATTAAGATGCTCACGTGTGGATGTGGGGTCCTCATAAATCATGCGGGTGAAATTTTTTTGCAGATTCATTGCTTGGGAGCGACGTAATCGCCGTTTAAATTTGCGCGGTAGCTCCGCCCCCCGCCGTCCGCCGAGCGCTGCTGATGACCCTGACGATGCGAGCCGAAACCGGAAACCGTGGAGTGATGACGTCAAAACTGGTGATCGTCGCTTCGCAGCCTCCGCGACCGTACTTCTTTCTGCGTGTGTGCCTGCATAAGCTGCTTGGAGCTGCACTGTGTTTCTGTATTTGTGCGTTTTAGTTGTAAGGTACAGAAACGTGTACAATATCGAGTGACGCGGTGGACCCATCATGCCGGCGTTCTGCGCAGCCTTCGACTGCACGAACACCGGCGCCCGCGACGATGTGATCTTTCACTATTTCCTGCAAAATAAGAAGCTTTCCGCGAAGTGGGTCACTGCAGTTAAGCGAAAGGATTTCAAGCCGTCAAAGACAACAGTGCTATGCTACGTGGATCAGTGTTATACTACATTTACTCGCCTCAAAATTCACTCATTACCAAAGGACGTTTCCAATACGTGGAGGTGCTGACACTTCACTTTCGTTCGAGTCAAAATCACCGCTTGAGCCAGCATCGTTTCTTTCTTGGGGAGGTTTGCTCTGCATAGACCGATCCCACCGACCGATTTGCGCATGCGCCGGGTTTCCGCTTGTTGTAGTCGGCTGCTCAGCGCGAGCACATACGACTACACTCTCCGCAATCTCCGCTTCACATGAACTCAACGCATACTTCCCATACCTCACTGCCGAGAAAAATTCGTTGTCATTATTACAGTGACTGTTGATGTTACAGTGACTGTTGATGCAAAGCAAGCGCTCTAGGGGCCTTAATTTTTGTTCAACCAGTAGCCTCCGATTCAGTTGTGAGGAGCTTGTCGGAAATAAATGAGGGCTGCGTACAAAACATCGTATCACGGTAATTTATGGTTCTGGTAATTGATGGTTGATTGGTGTATGATAGGTGATGGCGAAATAAAGAAATTATTGTAATTATTTGATGAATTAAAGAAAGAAATGAATAAATTGGATAAAGAGGGGTTCAACGGTGTCAAAATGCTAAGGATTAAAAGCCGATGCATGATGATGCTAACAGAAATTTTAGATTATGTAATTAATCAATTATTTAGTGACCTAATTGAAAAAATGAGAAATTAGAAAAAGGGGTTTCAATACTAACAAAATGGTCGTAATCAAAAGCCAGTGTTTGATGATCTAATAAAGAAAATTGAAAGTGTGTATTTGCTCAAATATCTGAAGTAATAAAAACAAAAAAAAAAACAATAAATGGGGTTCAAATGTGCTAAATTTCATAAAACGAAAAGTCAATGATTGATAGACTAATCAAGAAAATTTAGAAGGGGGAACTGACCAATCATTTATTCAAAATAGTGGAAAAACTGAGATTATGAAGATGGGTCAAATACACAAAATAAAAGTAACTGCTTGATGACGATAATGAAAAAATTAAAGCATAAAAGTGACCAAATAAATATCTCAATGATTGTATGAAATGAAAAAGTACACTTAACGATGTCAAACTAATTTTGACACCTTTGAACTACCTTTTTTAATAACTCAGGATTTTCAATCACTTCAGTTATTTTTGATCAATTACGCACTCTAAATTTTGTCATTTAGTGCCCTCTAGCATTGACTTTTTATCCTGGGCATTTTGACACCTTTGAACCCCCCTAATTTTTTTAATGTTGACTTCTTTCAAGTATTTCAGTTAATTAACCAATTACATACTTTAAATTTTCTTTTTTAGTATCATCACGCGTTGGCTTTTTATTTTGAGTATTTGACACATGTCAACCCAGATTTTCTAATTCTTCATTTTTGAAATATTTCAATACTTAATAGATCAATTAATGGCATGATCAAGCATTGGCTTTAAAGTACAAATAATTTTGACACCATTGAGGCCCTGTTTTTATTTTTAATTTTTTTCCATTTAATTACACTTTGTAAATTTTCATAAACAGAACCATCTAGCACAGGCCTTTTATTCGGATAATAGAACACACAAGTTTTCATTTTTCAATTATTTCAACTAATTAAGTGGCAAATTACACTAAATTTTCTAAGCATCATCAAATTGTCTTTTCATCTGAGCGTTTTGAGACTATCGAACCATCCATTTTCCAATTTCTTTTTTTCTTATTTAATCAATTAATCACATTGATTCCATTAGCTCATCGTCACCTATCAAATACCAATCAATTATCAGTCAGTAGAAGGACAAATTACCAGTGTAAGGATTTTACGCAGTACTCCTTATTTCCGACATGCGGTGCCAACAACTATTACTTCTACTACTACAACAGCGCCGACGGCTATTCGGCCGAACGAGCTGTATAAGCTATTGCATAAATACATAACACTAGAGTAATATATGTGCTATGTGCTGTTACAGCACCCAGGAACGAGACAGATGAATTTTCCCAATGCACTAAGGCATACACACGAACTAAAAATTGTTCGGAAACACGGCGCGCAGGCTGTCCGGGCGACTGGAGCAACCGGTTGACTACATGTACCAGCATGCACCGCGACAGCGGCAGAATCGTGAAACTGGCCGGTGGGATCAGTCTATTGGTTCGAACATATAAGCCATGACACCAAGATCCTCTGGGTAATCGTCCATGTGTTTCATCGTCATATAAGAAGCAAACCAGCAGCATCAAACCACCGTGCGCCGCGCTTAATATGCAGCGGCGCGACCGCGCCGGGGCCCACCAAGCAAATACCTTTGTTGACGTCACAAGAGGCCCAACCAATCACAGGAGGCAGCGCGGCGCGCGAAGTGGCCCGCCGCTGCTGCTGGACTTTTCACCAAAATAAAATAGGTTTGCGCTTTCCTTTGCCTGATTTCGATGAGAAATTCGAATTCCGAGGGTGGAAAATAGTAAAGTGCACCTCTTCACTCACTTTTTCTGGGAAACCTTTCAGCATCCCTTTAAAACCTTTAGTAAGCTGGCACTAGATGAATAACTAGTGATAAACCCATTATGTATACTGAAGAAGCCTATGGCAGTTGGCAAATGGCATAATCGGCCATTGATTGGTGGGCTGGTTGTGTGACATCGCAGGACCACATTAGGTGGCAGAGCTGCCAAATCGGGTAGCTGCTTCGAGATGGGAAGGTGAGGAGTATCAAACCCTCAGGACACTTGGATCCCAAATCAGACACTACCTCTAGGCCATACAGGCACACTTGTACTGCTTGTGTGAAGTGAAGCCAAAGTCCATCACCTGGTTGCGTTATTCAGGACCAAATTAATGCGAAAACCGATTGCCAACGACATCAACTAAGACAGTTCACTTGAAAGGACATTTAAACATCAAGTTTAATTGAAACTACTGAGTACAAAACAAAGAAAGAATAAAAGTTGCACTTAATGAGCTCAAGTTTTAACTTTCTAAAGACAGGATGCGGCATATTTATTTTCCAGCAATTATGCTTCAACTTGCTTTTAAGCAGCCTCTCTTGCACGGGCTTGCCTGTGTATCTCACTAGTGATAGCATGCCTGTAGTAAAAAAGGAAGGAAACCAATGCTTGCAATCATGTTAGAGGCCCTCAAAAACCAAACTGTGCAACAGAAATATCTCCTAGCAAACATGCACCAGGTGTGATGGTAAAGAAGCATGAAAGAACTAGCAAACAGGCAGGCAATACACGAATACAGAAGGCTTCAAACATTCACACACAAGAATGTGAAAACAACAAAAAGGCAAACAGTCACACGTCACGCAGCTGCTGATTACCCTAACATGGCTTTTGCACAATTTTGCTTTATTCTGCAGCATAAAAGCTCGAAGCTATTACAAAAAATGATAAAATAAATTACTTCTGCTCTTAAAGCACCACTCACACACAGCATGTTAACTGTTGAGGTTAATAGAATAAGCAAGGTAGTAAAGCAGAGTCCTTGCTGCCCCAGGATCCCGTTAAGAACTACGCACGACCATCATGCACTATACACCAAAATAACAGCAAGGGTGAAGAAGAAGCAGTCATGCACATCCACACACCTGGCCGCAGGAAAAGGTGTAGACCTTGTCAGGCTTCAGCTGATACCGCGTCAGGAACTCGACACACAATTCAACGTTGAGGGCGACTCCGGGCTTTGACGCATAGCAAGCACCAGCCACGTGCATGAGTCGGTAGTCCACATCACTTGCGCCTTCCTCGATGACATGGCTGGTGTATCCATTCAGGGTGCCCTCCAAAGAGCTGGGGCTATCGAGGGCATCGCCTTCATCACAACTGCCGTTACACGGGCAGGGAACACTGTGGGAAATGCCGATGTCCCTCTGCAAGAGAACCCTGGTCTTCTCACACATTTTTTCCCACCTTTGTGGTAGCCACATAATTATGATGCACACAATCTGAATAGCAAAAATTACTTCCACGAAGCATGCTAGTGGAAAGTCAGTTGAAATACATGCTAGTCGAAGCTCTGCACTGTGGCATAAATTTCAACATGCCCATTTTTAAGCATGTGAAAACGCTTGCCCTAAAACACACCTAATCATTATTAAAGCAAAGTGCAGCGTAGATAGCTTGTAAGCAAACTGCTGCCAGCACAGCATGCTAACTGTTCGAAACACTATAGCAGGATACAACTTAAAAAACATCAGTTGCTAACTATTGGCTATCGTACACGTCGTGTGTATTACTTCATTGAACAAAAAACAAAATCAGTCTTTAATATTTGACTATATGAAACATGCCAGAGGTTCCATTTCCACATGCCAAAGCTGCACATGCCAAAGCTGCATGTTTCCAGCACAGTTGGCGACCACAAAGTCACCTATGTGCAGACCCCCCGTCAATGCACGTCAGTGCATACAACACATGACTGGCGATCTCAATGACAACCATGTGTAGGCAATGCATAGAGCTCAGGGCTGCACCATGGCTGGCACATTCTTATCGCCCACAATGGCGTAGCAAAGTGTTCAGAACGCCCTACGTTCTGCACACTGCAAAGAATGCACACTGGACAGGGAATTTCAGGAACTGCATCATCCCAAAATTTGTGGCAACTGGGTTTGCATAAACAAGATTCTACTGTGGGTGCATGCAACCAATGACAAAGCAGCAAATCTGTCCCTGCTCTGTAAGCGGCCAGTGACAGTTCTGTGTGCTGGCTTCTAACGTCACAGCACTGAACCAGGGAAAAGGCAGTGCTGACAACTGGGGCTTCTCTTCTTTGGTTGCCGTAAGGCTGTGCATACCACTCAGCCTGAAAACTTGGCATCTTTAAGCAAACACAGACCTAACTCTCTTCAAGAAGGTGATTTGCCACTTTTACGGCGTCTAAAATGCACAAAGTGAGAAGTTGTGACTGCTATCTGTATAAAATGCTATGTAGGCGAAACCGCAATGCAGTGTGGCCTAATAGTTAGCCATTTTGTTGATGGAGAGCAATGTCAGAAAAAATGTAGAAAAGGGTACTTTCTACATATCTACTTGCCTTTCATGCCTGTGTTTATTAACTGGTTAGTTAATTTTTGAGGAAACGAAAAGTTCAGTACCTGCCACACTTCCTGGTGGACACCTAAGAAGATAGAGAGAAAGAGATGCCGCAGTGGAGAGCTACAGAATAATTTCTACCTCCTAGGGATCTTTTAATATGCACCAACATCACACAGTGCACAGACGCTTTTTGTATTTCGCCTCCATCGAAATGCAGCTGCTGCAGTCGTGCCACTATGTTTTCAATGTATAGTTTGTGATAATGAAACGAGGAGAAGCCGGAGATTCAAAGGCAATGTCTTGCATGCTTACAGGTGCCGTGGCCACTGGCATTCTGTCCTCCCTGCTGCCTCTGCAGAGCTTTCCAAAGTGTCTGTCGTTTCTCAATGAACGCAAGTCCCGCATGGCCAGCGCAAAGTCGAGCTGCAGCTTGCCTGACCGGTCCACACAGTGCGGTTTGCCACTTGCATCCCCCAGCCAGCCCCAGCGGTTCCACTCGGCTGTGCAGTACACAAGGCTCGCTGGGCAGTGCTGTAGGTGGCTGCCCACCTGACTTCGCAGCAGCCACACTGGGCAGCCGTTGATGGCATTGGCACATGGCACCTGCAGTCAGAACAAGCCATTTCACATTCTTGGCCATGTAAGAAACTAAAAGAAGGCACTTCATTGGGCACACTTTTAAAGCCTGTTACATCACCAAATAGGCTAAATCATTTACTATCTCTCTCTGTAGCAGCCAGAAAAGTTGCACATTTCAATGTCATGGTAAAAGCACTTCTATCACTCGTAAGAGACAGTAGTACACTCTCAGAGACAAACACATCAGAGAAACAAAGGCTAGAATTTTGTTTTGTGCCTCGGATATGTCACAATTTCCATTGCACTGTGTATTTTCTAGTACAAAATAAATCATCTGAAATTTAACAAACGACACTGGAAAACCAGTCTTCTGTACTCTAATTGTGATACCTTAAACATAAGAAAAGAGAACTAGAGGGCATCTGCCACTTTTTCTTTTTTAGTTGTATCCAATTATAGAGTTTATCCTCAACTAATGAAGCGTGCTACCATCTCCCAAATCAAGAGATCTCTTATTTTAAACAGTTACTTTCATTCCAGTGAGGGTGAATTCCGTAAATATTCATTGTGTGGTACACTTGCACTTTTCACAGACTACTTCTAACAAAACTTCTAACAAAACTTTGCCCAACTTGCAGATTCAGTTCTTTAAGACTCCAAGAAAGCTTTTCATAAGGTTCCCCATGCATAGTCAGCTTTTCTTGAAACTTTCATGGATAAACCTTAAGCCCTTATTATTGGGTTGAATTACGTATATATTTTTACTAGATGGCATCAGCCCGTTTTTCCGAAAAACCACTGTGCCTTCTGTCTCCAGTGATTCCTTGAAGTACCAAAGGTTTCATTCTGAGCTACCTTCCATCTTTACCTAGATTAATGACCTTCTTTAATGAAATCCCTTCAAATATGTCTATTTTCTGGTGACTGCATTATTTACCTCATTCTACAACCCAATTTAAAATCAACAGAAAAAATGTGGTTAATGTACTTAAATGTCAATGAAACCTCAATCACTTTCCACTGCCACTAATATTTTGCAAAACATTAAGTAATTCTGTATGTGGCTGGGAAATATCAGCTGCGATGTCTCACAAAAATAAAAAATGTAGTATAGCACAATATGTTTAGTGGTCCTCTCCCAAAGTGAAAATGACAAGTATAAGGGCATCCATGGCTGTCTGCGGCGCAATCTGAAATTAGTCTTCTGTAAAGACCCTTCCTTCTGCAAGGCCCAAGCTAGGATATGTACGTTCAGTTCAAGACCCTCATTATACTAATCTTAATCTTTCTAACATCCTTGAATCTATCCAAACTATGCAACTCCATTTGTTTTCCCCAACTAATATTCCTATATCGCTGTCACAGAGCTAATTCTCATACATGTCTTCCCAAGCTAGAAACAAGGCCTAAAGTACCCAGGCTATTCGCATGTTTCAGGCCTATACAGGGCACCACCAGATGCGCAATATAGTAGGCAACTCGATGAATGCGGTTGCCGCACAGCTCCCATGCATCCATTTTTAAAATTTCTTATATTTCAGTCTTTCATCATGAACCTTGAAATTAGATCACTTACCCTAAAGATAAAAAAGGAAAGGAAACAGACGCAAATCGATGAGGTTAATACAAACGCTCATTCACAAACACCACACATAACTAGAGAACAGAACACCGAAAGCTATCGCCGCTCGCCCATAGAGAAACATACGTAAAGAGCGGACACTCGAGCCGTTTCGCGGCTGAGCAAGTAAGGGTCTGACCACCCGACAGGCGGCATAGCAATTCAATGTGTGCTGCCACTTCCTTTCAAAGATAGACAGCTCATCATACGCCCCGGATTGCATCCAAGCGTCCCATTTCTGTATAGACATGGGTATTGCGCCGGTCATATGCTGCCGGTGCCGCCCACCTCAATGTGCTTTTTAACGCGTTGCCTCATCTTTTCCGCAAGTTGTTTTCTTTTGCTCGTATACAATCAATTTTGGTGTTTCTTAAGCTAAGAACATGCTAGCAGATTGTTTACAGCACATGTATTTTGCACATGTAACATAAAATATGAGCCCATGAAGAAGATTTACCATGCATCCATCCGTTTGTTCTTGAGCCGTCTTCTACGGAAGAGCATGTGCATTACTTACAAAGCATAATTTTCGAAAAGTCATTTACAACACCTTCCATTTAAAACCCAATTTGTTATCTACACTGATTCGTACCGTAACAGAATCGTTTTATTTGACGGTGCTCGAACAGTGTAATGCGCATTTGAAGTCGTGTTGTGAAGGCTGTTTACCCCGATGTATATGAAAGATGCATGCGCCTTGGCTAGTTCGCGAGCACCTGTTTTAACTTTATGTGTTGCTAGTAATTTCTAAATCATTCTTGTACAGGTGGCTCTTGGTAATAATGACGCAAACTATTGTAATCTTTATTATTTGCTGCGAACAGCCGCAGTCATATGGCCTTATCACTTTGTTTGTAACATGCAGAATGATCTAAGCAATGCATGCTGAAGCCATCGAACAAGGGTCTATAATTTTCCCCGTTGCGCTAAGTGCCCAAGAAATATATAGAATGATTGCAGCCACTCGCGTCTGTTTTTTTTACATTGTTTCAGGTTGTTCCAGGCTTCCAGCTTCCAGATCCAGGCTTTGCTGTGATTTCTTTCTTTCTGATCTTTGTAATATGATGCATTTCATAATTTGGTTCAGTGTTTTTTTTATGCAATTCAAAGTATAAACAAGAAAAATAAACTTTTTGTATAGAACCACTGCCTCTTATTCTGTGCAAGTGAGAAAAGCGGCTAAATAATGTCAAAAGTTACAAAGAGAACAGCTCTGACCGCATTATTCCAACTTGCATGAACTAATTCAGCCTTGCTTAGGTCCTCCGAGAAGCTTGGTGGCATTTCCAGTTAAAAAGGTTGCGATCTGCGATTTCATTACATCTATTTATGGCGTGCTTAGAAATTAAATATTAAAGCCCTTGCGCTCTACTTCAGACGATGATGTTGAATATTTTAATAGCCAAATGTAAATCAGTTTCAAAAGCATTGCTATCGAAACCGAGACAGAGCGAAAGCACGAGCCTAAAATCTCGGAGGACGAAATCAGTGGTCTGACCAGTGCTTAGCGCTGGCGGCAGTGCAGTAGCTCGGTCGCAGGGCCCTACGGGAGTATCCACTCTTTACGTAAGTATGTTTCTCCATGGCTCGCCGCCACTACAGCCGATCATCATGGAGAGAGGAACACTTTTTGCCACGTGGTGGCGCATTGGTCTGTGAAACACGTGAATAAGTTTCATCCTTTTTCCATTGGCAACAATATCATATCGCCCAACCACCACCATTCATTCAAATTCAGTAAGCCCTCCATAAGGCACAAATGATCACACCAAGGCACACAGCATCCACAAACAACAAAAGACATAAATGAGCTGCCTGAAAATCGCCACACTCTCAGGACTGTCACTGAACACCTTGAAATCGGCCACTATTCATGTAAAATACCTCCACTGCGGGGTATTTGAAGAAGGACAAAAAAAAAAATAAGCTTAAAAAATTTTCTGCTCCCACCAACTATGCACTTCAACTATAACAAAATATGGCGTAGATACAATACTAAAATCTGGCTGAGCCCAATATACAGGAAATTATGCACAGTTAACAGCACTGAGGTCTTAGCCCCTGTCTTCGCTAAATTTCCTACAGAATACCTTCATAAACAAAGTCAGCTACTCCATTCAGGATCCCCTTGCTTGAAAATAGCTACTCTCAAGATATGTGGCGCTAAAGGATAACTGGAATCACAGCTTTTAAAACATCTATACTCAAGGCAAAAGATGCCAGAGGTATAGTTCTCTTGCAAGTATTCTACAGAAGCAATATTGACTCCTATTGATAAAAAGTTAATTCAAAATTTGAGGAGAAGCTCTCCAAGGAGGTTGGTATGTTGGCTAATGCATGCATGATGCAGTGTCTAAGTGAAATCTCACAAATGAAAGAACGAAAAGATGTGTCTCGGACCCTATATAACAAATCTATATGTGATGTGGCGCAGGTAATCAAATCTACAATGACAGTTACTGCAGTGCTGTGTTAAGATCAACATAACGCAGCTCTATGTGATGGTGATCTGCTCCGATACACAATAACACACGCTGTTCGACATAGGCGCTCGCAGTCGCGACTCAGAACCTTTACTATTGAGAGACAAATCGCTAGCGTGAAAAAAAGAAAAAAGCGAAAAGAAGCGCCCAAGCAGGCCTTACCTTCACGTTGGGACACAGCAACTGATGTTCTTGGCACTTGCACGCGTGGAAACTGGCTCCGCAGTCGAGTTTACAGTGCACGATTTGGCAGCTCGTCCTCTTCTCCAGCCGCGCCGTACATTTCGCAATGCTCACACAGTTGAGGCAGTGAGAGTGTATGGGATCACCGTCTTCGTCCACTGCCATAGACCTGTACAGCCGCGCAAACGCCATTTCAGGCAGCACGACCACAAAAGATCACGAACACATACACAGCCCGGACAATGAAGCGGCAGTTACCGCTTTGTCACGCCGGACTCATTCATAACGCAACACGGAACGCAAAGGAACACAGTAAATGGCCAGCAGGGAATAACCCAGCAACCGGCCAACGCCTTATCAGTTGTCAGTCAAGACAGAAAATCGTTATCACGGACTATGCGCGAAACTTGATGTCGAGAAGTGACATTCGCGAGCAGTGAATGCTGGAGAAACACTGTGTAGTATGCTTCAAAGTGATGGCTACAAAGAAAGACAACAAACTGCCACATACTTTTTTTAAGGGGGAGGTTGTTGGTCACAAGAAGTAAAGGCGACACTTCCGTTTGAAACAATCTCCCGGCGAGTGAGTGCTAAAGTGAAGCGAATTTATCGCATCGCAAGCCGACAACAAAACCAAGAGAAGTTTGACAAAGGGATTAAAACACCACACACACAGCTGATGGTGCATCGTTGCCAAGCGCACAAAAGCATTTGACTAATTTCGGCGCAAGTAATTTTAGAGACATGATGCTGATCCAGCTGCAATGTGAAACACATTTTTTTGCCAAAGTTAAAGCAGGGTGGCTAGTTAAAGTGAGAAAGAAAAATTACACTTGGCTTGGATTCCGCTAGAGTTTAAAGTTTTATGCTAATGACTACCACACATCCTTCATGCGGCGCGATGTTTGAAATTGCGTTTCAGAAGGAAATTTTTCTGAACGCTGTGCCTTTAGAATTGCTCTCGTTACTCCTTATGACATTAAGCGCCACCCCTTAGTTCATTAAAGGTCATTATCAAGAAGAGAACAGGTTCACAACACGAAAAAAAAATTGTGGAGGGTGTAAACATACATTTTTAACATAGTAATAGAGCGAAACCTGTTTGTGTTGCAGCGATATTAACACCCGCTTTTCAATCTGATATATTTTCATTATTTTTATTTAAATTTGTTATTGGAGAAAGGGAATAATAATTGGTCCACAGGAAGGGAAAAGCGCAGTATCTGTCACACTTGCTTCGTGGATACCTGAACCGCGCCGTAAGGAGGGGAGGAAGGCGGGAGAGAAAGTGGAAGGAAGGATGAGCCGTAGTGGAGGGCTAAAGAGTATTTAGACCACCTGGGGATATTTAACGCGGGCTGACATGGGAGGGAGGCGGGGAGGTGGTGTAGGGTGGCAGTTCCTGGCCCTACGGGGCTGGGACAGGGACTTTAGCTGGGACGGTAGGTCAACGCCGCTTGCGGCGGGGGCTAGCCAGCCACCGATTTTTATCTGTTGTGGTCCTTCATTGCACCCATCACTGCTTCGGTGGTGGACAACGGCTGTTGTAGCGGCGCGTCTTTCTCTCCCTCTTCTTTTTGCTTTCTTCGCTACTTTCTCTCTTCTGTCCGCCGCGGCAGCGGAGGCGTCCGTGTGCTGTGCGATGTCAGCGCACGTTAAAGATCCCCAGGTGGTCGAAATTACTTCGTAGCCCTCCACTACGGCTCCCCTTTCTCTCTTTCCACTTTCACTCCCACCTCCCTCCCTTCCCTTACGACGCGGTTGCGGTGTCCACAGAAAACAAATGAGACAGTTACTGCGCCTTTCCTTTCCTATAAATAAATCATTAAATTAAAGTGGCTCAGCTACAGAGCCAGTAGCAGGCCCGTGCATTTTCTTTTCCTTCTTCTTACAGCCACAACAACAGGCTGACATAGCAGAGCACACAGAGGACTCCGTATCGCCTCCATCGAAACGCAGCAGCCGGCAGTCGGGATCGAACCGGGTACTCTGGCACAGTAGTCGGGCGTATTTTTACACCGTGGTGCAGGTGCAAGCACTGTGGCTGAGCATAAGTACGGTAAATCGTGTAAATCGTATACTATTCTACAGCGTAGCCTCCGAAATCGGCAACCCGCGGACAAGAATATCAGAATATTGGCAAATTAATGTCAATTCTTCGAAGGTTAAATATTTGAAGTCGAAGGGAATAGAGAAAGAAGGCAAAACTTTGATGGCTGGAATAAGTTTCAGTCAAAGGAAGATATATGACTGATGTGATACTGGGAAAAGTTATATGGGTTTCAAAGCAAGATTTTTTTTTTTTTTTTTTTTTTTTTTGGAAGCGTAAAAACGCGCCCGTCTAAAGGGAATGACGAAGAAGTGGAAGCGTCCGAATTCTGAGAGGGCGCAGAACAGTTGCCATACCGTTCACCATGGCCTATGGTCAGTACAGCCTGCTGTTTTTATTTTCAATATGCGCGCTGTCAACTCGTTTGGGCAGTTTTTTGCTCCTTTGATTTGGCCATAGCGTCAAACGGTGACAAGCGTGTGATGTAGTACGCATGTTGCTGCGCAGCTACCGACAGGGACGCGATCGCTATTCGACATTCGTTCCTTTCCTAGTATTAAACCGACGAAAACACGCCCGCAGCTTCTACCTGTAGACAAGTTCTAAATTATCAACCGCGTTACCTGTGTATCCACCTGTGTACTGCTGTTATGGCTGGCTTTTTGTTTATACGCATAAGAGAGAAATTACGCTATTCTCCCATCACAAATCAATCAGTCAACCCCGTTCTCATCGGTTGATATTTCCGCCGGTCAAGGTCGATCAATAAGATTGGGGCTAAAAGATATTTTTCAGGGAGTTTTTGTGACACGATCATTGCGTAATTTGACCCCCCCGTCTATCATGAAAGCCCGCTACTATTTTTAAATAATTTTTTTTCTTTTTTTTTTTTTAGATGTCAGCACGGCTATTGGGGCGCAATACTGCCAGTGATAACGGATATAAGAGAGGGGAATGGGGCTAATAAACTGCTTAACTAATTTCTGATAGTTATATTTTTATTATTGTAGCCAGGCTTCTGGTCTCAATACGAGGTTTGTAGCTGGTCGTTAGCGATTTTTTTAATTGGTTCACAGGAAGGGAAAGGCGCAGTATCTGTCACACTTGCTCTGTGGACACCTGAACCGCGCCGTAAGGGAAGGGATGAGGGTAGGAGTGAAAGTGGAAAGAGAGAAAGGGGAGCCTAGTGGAGGGCTACGAGTAGACCACCTGGGGATCTTTAACGTGCGCTGACATCGCACAGCACACGGATACCACTTCGTTTCGCCTCCATCGAAACGCAGCCGCCGTGGTCGGGTTCGAGCCCGGAAACTCCGGACAGTAGTCGGGCGTCTTACCACTGCACCACACCGGCGGGGCTGGTTAGCGATAGTCATATCAGTTCTTAGAACACGTTTTTTAAGCGATAGTCATATCAGTTGTTAGAATTAAAAAAAAAAGAAGTTTGCTTTCAGCGATGTGGCTCAGAATATTTGGCTACCTTAGGCGAAAAAAAAAAGAGAAGAAAGACGATATTAAAGCGCGGGTTTCAGACCGTAAACTCTGTTCTTCGCATTGCAAGTCCCAGTTTCGACCATCTGGGTTCTTTAACGTACACAGACCGCGTAGCTAGGCGGGGATCTAACGTTTAACTGCTCCACCGGCGCTTGGTTGCTCACTCTCGCCATGTGTGAGATGCGTGCCGGTCGGAGTGCGTCAACGCTTCGGCGCAGGCTGAATTTTAACTAGTTTACGCTCGGATAACTAGGTTTAACCGAGATATATTCCCGCACTTTTTTTTAGTGCGCGACACTACTAGTCGCAATCACGGATTTCGCCGATGTCTGTCCGAAGCCGCTCACTCTCTCTCTCTCTTTTCGTGAACTCGAAGTGGAGGAAGCAGTGGTAAGACGCCCGACTACTGTGCCGGAGTACCCGGGTTCGAACCCGA
This sequence comes from Amblyomma maculatum, assembly GCF_055883805.1. Taxonomy (NCBI): domain Eukaryota; kingdom Metazoa; phylum Arthropoda; class Arachnida; order Ixodida; family Ixodidae; genus Amblyomma; species Amblyomma maculatum. Next base: position 111,268,940 of record NC_139351.1, on the reverse strand, counting down.
CCTCGGCGGCTGCGTTTCGATGGAGGCGAAACGAAGAGGCGTCGTGTGCTGTGCGATGTCAGCGCACGTTAAAGGTCCCCAGGTGGTCGAAATTACTCCGTAGCCCTCCACTACGGCTCCTCTTTCTCTCTTTCCACTTTCACTCCCACCTTCCTCCCTTCCCTTACGGCGCGGTTGCGGTGTCCACAGAAAACAAGTGAGACAGTTACCGTGCCTTTCCCTTCCTATAAATAAATCAGTTTTTTTAAATCAGAGAAGGTGGCGACGCACGCGTCGCACGGCTCAGCAGGAGGCGGAGTGGTCGCATAGCTGCAGCAGAAGCCGCGCTCTCTCTCTGTCCATCCGTCTCGCCCTGAACTTGAAGAGGAAGAACGGAAAAAAAAAAAAAGTGGCGAAAGTCGCGGCTTAACACTGAGTAGGCGGAGCGGCCGCATAGATGCACCCAGTGAGAGAGGGAGCGTGTCTGTTGCGGGTGTGGCGGCCGTCACTGGGTAGCGTTGCACAAGCATGTGCTACTCCGAAATGAGCAGTTGTGTGTCGCTCGCGCGTCCTCAACTTCGGCATCTCTCCCCTCGCATCAGTCACACCTCTGCCTTCACGAACAGCAGACGTTCACGGGCGGTACTCCCTGGATCTCAGCTCCGAGCCGCTCGCCGCGTCGTGAAGCAGCTCGTGCTCACCTCCACGCCTTAACTGGCGCTCGCCTTCAAGAGCGCTTCCCTCTCTCTTTTCTCATTATCTCTCCCTATGATCCCACCCTAGACATTTCGGCCACAGAGCAGTGCATTGGAAAGGGGTACCTTGCGCCTATAGTGTAAAATGTGCCTGTTTTCATTCATTTCTGAAGATGGTGTAAGAAAGCTGGGAAAGAGAAAATAACGTACAGCTCGTCTTACATGCATTTTTCCAGGCGAAGCGTGTGTTAGTTTCACACGGCTAACACTTTGCTTTGCGACATTCTGACGCTCTCAAATACATGCAGGGTACCATGACTCCGGCTTCGATGACGGCTACGGGTAAGTGAACTGAATCCATGCTGGGCTTTCAAAGTGTGGAGTATTCGAAAACGTACCATAACTCCAGGTCGAGACCCGAATTAATCTTTTTCTTCTGGTAGTTTGAGCCATATTGGATGCGTCTAAGGTTTGTAATTGAACGCGATACCACAGCCTCCGTAGTGCTGCGTGCGGCATGCTTGGAAACATACATTTACTGGAGTCTGACTCTGGTACCGTGGTTTCAATGCAGCCGCGTGCAATTCTTTGTCTCGCATGTACAAATTACAAACAACAATGAAACAATTTGCTTACTAGTTTTGTAACATATATGTAAGAAATGAAACTTGTTATTAAACTTGTCGTCGCAGCTGCTTGCTATCACAACGACGCGCCAATGTTTCTTAATAACCTTAGACTACTATTCACGTAATGTAGATTAGCCCAGAATGTCCACAAACAAAAAGTCTGATGGTCTCCTTTTGACAGAGTTTTATACTTGCAATAGAAACCCCTTAGTTTCGTTCAAGTTATACGCTCCAAGCTGTTTAGCGTTGGGTGAATATGGCATAACGCTTCGGCGTTGCCTGCCGTTGCTCAGTTTGCGAAGCAGCTGCGTAGTCCCACTTCTTACCGCTGGCTTTTGCTATCGCGTCCTCAAAAAAACGGCATAACTGTACGTACCTCCATTGGCAGAGTTGACTGCTAATCGGATGGGCGTGCTGTTAATTTCAGAGGAAGATTAAGATTTGCAATCTGATTTTCCATCCCGCGTTAACAGCTCTACTTAGTGTAGGATATGAATAGCGACGGATTCAACGAAATAAAAAGAAAAATAAGCATCGGGACGTGATGAATTTGCCTGGCCCTGTTTGTTGCTTTCTTTTTCGCTTGGGCAGCTTTGCGCTAACAGGCGTTGTGTACAACACCTAACCATGATGTACAGGGTCATCTACTCTTATAGGGCGAACACGCGACCACGTAGCCGCGGTCTTCGGAGCGCCACCACGTCCACAGATATACAGCAGATACCGATAAACATAACGTACCAGGTGTATGTTTGCCCGCGCCACTTTGCTCTCAACAACGACTGTGTCGGAGGCATGCAATGACCCCCTGAAGAGCACGACCACGCATGCACTCCCGTGTTCATCCGAAGAGTGGACGATCCTGTGCTTGGTATAGCAATATTCAGTGGCCACTAAAGGTGACGCGGGATATATCTGCGCTCTATGCTGTTTGCCTGTGCATGCCGTGTACACACTGCGCCATCGCAGGCTGCTCCGCTGGCACAATCGCGCCAACACTATATCTTCACAACATGTAGACGTCCTTTTTGTTTTCGCTTGCATATATACGCTGCGACGCATGCGCACGAGTCTGCCAGTGATGCCTGACGCCGCTGTACAGCTCAGAACGTACATGCAGTGAAGGGCGTAAATTGATACCTTGAATTGCAGAGGCCTAATAAGACTCTAGAGAATAGCAATCTCATTTTCCCTTAGATTTAATATAGGGCAAATTAGTAGGTTTTAACACTCTGCAACTTCATACACGTGGGCTGTCAGAAGGCCTTGTGTGGAGTGATCCGGATTAAGTTCGACCCTCAGAGTTTCTTCAAAACACACTGACACTGTTTACTGTGGCGATGCTATTGTGTGCCGCTTCCGTCAAACTTAAGTCGCCTTGGTTAGGGTATGACTTACACCCTTGACCTCAGTAGCCAAAGGCCATAGATATCAGGCCACCGCGGTGGATGATTTTTTGAGGTTTTATTTAGCCCCTCAGAAACGGTGGTATAGTCATAGCAACAAAAAAAAAAAAATCGAGATCGCCAGGTAACACTTCGATAACAATAAATTAAGCACGAAGGACTCCGCATAAACATCAACCAAATTTCCGACCGTGTAAATAGGCGCTTCTGAATCACTACTGCTGACAAGCGTCAGGCGAAAATCAACTATACTCAGTGCAACTGCTTTCTTTTTTTTTCAACCAGGAAGAGCTACAAAGGCTATAGGAAACGTTACATGGACAGTATTGCCTGTAGCGTAGTAGTAAGGAGTTCGAGGAATAGCCATGTAAAATTGTATATTTTAAATAGTAGGTTAATATTACACCATTGCATGGTACTTGTTTTTGTTTTGTTTTTTCGCAGTATAGTGTCTTATCGGTATTGCAGAATTTAAATTAAACACAAGTTAGCTTCGCATAGTGTTGGACAGTGATGCTCTCAGACACCACAACCAGCTCCTGGGCCCTATACAGCAACGCTTTCAAAACGAACAAATTTGACGCTTTGATGTTGTATTCTTAAATATTGAACAGATGGTGATCACCTCCATCACCCCTCCACCATGCTTTGTTCTGTCTGCTGGGTCGTCAATGATGACCTGGTCACGGTGGTGCCACACTATGTATAGTATTCAATCGTTTTGTCAAAACACTTCGTGGAAGTGTGGCCGAAGGTGACGTTCTATATTAGCTTTGTAATTTAACGGGCAGACACAAACTAGGAATAGTACTGCGTTGGCAATTACCGGCTCTGCATAGGACCACTGCATTCCCAAATCATTTCACTATTAGGCCCATGGTTCCTGCTGCTTCTGTGAGCGGTTAGGATTGCGACATGTGGAAACTGACGTTCCTCGGCGCTGGGTAGATGGTGGACAAGTCTTTAACATTAGTCATACGTGTCGGGGTTTATCGACAACACCAATACATTCGCTGTTGGGAAGTTCAAGAAACGAGTAACTATAACTGTAATTCGTAGTCGTCGCTACTCTTTTCACGAACAGTTAGCGCATGCGTGCGTCGAGTTCATCACATACTGCAGGGACATGGAGTATATATGACATCCCGCTTTGAGCGCTGATTCATATCTGTCTCTTATATCTCAGCTATAGAAATACGTGCCCTTAACTTCTAGGCACACGTAGTAAATCTCACACAGTCGCAGTGGCCACAACAAGGAGGGAGCGTGGACGGCAGAAGCTGGCCAAGGCTAGCAGACCCCTCCGCTGCTTTCAGAAACCGCCATCTGGGGGATATTTCAGTGGCGCCACCTATAAATGTAATTAATATATAACGCCCCCTACAGGCGCCCTTCATGGCGTGTAGAGGTGTAGATTCTTCTCGTATAGTTTGTGATTAAATTTAGAAGCCGTTAAAGACTATAGTGCATTTAGCGAGATTATGATGCGTATCATTATTCGTAAAACTTTCACGAAATTAAAATGTACAGCTCCGCGGATTATTTCTTGTCGTCTCATTCTTTCAGGCACAGGAGGAAAGCCCGCTCGGAGACCGGCGCTTTTATCGCGGTCTTCCTGATGTGCGTGACATTTTGTGGATTGCTGATCGCCCTGCTCATGTTCCTCTTCCACAACAGTGAGTATACACTACAGAAACTTGCGATGCGCCAACACGTTGAGCTTTGCAGAGGTGACTACAACTTTAAGCCCATAGGGCCATTCAGAGTTGCTTTGTAACTGCTCTGAAAAATAAATGAATTAAATTGAATTGAATTGAATGCGGCCCACTTGCAACTGGTGCATTATCCCGCGATACTCTCTATGACAAAAAAAAAAAAGAGCGAAATTGGACTAACAGGAGCATGGATTTCGCATCAAAGGTACGCTGCCTTAATCCCACTGTCTTATAATAATGTTGAGCTGGTCAGCGAGCGTAAAAGCTGGTAACAATGGCGGATGCTGTGGGCATGAGCTTGCTTGTTAAGCAATAATCACTCCTATCGGCGACTCGATATATGGCTCAATCTCAGCGATGCTCATGAATGACTCATTTTCGACGCACGTTTACATCAGAACTTCAAAATGAGGGGCTTACTAATGTTAACATGCTTTCCTGACCGTGACGCAAGGGATCCGGTCGTAAAGAACAAAGGTGTTCTTGCCGCGCGGGTGGCTTGGCGGTGGACGCATTCCTACCACCGGATGACGCTCGAATTCGATGCTGTCGCACCGTCGGATGGCACTCTATATAGACACAGTTGTAAACAGATATTTTGGTTTATTGATTCCTTTCCTGCTTGTACATACAGGTAAATTTGAAGAGAAAGCTTAAGGTCTGGCAAGGCCTTCCCTCCATATACAGTTTCGGCAGCTTTGTAATGAGATGTTGAAAATACGCTTGCTGATACAGATAGGGAAATAACGTCGTTGATACAGTCAGTACAGTAGATGTGCACAATTATGTCATGCAGTCTGCCATGAAATGTACACAAGTACCATCTTTGCCAAAGCAACCAGGCTGCATGGTTGATTTTCACTCGTATATTGCAAAACCTACGGCACTCCTTCAGGTTTGAATTCGTACATATCAACGTAAAAGAGCCCACGTGTGTCGTCACCATTTGTATATCGTTAGACGTTTATGGACGGGGTAGGGTATCCATTGCAGGCGTGGTAAGAAAGCTATGCAGCCTGGTTACTTCTGGCAAAGACAGTATACGTATAACAAGCATATTGCTACACACACACAAAAGTAAACAAGATCAGGCCTCTCCCTGTCGAAAAAAAACAACAAAACTGTATCAAAACTGCGATAAAATATTCTTTATTTCTGTCGTAACGCCACAATCTTCTTTAATTTCATACTTCTTTCTGTAGAAATTTTCTGTTGTCAGCAGTTGATACATTTACAAAATCCTGATGTCACAACAGGTTCACTGTTAAAAGCCGCGCATAAAGTTTATGACAACAGCAAGTTTTCTGTAGTTTTTACGACTAGGCTTGCTGATAATTAACACATAAACGAGGTCACACCAAGTTTAGAAAAAGGAGTCACTGCTGCAAGTACTATACGAAAACGCATGCCACTAGCAACGATTTTTTCTCGATATTCAACGTGTTAATAATTCTTTTGTTCGTTCGGTAAGCGCAGTAAAACAATAGTATTATTAATATCAATGGACGTTAGTAGTATTGAAGGACCCTACTATAAGTCAGCCAGCCCTGTCGAAACGTTATTTGGCTGCGTCGATCCATGAGCGAGTTGCTAGGGCGTGAAATATTAACTGGTCCAAATAAAGCCACGAGAACAACGGGACATATGTATTCTTTCACATTTGGAAATAACAAGCATGAGAAAGGCACTTTTCCTGCAGCCAGCACAGCTGCAGTCTAAACCGCGTACCCACGATGTCGAAAGTTCGGTGTCAACTCACTGCCTTATTTTTCTCCTCCTTACAGTGGCCAGAGAAGAACACATACGTAAGTGAAAACAGGGTTTTTCTGCAGCGCGCCGTCCCCAATACAAAACACCTCGTTCAACTCCCTTATAAAAATAAAGTTATAGGGGACACTTAAGCTCCGTCTAAGCCCCGCGTTAAAGGGCAACTCCGGTGGTTTTTTCATCATTTTGTGTTTTTAATTGAATTACATTCCTCGGCACGTCCTGACTCCAACACAGAAAACCGTTTTCCAAAATTCCAATTAGAAGTATTTTTAAAAAAGAAAAACAGCAAATCGAAACCGAAACTGCTTTCACGGCCAGAAACGACGTCCCATTTGACGAAATGGTGACGTCACACTCAGTATTAGAAAAACACTCGTACGTGCGTTGAATGGTGAAAATAAAGTATGGACATCATGACGCACTACATAAAATGTCTGAGGTAGTTCAATATAAGCCTCACAATTTCATAATCACGCGGGAAGTGGACATTAACGCCTGTATACTGTTTGTGACGTCAGAAACTCAGTGTTGCCCGCAGAAATATTCTCAACTTAAGCCATGAAAACGGCATATTTTAAAGCCGTATTGCGCGTGAACGGATTATCGTACGGCGCCAAAATTTTGTAGAATGCGTCAGGTCGGAGAGAAGAACCTGTGGTAAAACTTTCACTACAATATTCGAATGTCAAAAAACCCCCGGAGTTGCCCTTTAACCGAGTCGCATGAACGTGCCTGCGTGGCCTAGGGGTAATGCGAAAGCAAAGGTCCTCAGACTGATTCTATTGTGGCTGTAGGAAGAAGGAAAAGAAAATGCACGGGCCTGCTACTGGCCCTGTAGCTGAGCCGCCTCCGCTGCCTCGTGCAGACAGAAGAGAAAATAGAGAAGAAAGAAAGACGCGCGCTGCAACTACAGCCGTCGTCCACCACCGAAGCGGTGGCGGGTGCAATGACGGCCTACAACAGATAAAAATTCGGTGGCAGGCCAACCACCGCCGCAAGCGGCGGTGACCTACCTGTCCCAGCCCCATCAGGGGAGTACATTGATTCTGGCATCTCCCTCCCATATGAAAAGAGAGGCCCGAGTTGACAGCTCAACATAACGTCAGGCAACCCTACGTCTAATCAGTGAGCAGTCATGTCAGCTGCCACCTGCTAGCGTCACGCTCGTGATTTTTCACTCACAACACCAACGCCGGGTTTTAGGTGAACGCCTCTTTAACGCTATCGCGTAAAAAATATGACAGTCCGTAGACTGTCATTAACTCACGACCATAAACTAGGCTTAGAATTTTTGTCTATCGACAAATGTAAGGCTATCAGTAGATAGTCTACAGATTGTATATAGATAAAAGGACTACAGACCTAGTTCACAGATAGTCAACACAGAAAAGCAATATATGTCGAAAGGATGTCGATAGGGTCGACAAATCTCTATAGACCATTTTTTATAAGGGAGTACACGCTTCCAAGTTTTCTTTCGGTGTCTTTGCTGAAATTATCAAAAGGTAGACGTCAGGAAGAGCTGCAAAGAGTGGAGCGGATAATTTGTCGTCTCGTAAAGTGGAAGAGGCGCAAAATGAGTATATCTTTAGTCCAGTGTGAGATTGGGAGAGAGGAAATTACACTAAAAGTTTCGGGTATGGTTTCCTTGATCAAGTATAAGCAGATGTAGGCTGACATTTTGTATCGAATCGCTATTACCCAGCACGCAGGTAATATGCGCCCAATAATAATACAGCAAGTTGGTTAAAAAATCATAAACGGCAGCGGAGAGCAGAACGACACTAAAGAAACACAAAAAGATAATGCTGGCGGGAGAGCTTGGACCAATCGTTAAAAATTCACCTTTCGGCCCCGCTACGGCGGCCATGTTCGCTGTGAACGAGGCCTCCGTAGCGCGAGGCCGAAACGTCGTTGTTTTTATCTATTGGTCAACGCTCGTAGCTTTTCCGGCATGAATATATTCGACCAGGCGGGTTTTCGTGAAATCCTGGATTTCAAGGACGATATGCCGCATCGTCCTTGTCTGTGTGTTTTTTCGGTGTCGTTGCTTTCTCTGCTGTTGTTTGCTGTTGTTATTTATCCTTCAGTGTCTAGTATCTTGTTTACTGTTTTTCCTTTTGTTCACCTGAACTACCCACTCCTGCCAAATGCCTGATAACAAGGCTGGCAGTACCTGTAAAATAAATAAATAATAAGCGCAACCTTGAGCAGGCCTCTCTCCTAGGAAGAGGAGGCATAGCGGTAGAGAAGGTTGCAGGGGAGGTAGTGTCGTGGTATTGGGGCAGATCATTGCACAATATGTCTTGCCTACGTGAAAAGCCGTGTGCATATGTATCTGACAACGGGAGCTGCCGTGAACTGTTGTGTGATGATTGTAAAAGCCCCACGTTAAGATGTGGTTGGACGACTACTGCGATATGGAGATTCCCGTCGATAGGGTTTCTAGGAAGAGACAAAGAGGCAAGACAATGCTAAACGGAAAGTTTCAGAAATGCCCTCTTCCCAGTTGTGACGGACTAGCTGACGGTTCCCTTCATCTCGAGGACGCAGAGTAGTCCTGAACCAGTGAGAAGTAACGCGGTAGTCATGTATAGTGAAGCAGCTTACTCCTTCGTCGTCAGAGGCATATATACAGCTAGCGGCTGCAGGGAAAATTTATCAAGCATTATAGTTAACGCTTATCCAGTTATGCTTGATGCCCAATTAAAAAAAAAAGACACTTGCATCTGAGCTACACCTTCTAGTTTAGACGTCACGATCCAAGGTACGCTTATGGTGATAGCACTAGCGCGGAGCTGTCGCATTCGTCGGAGCCCGTCAGCCTTTGAGATTATCGCGGTCATTAAATGTTCTCCTTTGGGGAAGAATCAAGAATTTCGGAGTTCTTTTCTCTGTTCTGCGCGGAATCTGCATTTCGTTGTATTTTTCGTTGCCTACAAAATAATCTACTACATATATACAAAATTGCACTTCCGACATCGGATGTCATCTGTAAGGTGAGACGCTAACTTGCCCTGCTCAGCACAGGCTTCAGAGATGTGTAGCATCGCATGTTCATTAGCCGACGTTTTTCTACCACTGCTTCCTACAGTCTCTTTTCAGTACTTATGCTATTAGAGAGATTTAGCTTACCGTGACCCGCGATCCGCCACGGTGACCCTCTACCGTGCGTGGGCGGGGCGAACAAGCTCATTGGTCCCGACGCGGCAGGTGGCATGTGCGGACACCCAGTATGTGGCGCCATCTATCCGCGTCGAGGGGGTTTGGGCATGCGCAGTGTAACGCGCGGTGGCGGATCACGGTAAGCTAAAACTCTCTATTAGAGAGATTTAGCATACCGTGATCCGCGAACCGCCACCGTGACCCTCTACCGCTCGTGGGCGGGGCGCACAAGCTGATTGGTTCCGATGCGGCGGGTCAATGTGCCGACGTCAAGTATGTGGCGCCATCTATCGGCATCAAAATGATCTGGGCATGCGCAATGGAACGCGCGGTGGCGGGTCACGGTAGCGGATCGCGGATCACGGTGTGCTAAATCTCTCTATTGTCATGGAAAGATGGCTGAAACCGCCATTTTTGCGCGCGCAGAGAACATGCGCTGCGCGAAGCCGATCGTGGTGAAGCTGGCGACGGGCATCCGCTCAAAGACCACCATGATGGTGTCCAACGACAACGGCAGCTGCGACAACGAGCTGCAGCAGGCGTGGTACCGCTTCGAGACGCCTTTCGGTAACCGCATGCCCGAGACGCCGGCGATGCCCGGCATGTGCAACACCATGGTGCCCTTCTGGTTCTACGGTGAGTAGCCGAAACGAAACCCTTTGATATAACGGTATAGCCACCGCGATGGCTCCGAGGGTTCGACCCTGACCGTTTAACGCCAAATGAGTCCAAATCCCTACCGAAAAAAACCTATGAGTCACAATAACCTCATAACGATTTCTCATATTAAACTCATACAAATCCCATACAATCTCGTATATTTTTCATACGCTGAATGATATTTGTATGAGATTATATGAGATTTATACGAGTTTAGTATGAGAAATCTGTATGAGGTTATTGTGACTCAGGGTTTTTTCGCTGGGGATGGCTCACGTACTACATGTAATTTGTGTAATTGTGATAATTAGTAGGCATCCTATGCTTTTGCAGCGACTATTGTAGGCATCCTCGGTTTTGCAGACAGTGTAGACCCCCTGGAAGCATTCAACCCTGTTTACATAAAGGACCCGACTGCGCGGGTAGAATTAGCGGTTGCGGACTCGACACTGCCGAGCTTACATAAGCCTTCCCCAACGAACTGTGATTGCGGCAGGGGTACAGTGAACTAGAATATTCTAGTTCACTGTAGCAGGGGCTAGCGTTGAAGCGAAGATCTAGCAGATGGCACGGCGGTTCCTGTTTGCGTCCGGTTTCCTCCCGCCTTTTTTCTCGCGCGCTGCTATCTCCGCTCCTGTTCCTTGTCTTGATATCGCGCCGAAAAATATTAAGCGCGCGCGTTTCACTCGGAGTGATCGTTGACTGCATGCTCTCAATATGTCTCGTGAATGACGACGCAGGCAGCCACCCACAGTACCCGAGCATGCCGATGCCCGCGGTGGCGTGCGGCGCGGACGAGGACAACGCGTGCAGCTACCACGCCAATATTCGGGTGCAGCACTGTGGAAGTTACATGGCCTACTACTTGCAGCCGCTGCCCAGATGCTTCATGGCATACTGCATCGGTGAGATCACTGCCGACCTCCGTTGTGGAAGCACGTTGAACGCAATGTCTTATCACCAAAGACCCAGTCGAAAAATCTACAAAACCATGCCAAAAAAAAAATCAAAATATTATGTAGTTTCGACGTTTACGACAAAGAAGGAGGGTTGAAAGCTGGGTCAGTTGGTACATTGTCTTAGAGAATAATAACAAGCCAAGGGACGAGCTACCGTGTGTACTTCGTCTTTCTTCGTCCTCGTCCCTTGGCTGGTTATTATTCTCCAAATTTACGACAAAATCTCTGTCGTCAACATCAGAATTTTCTGTAGTACTTTTCTGTTGTAACTACAGAAAATTCTGATATGTTACTAAAGAATTCTTGTTGTCATCAAAATTATCACGAAATAAACACAGCGCGAAGAAACAGGACAAAGGAAGAAGACACATACAAGACGGGACTGGCGCTGACTACCAACTTAGTCAGCGCCAGTCCCGTCTTGTATGTGTCTTCTTCCTGTGTCCTGTTTCTTCGCGCTGTGTTTATTTCGTGATAGTTATGAACCAACTAGCCCAGGCCAAAATCTTAGTCATCAAAGCTAACAGTCATAAACCGCACAAACATTTTGCCATAACAGAAAAATTTGTTGTTGTTTTTTCCGACTGAGGACTACGCCCCGCCGCGGTAGTGCAGTGTTAACCACTGCCCGACTACTGTGCCGTAGTAGCCGGTTTCAATGTGCTGCGTTTCGATGGAGGCGAAACGAAGAGGCGTCCGTGTTCTGGGCGGTGTCAGTGTACGTTAAAGAACCCAGGTGGTCGAAACTTCCGGACTCCTTCACTAAACGGCCTCTCATAACCCGAGTCGCGCTTTAGAACGTTAAACCCTACAAACCAAACCAAACCGACTGGGGACTAATTAGCTGTTTTTATTTACTGACCTAAATAACAAAGTGTCAATGTAAAAGTTTTAGATCTCGATAAACGGCTAGCTAAGTTGTTTTTATCAAGCTAACACATGCATAAATATTTATACCGGCCGAAAACTATTCATTGCGCAGTAAGAAATCTTCCTCGTCACAGCGTCGCCGCTTCAAAGCCCCGAAACGCGTCCCAGATAACACAATCAGCTTCTCTCTGCAGCGCTCTCTCCGATGAAGCTTTGTGCGCTCACTGGTCGAATGATCCAACCACATACAGTTAAGGTCGTGGATCCAACGTAGCAGCTGGTCAGGTGGCAGCTTCCGTTGAAGGCCAATAAATAATACTACGTCAATCGTGGCTTGATAGAAACAACGCCGTTTGTCGAGGCTATCTACAAATTCTGCAGTGACTTTTTTCTAGCTAATTATTATAAAATAACTAATTAGTCTTTAAATAATAATTACGTTTGGCAAACTATACTGCAGATTAGGATAAACAGTTCTCAACATTCGCTGGGCTAGCTAGGTCTCGCCGTATTATTTAAAACATTGGTTACATTTAGTTAGGGCACCCTTTATATACTGGAGTGCGGTGACAAAATATATATATGTGCCTCATTACCATGCATGTGCGCAACCGCGTGCATGCAGGTCAGGCAGACACCACAGAACCCCCGGCCTGTAAACATCGCAAATAAAATTTAATGTTCTTCATAACTACAAATTGCTGGTGGTGCCTAATACAGAGTGATCCACGGAGTCAAATGCTGTTCAATGCAAAAGCATTCATACTTTGATGACAGCCGGCCAATAATCATGCCCGATTTTGTATGTGCCGCTCGATACAAACCGAATTCTAGCCGGTCAGATTCGAATCCGGGTTCTCGGGTTCAGTATCCCAGCGTTTTAACCATTGGGCCGCCACAGAGGCGGTTGCTTTAGCCCCCCATAACCGCGTTTAATTAGGGTTAAAGCTCCACCATTTGTGGCGACGGCTGACACAGATGGCGCTACATGTATAGCTGAAACTGCAGCACACCAGTGCCATAGCCACAGAAAGTTTGTGGAATCCCGCTCTCTCACGATATATTAGAATTGTAGCCAAAATTATCTGCAATTTGAGTTTGGTAAAACGATTGTATGGTTATGTTTCACCGTCACAGCCTGTAAAAGCTGTAGAAAAAAAAAAAAAAAAAAACGTTCTTTTCGCACTATGATCGATGTAATTGAGATGACCCCCGCCAATTTTTCGGTACTGTGAGTGAAATGCTGGGATGCATCAACACGTGCGCAGGGGAACACGAAGTGGCGAAGAAGCGTCGGAACGGATCAGACTACCTGCTGCGCTGGAACCTCACCACCGAGTTGATCACGGACGTCACGTAATCAGGTGCCGGGGCCTTGTCGTCATCCCGCGGTTCTACGCCAGCTTAATATTCTGCCGTCACTAAAATGTTTCCTCGTGTCTGTTTTCTTTTATTTTTCGCTCTAAACAGAATTCATCCTCAAATCAAGCAATCTGTGCGCGGCGCTTAACAATTAACGTTTCGGCCAGAAAGCAATGGGAGCTAACATTTTAGCTGACTTATCACGGATTTAATTTAGCATGGGCACTCTCTTGCACAACACTGTAAAAAACATTTGTTTAAAAATACAGAAATTTTCTGGCAGCTGTCCTTCCAGAAATTTTCTATTCTTCATGTCTACTGTTTTTAATTTTTTTTTTCTGTCATTTTACAGTTTTTTCTGTTTTCAACTGATAAAGAATTCTAGTAAATTGGCATAAATTTTCTGTTATACGGCGTTTTTTTTTCTGTCGCAGTGAAAAGTATGATCCAAATATATCTTTTTTTTTTCCTTACACGTTTTTTGTCTGTAACAACAACATAATTGCGTTAGCCGCCAATTTCTTTAATGAACGCCATTTCTAAGGCGAAACCCTTGCCAACTCCATCTCACAAATATCACATGGCGCTGGAAATAACCGATAGCACCCATAAAGTTGGCCGCCCAACAGTCGTTGCCGAGCCACCGAAAAGAGGCAAGTGAAAAATGCATAACACGTACCACTGCAGCAAGGAGCCAACCAACAACGGACCTCAATGTGGCACCACTATTTATATTCTTTCGAATCGAAATTGTTACGCAGCCGTTCGTCGGACAGCGCCTTCGGAGTTGTCATAATATTTCACTTTCCATTCAGCATTAACCTACTATTCAAGTAAAAATGAGTTTCGGTAGAAAATAAAACGTGACAAAAATATATCGAATTATTTGCCTTCCAATTGAGGTTCCGGCTGGAAAACAGAAAATTGCTGTTTTTTTCGTGAACGCGTATTTCGGTACATGAAGTAGAACAGATATTCTCTGTACGGGGACAGAAATTTTCTTTAAAGATACCTGTAATCTTACACACATCTTTTACAGTGAACCTATATTTATAAAGTCTTCATTCCTGCTGCTTATAAGCATTGCTTGGCGGTGTTTTCGGGCGGCACGGGAATAACATATCTCGTCGTCGCTGGTCCGACCTGGACTGAAATGCCGTCGAACGGAGAACGTGGATAATAAGAAGCAAAACTTATTCAATCAATTATGCACGGTGGACGCCTACGTGACTTCTGCACATCATACTCGCGGGAAGCTTTTTGTGGCTCTGTCGCAAAGGCTACCTGTAGGGGGCCGTGGGCAGTGGCCTACCAGGCATCGTCTCTCCCCTATTCTCCCCTCCCCACTCCTGCCCTTAACAACGAATAAACCACAGTCTCATTTCAAACACCTGTGTTTTGAGGGTGGATCTAGGCTGCAGTGGATTAGGGGTGCACTCCCCAAGGCACGGGTACAAAAGCCTGTCGCTGTCCCTTTTACGCATATATATCCTTCGCTACAGAGCCACAGAAGGTTGTCCTCAAGATAGCGTGCAACCCGAGAGTGGGCATTCCGACGTGTTACGGTGGAATGTGGCTGTACCCATTACGGGTTTCAAACCCGGGTTGAAAAAGGTCCGGTCTACCCTTGCCGCGCACTTACGTGCGAAAATTTCTGTGCGGTTTTTGACAGTGAACCTGTTCTCAGCAAACATTTCGGCAGTAACAACAACACAGTACTACAAAACTATATACGAGAGAAAAGTACTGAAGAAAGAAGTACACAACTGCAGAAACTCCTGACGTTAAGACAGAACTAAAGAATACTTCTGTAGTTTGCTTGTTTGTTTGTTTGTTTGTTTGTTTGTTTGTTTGTTTGTTTGTTTGTTTGTTTGTTTGTTTGTTTGTTTGTTTGTTTGTTTGTTTGTTTCACCATTGTTACACCTAGGAGGAATGATTTTGGGATGATCCGGCATCACCCTGATGCTGAAGTCCGGCGATGCCAGCCATGTCCATAGTGGACAGCGTGCCCTCTTCTCACGTCTGACGTATTGCTCTCGATTTCTTATGTGGAAAGATATCTGGGAGATTCGACCAGCAGAACCCGCTGTAAAGCATCCATTATTGAAATTCGGACGCTTGGAACTATTTCGGCAACGCGGCTACCATTGTAGCATGATTTTAAATCAGCACCCATATCCTCCGTTCCGAAATCGCTCGCCTGCGTGCGTGGCTGCAAAGGACAAAACCAACTTGTTCTCAGTTCTACCGCGATAGCGCTAAATGTCTAGCATAGTTGGGCATTGCGCCAAGGTTGGTCGGTATACGGTCGTGACGTCACACGGAATGAAAACCTATTATAACATCGGACAAATTGTGTTATAAGACAGCAGCGTTATTCAAACGTCGGTACGTAAGACTGTAAACTGTAGTAAAAAGAAAACTGGAACAATTAGATCGGAATGGAACATATGCCTCTTAGGTCAAGTGTCAGACCCGCTGCCCTTTGACCTTCGAGGCTGTTCTACTTCGTTAAAGCGAGACCTTGTGCTTCTTGTGATTAATAAAAATTAAAAAAAGAATGTCCACGTCTGCGAAGTTATATGCAAATTAAGAGAACGCCAGGTCACTGAAAGTCTGGTGGGCATTTAGACTCCACCTTGAATGGTATGACGCGACAGCGAGAATGGATCTCATCTGCCGGCTCCTCTTGTGGACCCTCATTGGCGTACGTGCACTGTATGATACTCGCTTGACCACCAATACCCTAATCAGGGCATCTAATCTCACAAACATACTCTAATCTCATAAGCATACTCTAATCTCACAAACTTACAGTCTAGCTACCACCGCATGTGAGTGACCACCCGACAGAGATTTAAAACCACGCTTTAATCAAGCCGTAGGAACGTGCCTGTGTGCACCTGTCAACTCGACCACGTCATCCGATCTCGTGACGTCACACATACCACCGACCAATCAGTGGCTGGCTGTGTTACCTGCCAACTACCGCCTGCCAGATGTAAAAGTTAATTATTTTGCGCTCACAAACTTACAAAAGGGGGACCGTTCAACGCTATCGGTTTAGAAAGACCTGGACGAGTTGGTTCATGTTCTCGTGTCTTCTGACCTTACCATCCTGCATTTTTCACACTGTTTTAAAAGACCTAAAGACCTTTACACTGAATTCTAACCTACTGTGTGGGGACAGTCCCGATGGCATAATGGATGCACAGTACGACTGCCATGTTCAAAGTCTCAACGTTATAATATCAATACAGTTCAGATAACCTTACGCGATCTTGTGGTGCTACAGTTAAGTCGTGTCTTCAGATGAGTGTATAATGTTCGCGGTTCACTTAATTTATGCTATCCGGCGCATTTTCTTGGCACAGCGGGACACGCACTGGTCTTTGCTGGACAGCGAGAGTGTAACGCAGTGTCTTAGCTTGGCCCTTCGCACAAACGTAGGGTCGTCAAAGGGTTGCCTTCAAAAGTAACAGCATAAATCAGTGCCTTCGCTAATACTGCTCTGGCAGTGTGGAAGCTTACTCCAGGTGCTTTTTGAGTTTGCTTTGAATAAAATTTATGCCCGCAATACTGCCAGAACGCAGAGCTAATATATAAAATAATGAAGCCTCTTTTGAAGGCTACCCAAGTAAAGAATAAGGAGAGAGCTTTGGAACGCAGATGCCGGCTCAAAGCAGCAGCTCCAGAACGTATAGCGACCTAGTAGAATGACGCATTGAAGTTGGAATGCGAAAATAGAGAAGAAAAAGTCGACCAGAGGATAGCCAGTAATATAATAAAAAGAACGAGACAGGAAAGCGTGTGGTACCGGAAAGAAAAGAACAGTGGAGAAGCTTGCGGCGCCTTTCGAGCTGATCTCGGCAATTAACTTCTCGAAGGACCGTCACCGGCATGAAGAATGGCGGCTGTAAATTGCTCCCTCTCCCTCCGCACCGCCACCGCATGAGGGCGAACCCTGCCTTGTTCTCGCTCTATAGCGTCGCCAGCACAACTGACACAGCTGCCTGCCATACCACGCGCCCGGTGTGTGTCCCCCGAATGACTTTTCCTTATACGCATGACAAAGAACAGTAAGTAGGGCGCTGCGACTTGTGGTGGAGATAAAGTCACGTTAAAGCGGTTCGGCCGGGACGCGAAATGGACTCGTTTATTTCTCCCCGAATGAGGCGTAGCCTAAGGCCTAGCAAAAGAAGGCGACTATAGCCGTTATATACTATTGCCAACCCGCAAACTGTGCCTCCAGTTGCGCGAGAGAGAGCTGCATTTTAGATATTCCACTTTCGGTGATGTCCTCACTCTATTTATTTATTTATTTTTTTTTTTGCGCACGCAACAAGACCGCAATAATGTAAGCAAGGAATAAGACGCATGGCAGGTTAGCCCAAGCTGGATTACGATAAGTGGTACAGAAAATGAACGGGCCCCTATGCTCACTTGAAAATTACTCGCCCGTAGTGGGCAGATTTAAAATATCATGCTAGACCTTGACCTTTAAGAGCGTGTGAAAAGATTTATTTTGCAGTTGGGGAAGACGGCAATCTGCTTATGAGGCAAACATGTGATTCTCAAAAAAAGTCGCTATCCTCGGCTGCATACCACGTGACGACGACCTGGCCGTCGGCGAGCACTCAACCGAGCACGGAACGGACCGCTTTTTAATTCCTCAGAGTGACGTTTGTGCACCGATGGTTTCCGAGTGTTTTACGGGAACCAGATGATCGGCTTCGGGAAAACAAAAACAAAAGGGAAAGTTGATATACACAGGTAGGGGTGACAAACAAGTTTGTACGCAAATATTCGACAAGAGTTAAGAATAATCACGACGCTTCCATCGTGAATGCCTATGGGTGGAAGCAAGTAAACATAGTGTGCTCAGATAACTGAGTTACAATAATTACTCTGGAGCAAGAGGGGCGGCCGCACTCGTAGGCCTCCTCCCCTTGACTACCACTGCTTTGTAGAGAAAATTCGGGGCGCAATGACCTGGTAACAGTCTTACATAATGGTAAACGGTAATGGTTACCACAGACAGCACGTCCGTATAAAACTTTTACGTTGTCAGTTTGTTCACAAGTAAAGATACATCCTGTCTGAACAGATTTTAAAGCTCTAAGTAGTACATAGTGAGTTTAATTGCCTCGTTTTGCGCAAGCAATCTCGATCGCGTCAATTGCCCCGCATGGAGGCTATATCACATTCTTTGGAAAAATGTACGGTGAGTTTCTGATAAACAGTCGGTCACTTCGCGAATCACGCTCATCAGGTATTTCTCATATGATATCAGACTCGAGTTGCATGCATTTCTCATTGTAACTAGCCAGTGAATTTCTGTTTGAGACATAATATATTTTCTTTTGAGATTTTTCATTTATTTGTCATGCATACAAGTTTGATTCATAATGAATTTCTGCGGGGCCTAATGATCGCTGACTTTTACAGAAAATGCATATAGTTTCATTTGGGTGCTTTTAACACCGCAAATTGTGATTGGGGGCCTGTGATACCGTGATCCATACCGTGATCCGCGATCCGACACCGTGGCCCTCTACCGCTCGTGGGCGGGTGCACAAGCTGATTGGTTCCGATGCGGCAGGTCTGTGTGCCAACATCCAGTATGTGGCGCTATCTATTGGCATCAAAGTGATCTGGGCATGCGCAGTGGAACGCGCGGTGGCGGATCACGGTAGCGGATCGCGGATCACGGTGTGCTAAATATCTCTAATATTCGCGGAAGATTTGTTGCGCATCCCCCATCTACTATGAGTAACTAACAATTATTAGAGTGGGACAACTTCCATCAAAACTTTGAATGAAGGAAAGCCACACGTATCTTTTGATAAAGTTGCGAATAACTCAGTTAAGGGGGCTCGGCAGTTGTATGCTAAACGCATAGTATCCATAGCGCGTGAGGGCTAAGAGTCCTGTCATTTCTCCTGTGTACATGTCCGTTTTGCGCGCTTGATACTACGACTAAAAAAGTTGCCAATTAGCCCATTTAAAAAAAGCCCTCGCAGTCGTGTGATGGTTTAAACATGTCACATGTTTTTTGACCAACCCGTTACTGCCGAGCCGCTTCAAAATGTTTTTTTTTATTTCTTCCTGCATTTTAAAGTTATCTCTCTCTCTCTCTCTCTTTCTACATTCGCCTTCATCTGCTTTTTCCTCTTCCTGCGCTAACGTGGGTATCAAAAGATACTCGTGGCTCAATAAGTATTATTTGACTCGATCACTCCAGATTATTTACGTGGATGATCCCATCGCGTGACTGACACGGATATATTCGCGATGCTGTCGGTTCATACTACACGAGTCGGTAATAAATAGGCAATGACATTTGGTCGACAACGGTGGACGGTGATCAACCCATCGTTTAGGCACTTTTTAAAAAAGAGGAAGGGGGATCGAGGAAATTAGAAGCAAAATATGTCGCTCATAATGGACATCTGGACAGCGCTGTCAGTGCGAGGATGAAAGGCACTCAAGGGAGCCGTTATGGGATATCGCACGATGCATACCGTATATGTAATCGCATCCAACGCGACGTTCATGGCGTACTTCATCTGCCGATTTCATCTAGTGGACGTCTTATGGACGCTGGAAAGGTACGTGGCTAAACTGATAAAGTATGTACAGCGGACCGGGAAACAAATATGCCGCCAGAATATTTCACTTCAGCAACATTGAGCTGCTTCTTCTTTCTTTCTTTACCGAAGCACGGGCTCAAAAAACTTTCTCGTTTTTGAAGCATGTACATGCATCTGAAGACCTCGTTGTGCTGACCTCTGCAGGAATATAGCACGTTTATCCAGCATAATTGAAGTGCCTCTTATTACGATGTCTTAGGAACGGTTATTTGATCGACCCGAGGATGCGACCCAAGCCAAGCGCTCAGTTTCATGAATGGCGGTTGGCAAATGTATAAGGCGATTAAAACTGTCCGCGGCACAGATTCACGTGCTGGGAATTACGTGCGGTGCAAAGAGCGTCCAGTCGGCGTCGAAAGAGGTAAAATATAACAATGTGAACCTAAGAGCGGTTGCGAACGCCGAGTAGGGAAAGGGTGTGTGCGCAGAGGTCCCGTCTGAGTCATCGTTTGCAGGCGTCTGTATTGCAATTAAGCTCTCAACGCTGGACTGGTTTGTTACAGAGAGCAAAGATACTTGTAAAGGTGCAGATTTGCCGACAGCAATTATTCGTCACCATTAGTGATGTGTTACGCAAACCTTCAATGTCGGTCGATGTTACGCTTTGCGTCATCGGTGCGCATACAGCAAAGCTACCCTTAGGTGCACTGTAAGGCTACAAGCCGTCCAATGAAAGCGAAAGACATTACAAAAATATACGGCCGGAAAGAAAAGGAAGGAAACAAAAACAAAGATGGCGGTACGGCTCCAAAAAATACTCGCTATGGCCCCGGCGCGCCACTGAGTGCCGGGAGGAGTAATGGCTCGCGCCGGCGTCATCTCGTTAGCGCGAGATCACGTTGCAGGCCACTTCTCCCGGGCATGCGTGTGGGCGAAGCGAATACTTAAGGCGGCGACGGCGCGCCGCGCGGTCCTTAGTCTCTACTGCTCGCTGCCTTCGAAACAAAGGACACGCAGCGGCCCAGAGACAGGAGCCAACGAATACCACAACCACTCAGAGTGGCGATGAACAACGACATAAGACCCGCCACAACAGCCACCGCAGCGTTGACCTACACCGGGACAGTTTGGGTGTCGGCCCTGTTACTCCTCATAGCCAGGGTGGCCACCGTCTCCGGTCACACCCCAGGCGGGGACATCCCGCCGTCGTGCACTTGGTGTAAGTGCGCCGTCAGGATGCATGTGTTAGCAGCAATAGAGATGCCAAATCCTGTTCGCTTTGTGCAATCGTGGTTGTTCGATTCGCTGCATCTTACTCATCGCATAGTTCTTGTACTGAAGACAAGTGTGTCCATGCAATATGTTCCCGTAGGTGAATTTAGATACCTGCACCCTCGGCGCAGCCAAGTATAACTAAGTCCGATATAGGAAACGTACATTAACCCCATTCATCCAGTGATTGGTCAATAGTCATGAATGATAGCCGCACTATTGTTTTTGTTCCAAGCAGTTTTGCTCAAGACTGATAATGTCCACGAGTAATTTTCAACTTTAGTGGAGAAGTAACAACAAAATTCATCCTTGTATGAAAACTGACCGTTTATTTTCACGTTGAATCTACATTCATAATATGTGTGCGCCTGTATCGACTTGAACCCGGGTGTCTATTGTGGGACTCGCACAATTTCGCCATTTTTCCAGACGAGTTTGTATCAACAGCTGCCCGTAGTTCACGTGGTACCTGCACGCTTTAGAATTTTGCGCTAATAACAAAAAAAAGAAGTCGAAGTTTAGAACGCAATTCGCTCGTACGACATCACAAACGGACGGCATCCTAATGCGAGAGGCAGACGGTGGTACGAGCTGCTGTAACAGCAGAATATTGGGCTGGCAGGCTGGAGGCTGACCGTAATCGTAAGAACGTTAAGCGCACCGTCACGTACCGATTTCTCATAAACACTGGTTTGACCGCTTTTGAATGAATGAATGAATGAATGAATGAATGAATGAATGAATGAATGAATGAATGAATGAATGAATGAATGAATGAATGAATGAATGAATGAATGAAGCCTTTATTTGAAGGAAGGGATGGCTCTCGGCCGCTGTTTGTGTAATTAGGGAGCTAGGAGGGATATGAGCGTAGCTTCGTCTTCACGGTTCTTCAAGCTGTTGCTCGTTTACAAGCGTTGAAGTGCTGGCTAGTTGGTAATACATTTTGGATCCTCGTCCTTCGCGCTGTTATTCCAAAATGTTGCTCGTTGCTTGGCATGCTGCCGATCTTCGCGCTTCAGTCGACCTCTCTCAAACTACTCGAAGCAGGCCGCTCTCACTGCCGTATGTATAATGGAATGTTGTATTGCGGGGCTTAATAGAATCAGATATGCTAGGAGTGGGCATGTCGTCGTGTGGAATATGAGCAGGGAGCAGAATTTTCTGCTTTTTTTTCTTTCTTTTTTTTTCTTTTTTTTTTCTTTTTTTTTTTTGCAGCCTTTTCTCTGTAAAAGGCTCCAAATATTTTTGAGCACCCCGTGTATATATACCCCAGTGAAACCATCCGAGGGCTGCAGTCGCGTGACCTAGTGTGTAGTATTTCTATCGTTCTTTAAATTAAATTTCGATAATTTGTAACTACTTATTAGCTATAACGTATCAGTATAGCGTATAGCGCATGCATCGGCTGCTGCGCGCCGGGAAGAGGCGGACAGGAGGCTGCATCTCGTGCGCGTTCACAGCTGCCGTTTGCGGATATCTCATTAAAGGGGCCGACAGTGATCTGTGCGCGACGATATGCGCGCCATCCCTCTCTGCTCGCCTCAGGACGGCTCCACAGCTCCACTTGAACGATGTTCATTCGAGCCATCCCTGAGCGAGCAACTTCCGGGTACCATACTTAATGAGCGGTCGTGATTGGAGCTATTACGCCGCCCTGCGTTTGTTTCGGGGTGCCTTTTTGGCCGCCGGTGAAAACGTCCCTTAGCACCGCAACGAGTTTCAGAGGATGAAATGTATTGTGCAAACGTACAATTGATCTCAGTCGCCCTGTCGGTGCCGAATGTGTGCGGAAAGGCGATGAAATTAGGTCAGTAATTGACAACGTTTACTTGTTTCGAAAAATCAATAATTATCCGCCCTTTACTGGTACACATTAACTTTAAAATAAGTCATGGTTCACCCAAGCACATCAGTACCCTTATATGTCGTAAGATAAAACTTAAACTTTCATCTACAATTTGTCCATGTATCTTGGTACAGCAGGGCGAAGTTTAGGGAAAACACGACGACAAACACACAGAAAAGAGCGCTCTTTCCTCCGTGTCTGTCGTCATCTTTTCCCTAAGCTGTTCGCTGCTGTACAAGATGCCATTAACCAACTAGCCCAACAAGTAACATATGAAAGAGTCAATTTATTTTATAACTTCTGCTGGTGCTACACTTCAACTTTCTTAAATCTTCAGCGTAAACTACTCCGGACGACCAGGAAGTTTTTTAGTCGTCTGGCTTTAGTCTGCACACCAGCGCTTGGGGTGCCGCTTCCGGTCCTTGTTCTAGGAGTTGATAAATATATCGTCGTCTGCGGCTTCAAACCCGTTGTATGCACTTTCCGAGGTAGCCGTAAGAACTCCTGTGAAAAACAGCCTCTACCCTAGACGCTATGGCAAGAAAATTAGACAAATGCGATAGCACATTTAAGACCATCTTTTCATTCCACGAATTATATTGTAGCATTTCGTTTTGATTAACATGGTTTGTGGGGAAAAGAACGAGCAGTATTCCTTCGACTTCTCGGCGGACACCTACACTCACAATTAAAGGCATAAAATTGGAGGAACGTATGTTGTCGAATCGAATACCTGTCGCGAACTATCAGTCAGTTCAGTCGTTCAGTCGTGTCCGACTCTTCGTGACCCTATTGACCATGTCACGCCACGCTTTCCGGTCTCTCACTAGCTTCTTAACATCACATAGCTTCATCTGCAATGCCTCGAGAATGCCATCTAACCATCGCGTTCGCTGCCTACCCCTTCTCCGGCGACCCTCAACCTTTCCCAACATCAAATCTTTCTTCAGCGACTCCTCTCTTCTCATCAGATGACCAAAGTAGCTGAGCTTTAACTTTATAATTTGACCCTCCAATGAGCAGTCAGGGTTTATGGTCGACAATATCGACTGATTTGATCTTCTGGCAGTCCAAGGAACTCTCAAAAGTCTTCGCCAGCACCACAATTCAAACGCGTCAATTCTTCGGCGGTCAGCCTTTTTCACAGTCCAACTCTCGCATCCATACATCACGACTGGAAAGACCATAGCACGAGTTATACGGATCTTGGTTGGCAGACTAATGTCTCTGCTCTTTACTAGGCGGTCAAGGCTAACCATTGCTCTCTTTCCCAGAAGCAGGCGTCTCCTAATTTCATGGCTGCAGTCTCCTTCCGAGGTAATCTTGGCGCCCAAGAACAGAAAATCTGTCACTATAGCCTCTGAAAAAAAAGCTGGAAATGACCGCACACTTTGAGCTCTCTTTCTTTCTCTACGCAGTGAATGCCGTCCTCGAAGGCTGCTCAGATGACAGCTTCGAATTCAAAGACATCGTAAGTCGTCATTTGTCTGCTTAGCTTAGTAGTTGTGTCTATACCAAGAGTTTTCGTAAGAGATCTCCAGTCTACGGGAGTTGCTGCAGAGACGCGTGGAGGGAGAATTTAGGCAAGTTAAGGAAAAACTCGACAGATGAGGAACCTTCGAGAAGCTAGAGTTTCTGTGGCTTCACTAAGTTCCTCATTTAACTTCTCGGCCGATAAACCCCGCGAAATAAGACAACCCAGTCGAAAATTCCAGGAAAAGTGTTCTGTAGTCAAAACAGAATTTATCCGTGGTTAAAACCGTGAATATGTACTGACAACAGAAATTTCTCTTGTGACATACACAATTTGCGTAGCTATAACAGGAAAGTACTACAGAACTACAAAAAGCGCTACAGAACAGAACTGCCAAAAAGTCTGCCGTTACGACAGCATTACAAAGCAGTTTGTGGTATTTTTGGCGCGGTTATGTAGTTTTCCTTCCTTTTTTTTTCTTTTCATTGCATACATAAGCTATTGATCATTCTGATCATTTTGGGGGCTATTTCATAAATACTGCCGCAGTTTGCAATTTTTGATGTCTCCTTTTTAGTCGTATTTCAGCTGTTCAGGTGGGTTCCGATGGCAGCCAAGTTATAGAACATTTATCCCTGGACTGACGAGTATCCTGGAAGTAAGAAAATTAAGTGAACTTAATTCGACCGAACCTGCAAATATCGTTCCCTCGGGACGTATTCTTGCGTAGTAACTGACGTCATGACCCCCTGATCGCAGTCAGGCTGGGACCTGCTGAAGCGAGACTACTTCGCCTGCCTCTACTCGCGGGTCCTCCAGGCAGACACACGGGAGACATGCCAAGACGACGCCCTGGTGAGAGCCTGTCCCAATCGGCACAAACTATAGCCGCAATATTGGAATCCGTTGACAGTGTACCGGTCCAATGTATGGCCCAATGTTCATGTTGCCTGAGAAACACCCTCGGGCACGAAGCAATCGTTTCAATCAAAACCGCGTAAATATGTGCAAAAAAAAAAAAAAAAATATTCCAAACAAAAATATAAATTCAGCTTAACGTCAATACTAAAAGCGAATTTATAACTTAAGCAGCCAATTTTACATTCAGATTTTTTGAAATTTTAATTTTTAGATTGTGGCTGTTTTTTTGGCTCGAAACTAACATTAGCAATGAACGCGTGTTGCCGACCTTAAAGCTCTGGAATTTGGCATCGCAGGTTTAATTCCATTCACAAATTTAACATTCGCATGCTCATTGCTATCAGCACTATCACGTAGACTGTACGCCTGTCGAATCCGTCCTTTTTAAACGCTTCAGCACATGCGAGCAATCCACAAAAACTTTCTTTTTGGTAAGGCGCAGTTTGAGAGCTGTAAAGATTACTGTTCAAATTTTTAAAATCCTCCGATTTGTGCAATTTTCCTTCAAAACATATCAGGGACCTGGCTTAAAACGCTGACCTCGTTAGTGTATACAATTAGTTTATTATTTTTATTATTATAAATTTTACGCATGCAGATACACATGAGAAGAAAAACGCGTCCAACACCCTCGGTTGGATCTTAAATCCCGAAATAGAGAACTCCTTGGAGCAAGAACAGCGACGCTTCTTAATGTCAGAGACAACGTGGAATTATTTACTTCAGATACTGTAAACCTCGTTAGGAGTTTCACAGCACGGTCAAATTACTACAGCCACCCCATTTTTAAAGCACCCAGCGCCGTCCGTCTTGGTCAGTGCTCTATGACGGAGCGAACTGGCAAACTCGGCGAGTTGCAGCATGTGCACAATCCATAAGCCGACCGTCAACTTCTAGACTGTAGACTGTCCCACTTCAACCCCCCCCCCCCCCCCCGCCCTCTCCAAGCTTTGGTTTAGAGCTTCAACTCTATTTAAGTCGAAAACTGAATAATTCCATCGCAGCGACCTTCATCTCGACCTTCACTGCATATTTCACTAACTTTTTCTTCAAGAAGCCGAGGGTTGGGAAAAAAGACTAGGCCAAAATGTGACTTGGCCTGCCTAGCAGTGAGTCATACATGCCGGTGCATTATTCTTAGTTTGTATATGACCATTTGAATAACTAACCAGTTTACTAATTACGCATCGTAGTTAATTTCAGTTGATTAGTTAACTGCGATTAAAAATTGAATCGTAGACTGCATCAAATCATATATCATTTGACAGCTCGTACCTGGCACGATTGCACTATAGTTACAGGCCTTATATATTACCTCTAATGGCTATTCAACTTTACGCTACGTCATTTATCGTTGAAAGTATGCCTCAGCGAGCAGAACCTAAGATTGTAATACGGGAGTAATTAATTGCTCATTTGCATCCACCTAAGCGCACCCAAACGGCTACAAGGGAAGCCTACAGCTTTCTCGGAAACTTCGTAGTTAATTAGAACAATTCGTCATGGTCCGTAGTTCGAACCCTGATCAGGACAACCAGCACCGTTCCCATTTCGAGTTACTGACTTACTCGCTCTCGCCCTACCATCAGACCTGCTGACCATCCCGGTTAGCTTAGTTAACAGAGCGACTAGCTACTCCGGACAGGCGGTGGTCCAGAGTACGAACCCCGGAACAAGACGCATGTTTCTTTATCTACGAAATTTCGGAGAAAGCTGTATAGCTTTCCTTTGTAGCCGTATGGCTGCGCTTGGACAGATGTCAATGAGTAACTACTCCCTTATTACAAATCAACTCCACTTTAGGGGATTCCCCTAAACATTCGACCAGAACCCAAAATTAAACGCTAACCATGCAAAAAATATGTAAAACCTATAGCTAAAGCTCGTCTAAATCGGTTCAACCACGGCTTGGTTAACTTCAACTGCCATATCTTTGTTATTTTGCTTATCGCGCTGCTTCATACCAGTACCATGCACAGTCGGATGAGAAAGTGAAACCGACAGGTAGCAGCAGGCTTAGCATTTCTAAACTTGTAGACACCTTTCTGCGGTTCTACAGCGAAGGCTAAGCAGGTAAGGGAAGGCGACAAGCTTTTGTCCAGGTTCCGTGGGAAATGGGCTACCACAAAGCCTACCGACCCCGCAACGTTTCTCCGACTCCACCGTCACCCCACCGCACACCTTTTAATAAGAACAATACATTCCACGGTAGGAGACAAATGCCGATCGCTTTTTCTTTCCTGCCATAGCCTTCGCTG
The DNA here is from genome assembly GCF_055883805.1 of Amblyomma maculatum. Lineage (NCBI taxonomy): Eukaryota > Metazoa > Arthropoda > Arachnida > Ixodida > Ixodidae > Amblyomma > Amblyomma maculatum. The sequence continues at coordinate 111,241,363 of NC_139351.1, read as the reverse complement.
CAGAGCGAAGTATAATATGACGTCATGCAGTCTATTTTAATGAAGTTTCCTTATAAAGATGAGGCTGTAAAAATTTCAGAGTTCATATTTTCATAGTGTTGCACCTGCCTAACCCGCTCATTTTCTTTCGCCAACGTTTGCAGCTGAGTCAGGTGCAAGACTGCAGGGTGGACGCCTACCTCAAGTTGAGGGTAAGCCTGTTCAAGCATAGGTGAAAGAGCGTACGGGTTTAGATAAGTTGGGACACTGCCCTGAAAAGCTTGCATAACGGAAACCCGGAGGCGTACATTACTCTACTAAACATAACCAAATACGAGTAGGCAGCTTTTTTTTTTTTTTTCTTTCCCGACCAAATCGGACACTAGAATATTTGCGAGAATATTCGTACAAAGCGAGACGAGCAACCGTGCAAAAGAGCAAAGCGCAAGTAGCTGAGTTGTGGCACAGCTCCATAACTTACGGAGCTTAAGCTTCGGTTGTAAGATAGCGCACCGCTGATCTCCACTAGGCGGTAGCAAAGCGAAGCCACTAAATCAATGTGATAGCATTTAAGCTATCGTCGATAGGGAAACCGTTGCGTTCTGTATCACGAAGTTCCCCGATTGGTAGAGAAAGTACTGACGTCACTAATACCACATGGCATCGAGGAACCAGTCACGATGAAAAAGTTCAGAATGGACCAAACATCCCAAAAATAGGTAGGCCCCCAAATTTGGCGGGTGGATCACCTAACAAAAAGTTTTCTCGGCCCTCCAAATCGGTTGGACCACTAAAACATTTAGGGATTAAGACAGATTAGTGGGTGCATTAAAGAGGATTACGGGGTCGAGTTAGTATAAGTTGTCAAATTAACTGAAACTTTGGGGATTAGGAGGGATAGTGGATGCACTAGAGTGATCGGCTTAATACAGTCTGTCAAGTTCTCAGAAAGTCGGATTAGTGGGCGGATTAACAGGTAGTGTTTGTATACTCCCTCGGATTACTCCAATGGTAGGTCCTAGAACATTCAAATAAACAGGTGCATCGCACATGCTATATGTGCTATCATATCGTATTACTTCTCTAAAGAAAGACACCAAAATTTTCTACGCGCATTCAATAATGTACGTGAATCATGACGCGGAACTCACATAGAACCGTCCCATAAAGTACAACTGCTTTTTCTTGTGCAGTTTCAGTTTCAGCTGCACGCACCAAACGGCGGCTGTGACGTCACAGGCGCATTTTCATCACGTTAGTCACGAGAGACCTACGGTATAATCGCTGCTTATTCATGTTTCGTTATCTTAACCTTTGGTCAGGCTTTCATAAGGGGCGCGCGAATAAAAATTATCAAAGCGGCGACTATATGAAGTTTTTTTATGCCTTACGTGACCTCATTTGGAATTGGAATAGGTTTATGGATTCCTCGTACAAGCGAGAGGAGACAGGGACTAAAGGCTATGTGAAAGCCTGACAGAGGTCCCTGCCCCGACACAGATTCTTGCATTAAACATTAAAAACATGTATCAGTAACAGTTTGTCATTTCACACACTGTTAGGATAAAAATGCACATAATACCGACAGTGAAGTATGGTTGCAATTACTTCTACCATATACTAATTCGTCTGCGAAATCATAGCATTCGTTCGGATGGTAACCGAAATACAAACTGCTTGGACGAAAAGATTCAATTATAAATTATTTAGTTTTTTTCGCGGAATCGACGCCGCTATTCATGTTTAGTTTTTTTTTTTGTTTTTTTTTTTAACTCTACCACCTTCTGGTTACCCATGTATAAGGAAATTACCAATGCAACAGGTGGTCCAACACAGTGAACTGGAACTGTATCTGCACACACGAGATGGGACGATGAGCCATGGCCTCCGGGATTAGGTATCACGTTAGTGCTTACTGAACTTGCCTAAGCTCTGTCATGTAGTTAATACTAGAGCTCATATATATAAGCATTATGGACATCGCCAAATACTATGAACCGCTTCGCGGAGACGAACACTTATAGGTATTCCCATCATGCATTGGCGAGGGCCCTTTCGTAACTAAAGCAGTTTGAAATCTTAAAAACATATTTACATTCATTTTTCGTAATTTGGAACCATTTTATTTCATTGACGAATCCAGTAAGAAAGGAATATTCGATTCGCTATTAACAATCTTCGTACACTTGCACACCCTTGGTAGAGTATATTCATGCTCAGCTGGGACCCTGAAAAACACTAACTTAGCTCGCAACGCACCTGAGAAGCGCCTTCCGTAGTGCACGACTTAGTACAGGATCGTCCAGTGTTAGTGCGAACACGCGAGCAAGTGGTCATTCTCTGCAGCAGTTGGTGACCCGGAGGGGCATCGAATAAAAGTGGCTACTATTCAGAAATGTGGCGCAACAAACACAAACACAAGAGAAGAGACACAACACACGCGCACACTACCAACTGTAATAACTATCTGAAAACACTTCCTCTTCACCACTCCTCTTCTTCTACACTCAAGTACATCTCATCTTCCTCTTCTTTGCCAAGGGGATATTGGCACTTTCTTCCTCGCAGAACATATAAACATCGTCCAAGCATGGCAGTCACCAATTCTACACTGTCTTGTTTCTCCACACCTCTGCTTTGCCCAGAAACTCATACCATGCTGGACAGTCACAAAGATCACCACATAGTCACATAGTCACAAACTAATAACCACCACCACACATGTACATTAGGACATGTCCATCCACAACACAACACTTGTGAATTCCCTATGTATTGAAAAAAAAAACTTTAACCTGCTACCGTCTACAAAGCCACGAAGTCCATGTACTCGAGGGAAAAGATTCTTTAAACTACCATGGCCACAATACGTGAGAGGTGTCCAAGAATAACAGCTTTAGGCCAAGAATAATAGCTTGAGGCCCGATAATAAACTCATTTCTCATTTCTCAAGAGGATTGCTCAATAAAAGTAAATTCTTTTCTACGTAAACTCAACGAAGCTTCACTACATCTGTCTTCTTTCTTTTGTATCCAGTACGCCTCTAAAATTTCGCACGCCATCTTATCCCGACTCTTCCCTAAAATGTTAAGCCTGCTAAACAACGGCTCACACTTGCACTTCTGACAGTGCAGGGGTAAATTTGACCCCTTCCCATTTTCTATGGACTTCTCGTGTTCCCTCATTCTATCATTGATACATCTTCCAGTTTGCCCTATATATACTTTACCGCACGTCAGAGGAACCTCATAAATCACTCCCACCCGACATCCAATAAAACTCTTTACATGCTTCTTTTCGCATTCTTTCTTTCTCCTCCCTATTAATGCACATAACCCACCCAGTTTTTCGGGGGCAGAAAACACAACTGGCACCTCAAACCTACCTGCCAACTTTTTCAGGCAGTGTGCAACTCTTTTGAAATATTTTGAAATAAAAGTGGCGCATGCGCAGAGGGGCCTGGAGGCAGCGCTGTGCATATATCCTGCCACTTGGCTTCATTGCGCAACCGGGTAAAACGACCACCCGCTCGCGTGTTCGCATTAACAGTGGACAACAACGGTGCACCGTATTTCATAATCGGTGAGATATCGACACCAGCACACATGTAGCGATCTCAAACATTTTCACCATGAGCCAGACCCACAGAGTTGATGAGTTTTGAACAAGGCTCAAACCATGACGGTGGTGCCCTTGGAAGGAAGTCAGGCGCAGTGAATGTAAACGTAGAAACTGCGCCGACTCACGCCAACCGTTTTACACTAGGCAAGCTTTCTCGATTCCAGCGGTGACGTCACCATAGGCCATCGGCAGATGCGCGCGAAAGAAGGCTCGAAGGCTCGCGGCTGCCATACGCCTCCTCGAAAATGCGATCGGAGGCACGCGTTCTCAAGGTGGCGCCTCACATGATAAGACAGCGTATATGCGAAAAGTGTAAACATCCGTTAGAAACGAATACCGTCCCGGTGTAGCCTTTTCTTCACAGTGAAGCCGCTTCTGGCGATAACTATCTGCATGTGTCGTGGTACAACTTCCAGACATTTCAGACATCGGCATGTAAGGCACCCATTCAAAAACGAAAATATATATATATAAAGCACCAGCTTCAATCGTCTTGCACACAACTAAAATTTGCCTTCTCCGATTTTCCAGCCTGATGTTAAGCTGAAAAGTCCTCCATTCGACAACTCAGTTCAACTCTTCAAGGTACGAACCGTCTTCCATATTTTAGCGCGAGAATTAAGGGTTCCGTGTTGTTAGAATATCCGGTGTCATCGGCACAGTTGAACATCAGCAATAAATCCCTACGGGAGAACAAAATTTAGGAACAGATCAAAAATGTTCCCATCGATTTCTCAAGGAGGTTCCCGTAACCAAAGGAGACTAATTTATGGCTTGTTTTGGCTTATGTTATAGGGTTTAATGTCACAAGCCGAATCGGGCTATGTGGGACGCTGTAGTGGAGGGCTCCGGAAATTTCGATCATGTGGAGTTCTTTACCGTGCACTGACATGACACTGCACACGAAAGCTAATTGAATGGAAAAGAAAGTGTTTCACTTTTTTGTTGGGACAATTTGTGTTGGAACCTAACCAATGACTTTTGGAATGACTGGAGGGCACGTAAGTCACAATTACTCATTAGTGCAAGCTGAATAAGCATGTCCTTATGCTAGGTTTCTTTTTTTTTTTTTTCCAATGAAGTTACATAGAGTCCCGCGATGTGTTTTTAAAGTCGCTTTCAATATTTAGAGAAATTCGGCCATCTATTTTAATCAATTATCCCAAGTGAACGTCAGGAATTTCTCATTCAGCGGGCGATAGCTTCATTTCGGTTTCTCAAGCAGTGTTCAAAGTTGCGTGCCAACCATCACGTTCAGTTTGGCTACCGAACCTGTTGCACTGGTTGCGCACTGAAAGTGCTTTCGCAGTGATGCCAGTTAATAGCGACGCAAATTACAAAGGGATTTGTTCCATCGCACGAATGTAGGATCTCAATCTTGATTTCAAGTATAAGATTAAACTAAATACCTATTTCCGCCTCTTTTCTGCCGCTCTGATGAACGGTTATTCTGTACCAAAAAGAGGAATATCACTGGCCATTTATAAGTGGCAGTAAATGCAAGCCCTCATACCACTCATGCTGAGCGTTTTACCTTGCAAGGGGTCCAAAAACGTCATTGCACTGACGTTTTTGTGACATTTCAGCTGCATGCACTTCCAGAAGTGCGTACATTTTGGATTCATGCTAAGCTTTCAAAACCCTGCTTCGTTTCCCTCACCTCTTCGAACGACGCAGAACTGCATGGCAAACACCCTGGGCAAGTTCAGAGAATCCGGTTTGTCCGCCCTGCGAGGTTTCCGGGTAGGACCGGACGTTGGACCACTGCCCTTCGAAGCCAAACCCAACATCACCGTCGAGTACGCCCACTTCGTGTGAGACGGAAATAAACTTTTAATAAAAGTCACATGAGTGTGGTATGTGCTAGATGCAAAGTACATCATTGCCGGTGAAGCGGTTATGGCGGATGTAGGAACCGCGCATACGTTAGCGATATTAATCAAAACGAAAAAATGCGTTTGTATCCTGTTGGCATGATTTGGCCAGTTATATCCAGAATGTTAACAAAAGAGCTTAAAGGGGGAGGGGGCAAAGGTAATTAATGAGACAGAAAGAGGGCATTGGCTGCAATCAAGATGTGGAAACGTAGGCATGTATATAACCTAACGCTTTGTATGGGTGATGCAGTGACGGCAGTGGTAAAGGCTCCCGTTTCCGTTATTCGCGCCCTATCCGCAACTCCAGATCATTCCTCGCCATTTTGTTATATGGGCCCCGGCTGACTCTCTCTACACCGTAGCACTTGCACCCATAACACCGCCTGGGAAATGAGCCTTCCGGGCAAAGGCAGGAAGAAATGCCGGGAGTGCCCACTAGGATGCTCAACAGCTACCCCGAAATAACACAAGCGCTACCGATTGACCCGCAGACAAGACGTCCAAAGACCAGGAGCATGCTTGGCGTTGCCAGCAGAACACATACCTACCTCACTCTGTATGCCCACATCTACCCCTAATACGTACAGCACAAATACGTGCAAGCTTTGCAGAGCAAACGCGTGGCACAGCCGCGTCCCCAGCTTTCCTTACACCATCTTCAGAAATGAACAAAAACAGGCACAATATACCTCTTTACAATGCGCTGCTCTGCGGCCGAAATGTCTTGGGTGGGATCATAGGGAGAGAGAATGAGAAAAAAGAGAGGGAAGCGCTCTTGAAGGCGAGCGCCAGTTAAGGCGCGGAGGTGAGCACAAGCTGCTTACGACGCGGCGAGCGGCTCGGAGCCGAGATCCAAGGAGCACCGCCCGTGAACGTCTGCTGTCCTGTCCGTGAAGGCTGAGGAGTGACTGATGCGAGGGGAGAGATACTGAAGTTGAGGATACGCGAGCGACACGCGACAGCTCACTCCGGAGTAGCACACGCTTGTGCAACGCTGCCCAGTGACGGCCGCCACGCCCACAACAGACACGCCTCTTCTCTTACTGGGTACATCTATGCGGTCTCTCCGCCCCTTAGTGCTAAGTCGCATGATGCGGGCTTTGCCACTTTCCCTTCCTCCTCTTCAAGTTTACGGAGGGACGGATGGACAGACCACCGTTTATAAATGATGGGACAGACAGAGAGCGAGAGAAAGCACCTTCTGCTGCAGCAGTGCGGCCGCTCCGCCCCAAGGCTGAGCCGCGCGACGCGCAAGTCGCCACCTTCTCTTTCTCCACTTCAAGTTCACGAAAAGAGAGTGAGCGGCTTCGGACAGACATCGGCGAAATCCGCGCACTACGCACTAAAAATATCACTTGATTAACGCATTTGTGCTCCACGATTGTGGTGATCTCAATAGTGGTCGGAGTGAACGAAATTAACTGCGGCCGGACTCAACAACCAGCGCGGTGAGCTCGCTGCGACTTGCACAGTCATGTGCGCCGACTGCCTGAAGCGGATGAAGGATCGCCACAGACATATTGGCCTGCCGCTGCAACGGGATCGTGGAGCCGAGGCCGCGCAGCTGATTGCGTTCACTGAAACCCAGGTTGAGAGCAGCGCAATCATGGCGCACGAATGCGCCAGTCACGTGATAGTTTTTGTATTTCGCGGGCTTTCTTTAGAGCTTGAAAAAACGATACACGTGAGGATTTTTTTTTTTTATCGGAAATAAATGGAATGGAGGATTTAGGAGCTGCTTTCCAACTTCGGAAATTCATTTACTGTCTAAAAGTAATAGTAAATTACACAAATTTTAATTATAGTTAATTTCAAAACAAAATAATCCCTGAGGAGCGCCAGATGGCTGGTAGCTGTATACAAGTGGTTTCTCTCGCTTACCTCAAATGTTTCATACATTGTTTAACACTTTGCTAACGTTAGCTTGGACACCCTGCTGAAGTATAGCACATCAAATGAGTCTCATCAGGGACCCAGGTCGAATGGCCATCATTGTTGTGGAGTGTTGCCAGATATAGCATCCGGTCCAAAACATGGCAATATATACCCTCCCTATATCACATCACTTGGGAATGCTATAGAAACAAAGCATTCCAAAAACTAGAAAATCCGAACGCGGAACAGTGGGAGAGTATGATCTCTAGCGGCAACCCAATCCTCCAACGAGGATTGGTCATCCATGCCCAGCGAGCAGCAAGCCTAAGTGGTGCCCTGGAATAGGGGTGCCAACCCTGTGAGACGGAGCCAAGCCATCGACGAAAAAAATGGAAGAACTCCGTCGGCAATATATCTAAAGTACAGCAATAAAGTTTATCCTATCAAGTTTAAAAAAACTGCTGAGTCGTTTTCACGACGTCCGTGCTCTTCCTCCTTCACATGGTCAATTAGTGTCAAATACAGATATCTGTCTCCTGCTAACCCACGGCATGCCCGGGTCAAACACATTGATGTCATCTTTAATAAAGCCCTTAAGACTTGGATAGTTACATCGCACATTGAGCGCTGCTCCTCGAGAAACTAAGCTTTTGACATATAAAACACCAATTCGCCCTATCCTCCAATAGCCTATCGTTTGCAATCTGCATTAAGCAGTGTGACATTATTTCATTTCTTTATTCGTTTTTCGCGCAGTACAAAAAAAAAAAAAATAAGAGCAGATCGCACTCTCGTGTAAGATTGATGACACAGCGATGCGTTTCGTCCTACTATATTTCGTCTCACAAAGTATCTGCAACACTGGGAAAGGCAGATGAGCCCTGGCAATTGTGCTCCACCCCCCCCCCCCCCCCCCAATTTGGGGGCGAGAGGCGCGTAGGAGCACATTTGCCCATTGTAATGCGCGTGATCCTGATTGGACCAGGGTGCCTCTGCCTTTCGCAGTGCTGCGAAATTCTTGTGAGACGAAGTATAAGTAATCCGTGATTATATTCCGAGACTCGTCATTTCTATCCGTTAAGGCGAGAGCCTTTAATGGCTCCTATACTGTCGTCCGTTCGCGAGAAGTATACTTATTCTTAACAAGATTCCGCGGGATATCGCGAGATTGGGACGTCATGACCTGGTGACGTCATCGACTTTGACGCAGATCATAATTTTTCTTGTCTACCATGAGGGTCGGAGATAGTTAAAAATAAATAAATCTTGTCTCCAACTGCGCCACGCCTCGGATCGTGAAAGCTCATAATTCCTCTTTACCGTGAGGATGACAGCGAGATTCCGCGAGTGACAGATGCTGCGTCTTACCTTCCCTATAAACGAATTATAGAACGCCGGTGTGCGTGGCACGAACGCTCCGTGTATGCTATCTTGGACGTATGTTGCCGGGCGCTCCACCTCGGCAGCTTGTGTATTGTGTCGCGCGCGCGATATGCCTGCGATAGGACGTTACGTGCGCTACATTGTACACAATTGTGGTGGCCGCTCGCGCGCAGGCATTTGTGGACAGTGCTCGGACACACGAGTGCGCGCGAGCGACGCGAACTCGTTGACCTTTTGCATTTTGTAAATATGTACAAAGCTCCCCCTGTCCTTTCTTCCTATCGTTCCCCTCTGTACTTCCCTCGCTATCCTCTCCCTATCCCCTTTTCTTGCCCGCCGGCCGCCGCTCAGGTGCCTCAGATTTTTAGATAGCAGTTGCCGCGGCCGGCAACTCTTTTCCTTCTTTTTGATTATTTGATAATCAACCACTACCGCCAGCTTTAACGCGTTCAATGAATTATGTTGGTTGTGTTTGACAAGGGGCGCGCGACGTACCGTCACGACTAGTCATGACGTCACCAGGGGAATCAAACGACCGAAGCATAGAGGCAGCTGAAGCCGCGATCGCTCTGGCAATAGCGCATGGAGATGTAACGGGACAGAACCTCACTACAGTGATGGACTCCAAACACGCGTGCCGAAACTACACAAGGGGAAGAATTGACAATCGCCGATCGTATCCTACAAACGACGACAAGACATATAACGAACACTAAACGCAGTATAGTATGGGTTCCGGGACACGAGGGGATGAGCAACGAGGCATCAAATGAGTTAGCTCCAGGTATCGTTGACCGAGCGAACTCAACACTCTGCACCACGGGCACCTTTGACCCTGTTATCGCCAAGAACTCTGATACACTAGATCATTAAAGAGGCTAGCGAAAACGCCATCCGGCCCCACACAAAAGGCTAACCTAAAAGGAGGCAGTAGACTGTCGCAGATTAAAAACCGGCACTTATCCACACCTACACAAATTACACAAGATTTTCCCAACGCAATATGAAGATGAATGCTCACTACTGTGCTGGAGTACCGGGGTTCGATCCCGACCGCTGGCGGCTGCGCTTCGCTGGAGGCGAAACGAAGTGGCCTCCATGCTGTGCGATGTCAGTGTACGTTAAAGATCCTCAGGTGGTCGATTAATTACTCCGGAGCCTTCCACTACGGCATCCCTTTCTTTTTCCACTTTTACTCCCACCTTCCTCCCTTCTCTTACGGCGCGGTTCAGGTGTCCACAGAACAAGCGTGACAGATACGGCGCCTTTCCTTTCCTGTGAACCAATTATTCATAACGCCGCCAACTGCGTGACCGCGGTTAACCCTGCCCGTGAATCAGGGGAATAACTGGCACACTGACCGTCATCGTAGCTGTAAAAACTGAATTCTAACAGTAAATGTAGCATATTCTGACTCGCTGCTGCTCTGGATGTCGCTAAAATCAACCACAGACTCGGCGAAGTCGCAAGCAAAATGTTTTCGAGCTGACCATTGTTTACGGCTTAGACACTACAGCGCCTTCTGAACGGAAAGGTAACACTGAAAACGAAAATTTAGATGTCCGATACTTGCATCATGGGCCATACCTGATGGCTCAGCATGTCCATAAGCAACGCGGAAACCTCCGAAATTTGCGTGGAAGTCGTCGTGTACGGACTAATAGATGTACCGTCTTTGAGGCGCGTTCAAAAAATGGTGCCCTGAGAAAAAAGAAAACTGCCTTCCAAATTAAACTTGAGCTGGCATGGCGCAGCGCATCCATAAGCAATGATAAAGGCTCCGAAATCGTATCGCGAAGTTATGCTCAATAGGCGCATTAGGAAAAGTTGAGAGTATCTCAGCTAAACAAGTTAATTGGTTCCCGTTAAGATTTCGTAGCGCAGCTACATTGGCCGAGGTTAAGCAGTTTCGCGTGGTTCTTGGAGAGCCGTGCTGCGCAAGCGCGAGGAGCAGTGACGTCACACGCATGCAGCTGGTGCGCCGTAGTGCGCCGGAGCCACGCGCTCCGCCACCGCCGCGCGGCGCCTCGCTGGTCTGCGCTTGTGTTCCTGTATAACACTCGTGTACGCATTCCAGAGCGGCAGACGCAATGACGCCGGCGCGTGCCGTCCGACGCTGCCCGCGCATTCCACCACCGCCGCGCGCGCGCGCACCTCGCCGGTCTGCGAATTTCAGAGGAGTGACGTCTTAGCCATGGCAGACGCACTGCCGCCGGCTCGAGCCCAACTGTGCGCCTCTATTGCGTAGTAGCCTAACAGTACGTTTATCCTGGCACAGCCGAGCTAAGCCACTGTCATTTTTTCAATAAGAATTTAATGGAACCAAGTGGAACTGATCAGGTTATCAGGCTTCTCAATGTCGCTCAAATAGGTTCCAGTTATTACCAGTTGGCATTGCAATAGGAATTTTAAGCTGGGATGATGCGCGGAGTAATTGGTTACCTTCAAACTGACAATGCAAGAGCCACAAAACATTTCAAGCAGGCGCCATATGTTAGGGCAGCGGCATACATATCGCGAGGGAGCTCCAATGGCTGCCGCATGTGGGCACCATTATGACACGTAAAAAAAAAAACTAACATACAGTTTGCAGCTCACCCAATGGCATCCAAACTATGGCGGACATTACGTTACGGCGAAGCTCTGTCCCGTGAATTTCAAAAACTGGGTTGTTTCGGTGGTTTCACTTTGGTAGTGGTCACATGTACGGTTTCAACTTCTATTTCCTTCAGACTAGCACCCAGATCTCTGGAAAAACTGTGTTGTTCACTGTTCTAAACTGCAACAACTCCACTGGCATGGGATATAAGATGCTCCGAGTGCCGTTGAGTAATGAAAATTCATTGCAATCTGCTGGCAGACTGCCGGCGCCGAGCTCCATGCGCAACCCTAGGATTTTCTACCAGCAGTTTGTTAGCAGTCAGCGTTTTATAGCTTAGTGAAAGCTAAGGAATTCAGTAAAGTTGGTTGTCTCTCATTCAGGAGCACCAAGTTCTCTCTCTGACTACTTCGCCTACCTATTGCATGTTCTCACATAACGATGGCAGCAGCGCGAGGCAGTTCCACGTCTTGAAAATGTTTGTAATAATGTGTTGTTTGGCCTTGGTCAGTACAGCACTGAACGATTTTTCAGGTATGCTGGCTGCTCAATAAAACAGTCCTATGCGGCAAAGCTATAATAAGCTCTCGATCTTTGGTCTCAATGCCTGACTGCAGGCTGCGGTGTTAATCTATCCTGAAAAGCTTAACTTCAGGATAAGACAAATTAGAAAAAACTAGCAGGCGACAAAGTCTGGCACTTTTTCTCCTTTCATTATACATCATGTAGGAAAACTGGCAGCTGAAACAAAAAGTATTAAACTAGGTAGTTGCTGCTCAGCAGAGCTTACTAATGACCTAGGTTGCTAGGCACGAAGGCAAAAAGTAAATGAGTGTCTACATTTATATAGATCTTCTGAAACAGAGGTGAAGGATGCTGCTATATTGGGTAATGGGCTGTGCTCGTAGCACAGAACAGTTGAGGAAAACATCCTTGAAAACCTTCCCTCAAAGGTTTGAAAATGTTTTTCCCACAAACTGCAATGCTGGTCTGCGCATAGTACCACACAACTCTGCCCACACTCGTATCATGAAATATGACCAATTTTTCTATGCAGGAGCACAAGCCTGGAAAGAATGCTATCCACTCGCTTAAACATGCCTATACCGCAATTCAATCACCAGGCGTTCAAGAAACAAAAAGATGTACATTGGGAGAAGCACATACTTTCTTTACTGAAACAAAGTGAATGAACAAATTTCACACAATGCAAATATGTACGAAAAATTAAGGATCTAACAGCAAAATACAATACAGGTCCAACACATCAATGCACGGGTTCTTCACATCAGTTAAAAGCATGTTGTGCACATTTACCACTTAAATGCACCTACTGTCTTTAAATGCAAAGTTTTTCAGGTACTCTGGCCATTGCAGGGTGTACTAAATATTGATAAGAAACCAGGTACCATGCAAACAAAATCATGCTCTGTTGTCTCACAGCCTAACTATGAGAGCCATCTACAAAAGCCAAGAAAAGAAGACAACAAAAGCTAATTCTAATAAAAGCTAATAAGTAGGAGTAGTACAAGATGAGAAGCAGGTGCTTCGACTTTAACACATCAAACAGTATATTTAAATGGCAGTCAAAGATCAGTGACATTCACGGAAAGAGCCAATAAGAGTTTTAAAAATGCATAGTCTGTGCCTTGAAAGAGTAAGTGGCTTCTTTACATTTCCTTCCTATGCAAAACATCTTAGCAGCATGCTTTTTTTTTTTCTTTTGGTAACCATGTTCTTTGCCACAGACACTCGGAGGAGATGAGGACTATAACATTCTCTTCCAGGAAGAAACTACAGCTCATAAACTACAATGCAAAGCTACCATCTGCTGTCTTTGGCATGACAGCATTGAGGATTACCTCCCATTCAGTGTTAGGCACAACTATATAGTATTGGGTGTTTTTTTCTTTCATACGTTATAATTGACTGCAACGAAATTGAAATGCAATCAATACATGCTAATTTATCAACCTTTTATATAAAAGCGCACTATAACAAGTAACTTGACTCGCCAGATAACCATACCTCGAGATTAAACCAAAAACAGCTGACTGGATAAAGCAAAACACCCAGCATAACTTCCTTGGAAGCACAGCATTCTAATCACACACAAAAAAAAGCTAGCACATAATATTGCCAGAGTGGTCCAAACGACTGGAAGTGATGCACATATATCCAGCAGGCATTAATGATCCCTTTGGTAAGATGTGCAGAAAAGAATTAACAGCACAGGCTTGAATGAAAGTTTACAACCAACACACCCTGTTTCAATGTAGTAAGTGTACTAAACAACATTAAACCAGAGGAACTTAATAGAGAAAAAAGATATGTGCATATGTGTATAATGACAACCACAGGCTCTCATGTATATTAATTCTTAATTTAAGCCTCTCGCTGCACAGCAGGCAGACTATGGCAGTAATACCAGCCTAACAACCCTGTCACTGTTGCCATGCCAGATTCCACTACCATCACCACATGGCCAGGTAACAATGCGGCAGAAATCCCACTAATACCACCAGTAGTCTGGTAAAAAATGTGGCAGAAATTTTGTTACCATCTCCGGATGATCTGGTAACAATGGCGCACAAATCTCACTAGCTTCAACAGAGAGGCTGGTAAAAATGGTGCATGAATTCTGCCGTCACCACATGGTACGGTAATAATATGGTAGGCATCCTGCAGCCATCGTCAGAGGGCCTGACAACACATGTAGTAACCCCACTACCACGATCACATGGCCTGCATACAACTGCGTTCGCGTGCAATGTGGTCTGCAAGCTTTTATGAGTACTTAGAGGATGACCCATGCACTATTCAACTTGTACACAATTTGCCAATAAAAAAAAATATATTTTTGTATATTTCAAAAGCCATTATAAGTTTTCAGGCTAGAAAACAAAACCACAAAGCCCACTGCAGCGCTGCTTTCACAGTCCTAGCTTTAGTAACGAGACCTGGTCTATATGTCATTTGTAAACAAACTTTTGAGTGCAAAAAAAGGTTGAATAAATAAGCATGTCAAGTATACAACCTGTGATGCATGAAAAAGTGCAACCAAATACAACATGCATAGACAAGTGTTAGAACGACTGCAGACAAGACAAAACAGAGAAACAACACAAATATTTCCTCTTCTTTTCTTTGCAACACATGCTATAGAAGAAGCTCCTTAGCTGAAGCATTTTTTTTCAGCACCACACCATGACGTTGCCCATAGACTACATCAAGACACTGCACATGATTTCATCTTTACAATGCCTTAGGTATCGTACATTTTTCTGTTCACCGTCTTCCACACAAGCTGCATTCATCAGCCACCCTTATAAAAATGGCCTAAGACTCTTTATAGTGCCTAAGACTCTATTATCAATTAAAACTACTGCTTTTGTCTATAGATTATCTATAGACTAAAGTCTATAGTTTTCTTCATTTCCTTTCATCTTAGACAGAGACCTTAATGACAGAAGTTTATAGACAGTGTATACTTTGTCTTAGAAACAATTTTTGCAAGGGCAGACAGGCCCAGCAATCACCAATCACGAAAATGCGACAAAACAACATGGTGATTGGCAATGATGGGTCTCCAACCTCAGCAAATAAAAGGACTGGAGTTCTAAAAACAAGTACGAGTGCCTTTCTGAATGAAGGCCACCGTATTCCACTCAACGTGGAGTGGCGTAAAGCAACCTCCGCTGGTAGCCAGATAGCCAGGCCTGTTTAAAAGAATGCCCTCTAAATTACCAGCGCAAATGAGTAATGCAGGCACTTAGACTTGATAGGATTCTCTGGTACATTACATAAACACTTCGCTGTTGCAGAGTGCTGCACCCGACTGTCAGCAACTTTCTCACAGAATTGAATACACATGGGCAAAAAGGAGGAAAAACTGCTCAGAAAAAGGAGCAGTTCACCTCATTTGCATCAATATGTTCCACCTTTAAGCTAGAATGTTTGCTTCCCTCCACACTGGATTCAGTCGTATATGCTACTGTTTTGATGTGAACTCTATAGTTTCACACAGAAAGCAACTTCACTTGTAATTTCAGCCACCAGCATCACTATGATGGTCACTTCCAGAAAAAAAAGAATGGACACAAAAAACTAGAAAAAAAAAAGCACAAATATCCCTTAAACTGCCATAACACTCTGCACATCCCAGCATGGAGCACTGGTGATTTTATTGCCAGCGTTACGGCAAGAAATGTTCTCTAGCCTCAGGTAAAAACTTTTTCAATACCCGTAGGAAAACATTATGTAGACGGCTTCAACCCTCGAAACTTCTGAAGCTTCAATGGCTTTAAATATCAGCCCACTGACACTGCTTGTTTTGAATAAAGCTTCAAGAGACTATATTAATATTCTATATAGTTGTAATCTCAAATACAGCGGCTAGAATTCGCTATGTAGTGCGCACTACAACACTATATTATCCACACTACAACATAATGCGAAATTTTAATCGGTGCTACTCCAGGAAGCTAAAATGGTTCCACCATCCCGCTCACAAAAAGTTAGGAGAACCCGACCATTGGATAAACTTTGGTCCACGCATCACGCGTTGAGAGGTGGCTATGCACATGGTGGAAAGAAGCAGTCTCGCTCCGCTGAGAAAAAATAGGCACTGAAACAGTTGAGTAGAGGAGGGAACAGAAGGTAGTTGAATGGGCATAAAGCTGGGCAGCACAAAAATCCAGCAGGGGTGGCCCAGTGATGACAGCTGTGGTGTGGGAGACAGCGTGAATTAACAAGCTGAGGGCTTAGCTGCAGCCTGCAGCTGATATTGCATGTATTTCTGAGGTGTTGCCTCTGAAATAATACCGAAGTATCCACGGCTTCACTCCTTTTTGCGAGCCGATGCCTTTCTTTTCTGAACTCTCAGCTGTAACTGGCATAAACAACTCGTGATCATTTCATAACTGTAATATTTTGTTTGCCTTTTTCATGAGATCTCAAACTCCTCCCTCGTGTTACATTCATGGGCATGTTATTTGGGTGAAAATACGGTACAAGCCTTGCAATAAATCCTCAAAAATCCTCAAGTTCAACTCTTCATTAATTTTTGCAAAGCTGAGCATTGCACTGCTCAATGCCTTTATCCTGAAAAGACAGACAATGTTAGAGAATGTTAGAGTAGCATTCAGTTTTAGACTAGTACATAGAAGTCCCAAGAACATGCATGCATTTATGTCGCAAATGGCTGATGGCTTATGGTAATACAATTTTTAAAGCTACATCAAATGGCAAAAAACAGACAATCGGACCATAAATGGTTAATGACTTGTGACAGTGTGAGGCAACCTGGTACAATCAAATAAGTTGTCACTTAAGTGAACGCACTGAACACTGCTACTTGTTAAAGCCTTCCAACAAGCAAATGTCAAAAAGTTGTTACACGTTTCTAAGTATGCATACAGCGCCACACTGTACAGCTCTGCATTTCAAATAATAACTAACAATTAATTGTAAACTAGACCCGTCTCAAAACAAAATAAATGACAACTCAAGCTGCCAACTACGGCTCAGACAAGCCAGTGCCACAAGCAAGGTTAGCACGCTAAGCTAGAAGCTTCACTCTGTGAGGACCCTCAATGTATTATAGACATGAATAACCAACAAGTGTTCACAATCATGCTATGAACACACGCCTAAAATCAATTTGGGCTATGGTGAAATGCCATCTCTGAAAAAATGCCATTTCTCTTAAAAGCCAGAAGGTTATACTTAGCAGTGGAATGCCACAGTAGCATCTTTACAAGTTGAGCGAAAATAGAGGAAAGCTGCCATAAAAAGGCCTCAATCACCGTGAATTATGCAGCCTTCTACCTAGGCAAATAGTATTTTGTCACTACAAGAGATTCTAAAAGTTCAGGGCTTGACACATAAGGCACCCCAGCCCTTTCACCAAAGAATGAATTACCCCTTTCTCGCCATCTCAGCAGAGCACCTCAATAAAAGCTTTAAATGTTCTTTCCAGCCCACTGATGACAGCCTCTAGAACTCCTAGCCATTCCCCACTTGCGTTAGAGAGGCTTGCACTACAATCGCAGTGGGAAAAAAAAATGTGCGACATGACAATGTATGACTGGTCAAGCATGTGGAAAGCTTCCATAAGTGGAACTGGGCATGTCAAGAGCGGAGTTAATATCTCGTAATAAATAGCGCCACCAATAATATGTCACAAAAACCCCTTTATACGTGCAGTGCATCAGCAGCACTGTAATCATAATGTCCATCTTCTGCAACCAACGGATCAAAACTTCTCACATTGAAACCGATATCAGTATACCCATCATTGCATTAAAGTACTTCAAAGTGCAATAGAAAAAAAAAAAGATCAGCACCCTCGTCAGTGAAGCCTATGGAAGCACATAAACGAAAAAAAAAAAAAATAACTGCTCTAAAAGTGTGTATACTGTAGAAAAACAATATTAGGCAAAAGTTTACAGTGATAATGCATATCGTGGCTCTTCAACCATGCCTAATGTTTAAAAAGAAAAAGATAGCACTTCACCAGGTGGCTTAAAATTTACAGGTGCAGCTATGGACGCACAGGTCAAATGTTAGGAAAACACCACCGATGCTGCTGGCAGAAGCCACCTATCAAAAGTCTCACAGGGTGCGCCAGCACAGAGAAGCTGCAGCACAACCAAAACACACCTTGCCACTGGTCACCTAACTTGAGCCAGCCCCTCAAAGTGGTTTTTTCTGTTATATTTCACTTTATTTAAAATTTTGCCCTGCCTTTCAGGCCACCAGCCAGCCATCATTCAGTGCCCTCATGACAGAAGAAGAGGACAGGAAAATAAATGTTAAGAACAGAACCTTACTAAAGCACTTCTTGTCCGTTGCACAGCAGTTCAGGCACTCACCAGAGTAAGATTGCTGTAGCACTCTTCCTTTACAACCAAACCTTACGCAACCTCACTAAATGCACTTATTTGTGACTGCGCAGTCTTCACAGTGTTGAGAAACACTAGCAGCTTCCACTGTTTACAGGTTGACAGCGATTCCGTCCCACGCACTAGTCTCGTTTTTTGTGGACAAACATATAACCACAAGATTAAGGTCTGTAGACAACTCATGCTGTACATGCCAGAG
Organism: Amblyomma maculatum; assembly: GCF_055883805.1. Lineage (NCBI taxonomy): Eukaryota > Metazoa > Arthropoda > Arachnida > Ixodida > Ixodidae > Amblyomma > Amblyomma maculatum. The sequence continues at coordinate 111,222,925 of NC_139351.1, read as the reverse complement.
ATTACAGGACCACTAGAATGGCAAGACCATGGTTCCCAAGCCACAGAAACAGGTCGTCAGTGGCGCATCAGCACGTGCCTGCATATTCAGTGGCACAGAACCAGAACTCTGCGGCTGTCATGCAACGATACAGTAGATAGATAGATGAATTTATTGAAAGGGAAGGCAAAGAGGTTGGCCTACAATACAGTAGGCGCACTGTCAAACGACACAGTGGGCGAGTGTGCGGGAGTGCTCAAATTCTTGCTTTTACTTTCCTGCAGGAAAGCAAAGTTGTATGACCTCACTCTGCAGCAAACTATCTTCCCGGTTCTGTATGCCTGATTGTACAACCGGCAATCCCACTAGGTCATTCATCTGTCAGGCATGCAGAACTTATTCACTGCTACTCGTGTGGCCACCTTACTCGGAGCTAGTTGGTGCCATTGCTATCTCGTGTGTGATCCTCATTTCTTCATGCTAGATCACTTTATTACTGTTATCACATTAATAAATGTTTTATAATGCATTTACAATAAGACCCCCTTTTGCATTCTGCCGATGTTTGTCTAATCCTTCTCACAAGCATGTCTCAGGCAGGTGATTGGTGGGTGGTTTGTGTGACATCAGCAGAGGGTGTGTCAAGGCCAAAATGATGAAGCTGCCACCTTTGGCCACGCTTTTAATTTGGAAGTCGAGCCTACAGTGACCCTTAAATCCCGAATAAGACACACTGGCAAAATATCGGTTCAGTCGAAATCATCTGTGGAATCAAACTACTCCCAACAGGTGCCATGCACTTATTCCATCCTCGAAGCACTTTCTGACCAAACTGCAGATATCCTGGAGCCGTGAATGATGGCCGGAAGTATAAAGCCCCTCCAAAAATAATCGCGAGCATTGCACATTGACGCATCGACCTAGCGGCGACTGCCTCAAAGCATGTTTTTTCCTCAAATATGAAACCAAATAATGGAAGCACAATAGCGATGTCAAGCAACCCTGTGGCCCGTCATATGCTCTCGCGGGCTTGTGGAAATGGGACATACAAGCAGTGGACAAATTTTTTTCAGGAGCAAAGCCATCAATTTAGGAAGCCACTTTTTGCATCAAGGTCAACATGACATGACCTTGAAAACAGACTTTCAACACTTACTTTTGTTGCCCAGTTTTGTGTTGAAAATCAGTTTTCAAAGCCACATCATTTGGATGGCTTTTGAAACAAGCTTGAAACGTGACTCAAACTTTAGAAGTCCATCAAGGAGGCTATATGGCACCGACAGGTGAACAGAAATTTTAAGAATGAAGCCACCCAGGGAATCCCCGAAAAGCGGCGCAGCTGGTTTGGTTTTATTCACGTACCACGTGCATGCAAGAACCAACCATGATTTACTGACTGTCAACTGCATCCACACTTTATGGTACTAGTCACGGTAAGATGGGCATGATGGTTTAGCTCTATTAATGAGATTCAACATCACAATGCGACAAACATTTGCTGTAAAGGACGCCATAGTGGAGACCTCCAGAAATTTAGAAAACATGGTTCTGGTTCCTTTATGGGGTTTAATATCCCAAAGCGGCTTAGGCTATGAAAAACGCCATATGGACGGCTCCGGAAATTTTCAACCCCTTTAAAGTGCACGGACATTGAACAGCACATGCGTGGCTTGCTTTCTGCCTCCATCGAAAAGTGGCCGCTGTGGTCGGAATCCGATCCCACATCCTTGGGCACAGAAGTCGAGCACCCTAACCACTGCGCCACACGGCAGGGCAAAGTAGGCATGAGGAGTCTCGAACACCTAAGTACCAGAACAATTAATGAGGAAAAAAAAATCTTGGAGTGTATCTGCATGCCAACAAATAAAATGGACACACTGAACAATGTTGTTCAAGTTGTCAAAACATCACATATGCTATTTGAATGTCCGCATTGTCTGGGGTGCAAGGAAGGAAAAAATTTTCCCCTATTTCTTTACCTCCACTGCTGCCTCTACAAAAGCCTTTCACATTTTTACAAAATGTAATTATTTTCTTTACTTTACAGATAGCAAAATTTGCCCCATATTTTACTTTTGTGCTTGCAGGCGTTTCATTGTATTGAAACTGCAGTGCAGAACTACTTCATTAAACAGAGGGAAAGAACACAAATTTGAAAGGAAGCCAGAAACTGAAACAAAAAGAAGCTTGCAGCATTGCTAAGTTTATTATAGTATTGAGGTTCAGTTGTATTTAGTAAAAAGATGCTGAGGAACTTTGTGTCTCTCAGTCTTCATTTATTCCTGCCTGAAACACATGCAAAAGGAAAGCATGTAGGTGCATTGGCCCTCAAAAGAGGCCGAAGGCCTATTAATAGTGACTGGATGTACGATGAAACACTGTGATGCCAAGGGTAATTACAGTACGGTTAATTCCAAAATAAAGAAGCTAAACAAAAGGTGAGGCTGAAGGCTGAATTGACCAGGTGCTCAGGGAACCTAGGCCCCAAGCCAAGGAACCCATGGGTTCTGCAGACCTCAGATCCCTTCACTAGACAGTGCGAGGTTCCAAATTAGCAGCCCATCCTGTTCTAGTCTGCTGTGTCATCTTTGCGCTTAAATAACTATAAGTATGAACTAACTAGCCCTGCAAACTCATATTAATGGAAAAATAGATGTGGCGCACTTTTGTCAAGGGTGCTGACTTGAGATGGAAAGGCAGCTTTCGAGCTAGAGGTGACCGGAAGTGAAAAATTTCCAGTTGGAAGCAAGAACCACTCCAGCTGCCATGATTTCTGGTTCAACTATCCAGCTGGGAATGGCATCATTTTCCCCCCTATGTTGTTCGACAAGTGCATCAGCCACAGAGGTCCAGCTCTATGCCACTGGCTATGGCGGAGTCAGGCCTGTTGCAGCACACCCGAGCGAGCTAGCTGAGCTCTGCCCTCACGAGTGTGGCTGTTCCTCAAACAGCTTGGCACTGTTGATGCCCCTCACGGTGACCTTGTTGGGCCTCACAATGAGGCCATGGTTCGGTTTGCACGTGAAGTAGCGCCTCCCCTGGACGCTGCCGTCGTTGCGCCCCGTGGGACCCCGAAGCTCCACTCCAAGCCAGGTGCCCTCTTCAAAGTGTACCGGTCCGATGTACCGGATGACGCCTTTGTGCATTTTTGTTTCGAAGAACAGTGATGCACGGTGTGGGGAAGATAAAAAACATACATCAGCATGCACTTCGTTGTCAAAGGAAGACACTCTGCTGAAGCAAGTCCTCATTAATAGATGGAGAAAAAAAAATAAAATCTGGCTCGATAGCAGTAACAAGTGTGGTGGCCTTTTTCCTTCGCTGGCAACGGTTAGTCAAAAATTGACACACCAACAGTTTTGCTACCCAAGTAACACGTCAGCTGAAAACCTGCGTGTAGTGCTTTCTGCACTTAACGTTTTTCTTCAACCAAGAGAAGACTTCCTATAGTTCCAGGTGCCAAGATACCTTGAAGCTAAACCTTAAGGATCTGAACCATTTGTATAATATGAATAAAATTAATAACCCTATATGCACTTCAGCAAAATTTTGCTTTTCTTGCACCATTTCAAAAGAAAATGCAAACACTCAAGCAATAACCGAGAATAGGATTTTCTGGTCTGAAATTCTGACTCTCTTAGCATGGCCATCTAGCCGCTTAAATAATAATTTTAATGCCAACTGACAGTGATCCTGAATTTTCTTCTTTCTTTTGCAACAATGTTGCAAAATGCCATCCTTTTTGGTAATGCACTCTTGCACTGGCTGCAAGAAGATATTCTGTGTTTTGTTCTGAAGTCCAAGCGTACTCCTAAACATCCATTGTGCCGAGTGTTCCTTGTTCTGAGTAAGAAAGGTACATCCAAGACCCCATCAACCTAATGATGGTGCTTGTATACTACTGCTTTCATGTTTTCACAGTGGTTTCTAGGTGAACGGTATTCACCATACACCCTCCACAAGTGTACTTAATCCATCATATTAAAGCGAAAGCCTTTAATGGCTCATGCTGTCGTGGACAAAATGTGTGCCGCTTTTGTGGTGGCTCTGATTGGCAGAGGCAGGATGATATCACAGAGGTCTCGACCAATCACAGAGCACCACCACAGTATGTGCGAATGTGTGCCTAATTAATGACTAATGAACAAAAGAATTAATTAAGTACTAATTGATGACTGTTTAAGTAATTCATTAGTTATCTAATTAACAATTACTTGATTAGCTGCTAATTAGCATCAGCTGCAAAGCAGAATGCGGCACTCAGGCTTTCGCCTCGCACTATACTTTAGTCGCTAAAGTCTCTTGTAATTATCAAGCAGCACTGTGTGGCTGCACTCTCTCGCACATACTGTTTCCATAAAGCCAGAATGGTTTACAGTATTTTTACCTGTCTCTATATATAATAAACAAAACACATGAGAGGTCTGATGCACAAATGAGCGTCCTAATAGTGCCTCATATAGCTTATAGAAGAAGCAGTCACAATAGGACCTTGATGATACAAACCTGCTTGGTAAAAATTTAGGGACGATACACATTTGTGGAATTCCCTGGCAAAAGTGCACTGCGCATGATGTGCAGATATTCTGATGTTGCAAACACACTTCCGTGCCACTGCGAATGATACGATAGTGCGAGCCGCAACTGCAACATCATACTGCCTGCACATCATTGACAATACGATCGCTAGCCACGCTGCATCCCACACATATTGCTGCCATGATCAAACCTGCACATTGCTGACACCGCAATCGCTTGTCAAGTTGTACTCACTGATACTAGCAGTGGGGCTATGACTAAGTGGCTGTGAATAAATGCTGTCAGCTGGGAACCGATACGCGTGAATGCTTTTCTCAAGCACCTGGACATAAATTTTGTCCATTTCGGATGGCGCAAATGTTTTTTGCAACACCATGAGAATTGTATCATCGACATTCTGTTGCATAAACAAAATTCTTGCAGAGTCACTTTGAGGGGTAAATGAATCAAATGAGTTACATTATTTATATTACTGCTTGCAAGGAAATGCTAGCACTGCTCTTCAGCTTTGTCTCCATGCCTTTTCTGCACTACAGAGCTATAAAAGTCCACAAAGCTAGAATGTGATTCTAGTTTGTAATTTCAGTCTTGGGAGGAGAGGCACACTTGTCAGCCAAATCAACACAATTTGTCTGCATAAATTAAAACCTGCAAGACTGCTACTAAATTACCAGTGCTAGCTAAAAGCTCATGATGGTGTAAGCAAATAAATATATGCTATAAAGCTTAAGCTGCCAACTTAAAGAAGAAAAAAAAAAAGCTGTGCAAAAAGAAAGACAGTTAAGCAACAGAAACTAAGCAGAGTCCACAGTGCATTATAACAGACTAGATGTAAAGCATTCTTAAGGGGTAGTGGTTTTAAACTACATGCCACTACGGATAAGCAACTACATATGAGCAACTCAAAGGTAAGCTGCAGCAAGCACAGAATTACATATTTTCAAAAAAGAAATAAGGATGTTTACAACTTTACTGATGCACCAAATAGGCCTAATGTTTAAAATAAACCTGCTTGCTACTCTTAATATACAATAAAGGGATTAACTAAATCTGCATATCACAGCTTTTACACACGGAAATATAGTATATGCATACTGCCTTGTAGGGCGTCATACTGTAAGGAATACAACTCATGACAAAATGATGAGAATTATGCAGCCTTCCATTTTAAAGTCTATAAACGTTAATATGGATACTAGCGTGTAGCAATAGACAAGTAGGCTTGACAAGCTAGCCACGCCTTTTGTTTGAATCAGCATGAATGTTGAATCAGCTGAAAGATTTTCTTGAACCCTCAGTATGACGGCACATTTCAGCTGCACAATCTATCGGTTAGACACACAATCACAAGGACCAAACTTGCATTAAGCAGCCCGAGATGCTCATTCAGTTAGTGACAAACAATTTGTTACAGGACATGGCACTGTAGGGACCTGCATCTTTCTTCTGAGAATCCCTGAACAATATGCTGCAATGAACAGTTTGTGCTCCAATCACATTCAGAGGCATCACTCTGCAAATGAATGTTTTCTGATAACTGCTCGCTGCTACACGAGTAAAGGAAAGCGAGCTAACTATATGGGTGTTCCCATCTTCGTGGCATTTGTTCTGTCCCTCATTAAGAGATGGTAGCACTGGTCCTTTACGATGCGGTAAGCCACTGGCGCAGGCCAACTGGGACAGTTCGCCTACAGTGTCGCTTCCATTGCAAGAAAGACGCAGGTCCCCCGTAGACAAGAGAAGTGGCCTGTGGGGGTTGGCTTACCAAGTTCATTGCAGACAAACACATTCATCCCCACAGTCAGCCAGCAGCCTTTCTTGAGCACGGTCTGCACTGTTTTAGCATGCTGGGGCTTTGCGCTGTTTCGGCCGCAGGCAGAGGAGGGGAAACAGGCAGTTAGGGCTATGGCGCAGGTTGGCACACTAATCTCGTGCAAGTGGCAAAAGCATGTGAGAAGTGCGGCATCAAAAGGATCGCTGGAATTCAAGTGGTTATAAGCGATGCAATTACTCACGGCGGCTTCTTCTCAGCGGGATTCGATCTCTGCGATGCAGGACTGCCTCCCGAGTCACCGTCTGCATAAAATAATAGATGCATGAAGACACTGAAACTTGCAGTGGTTTTCAAAAAGCATTTGCAATTAGACTCTATCTGCACTGCACTTTCGCTGTTGAAACCTCAAATATATTCGAAAATTATGATTTTTCTAGCCCGCCCAAAGTGACAGCGAAGCGTTGAGACATTTCTGAATGGCAGTATTACAGTACCTTACACTCGTGAAGCAAGTTTACCTTGCTCTTTTTGAGTCGATCGTCAGCAAGTGGCAAAAGCCTGCATGCTTTTATGCACCAACGATCACCGAGAGCCACAAGACACAGACGCTGCATGCTCACGGCTCACGCGACTCGCCACTGCGTGACTCCATGCAGCTCGTCGCTGAGTCGTGCCACAATGCAGTCGACAACTGGCTATGAATCAAGCGGCAGCAAGCTCCTCATTTTTACATCCCCACGATAAGAGACACAGACACACATGCTCTTATGCAGCCGCATTGTGACGACTGCTCCCAATTTCTGCACTTAGAACCTAGACCTTGCACATCTTAGGCCACCATGGACAAGAAAATAGCGCACAACAGAGGCATGGGCTCAAAGCAAGCCCATGCAACTAAATCACATTACATTCAGTGCAGTGTGCGTACGGGACATCTAAAAGCCTGAGTTTGCTTTCGTGCCTCCGATTCACGACAGCACTTGGGTCCATCACAGGGCTTTCGATCGAGTGAAACCGATGCGCAAGAGCTATGTGCTTTCGTTGGGGCAGCATTCAACAACCAGACCTTTGTCTTCAGGCGTCACTATGGAGAGTGGAAGGCTAGCACCACCTGAATTGCAGCTCAAATTGCTACTCATGTGTCTGTTTCGTGAGTCACTTTGCAGCAGTTTACTAACAGTGCCTAACACTCTGCCCAATCAAAAAGTATGGTGATGCTTAGTAAGTCACTCCGAGAATGAGAGCATCAGAAGTGACACTGCTGCAACAGGCTTCTGCCACTGCAACTGCGAAGTGCTTGTCCCTGCTTTTTTATTTTATTTCTTAGCACTTATACAGTAGGTAGTGCATCCAACTCAGTGACATTGGGTACTACTTCCCCTACGGCAGATACATGTGGCGCTGATTGCGGATCAATTCTGACCTGATATGCGGAGCTGTCTAGACACGTCTGCACAGAAGCAAGCGCAGCTGCCAGCTGCTTCCGAGCCTGCCACCACTCTTGGTCATGTCCTCTAATTTTTGCCACTGAGCATGCTTTTTCCACCACAGATACCTTCTTCCTTCTGGCATGAATGCAATGCTTATTCTCAGAAGTGCACCACAATTTTCGTTCGCGGTGGGCAGGTACCTGTAGAGCTCCTGCTAATGGAGGTGTTGAGGTCAACCAAAGAGTCCAAGTCAGACGCTTCCTCATCTGTGCCCGGAGGTATCCTGCAAAAAAGGCATGACTAAATAAAGAAAGCAATGAGAGGCAATAAAACACTGCAATAAAGTCTGGGCCCAACATACTCAAAATGGGCATATAGACTCCCTGGCCTTGAGTAAAGAACAATTTACTAAGTAGATTAGCAGTATCTGCTGCTAGGAAAAGGAACTAAGCTTCACTTTAAGCTTATATGGCCACATCTCTTTCATGGTAGCTCAGTCAAATGCTTCATCAAGCTTCTACTCTATGGGCAGCCTTCAGAAATGGTCAGTGCTTCTTTTGTTGTGAAGTTGTACTTTGGTTAAACTGTATTAACACCTTAAAGCCAATGCAGTACATTCTGAACCCCAAGGTTTGAGACATCAGTAAAACTCCTGCTAACCACCGTTACAGAACTAGCACAAAGCAGTCAAAGCAAAAAAAAAGTGTAAAGAAAAGAAACATTTATGTGGCCAGATATGAGCAGAATTTTTCCTACTTAGTTGCGAAGTTTGCTGAGCTTCCACCATACTTGATTTTTGAAATCAATTAAATAAGTATTTTAATCTTAAAATAGATTCGCCTTTTTTTTTTTTTTTCAATTTCCTAGCAAAGAAATACATGCATACACTTCAAAGTTGCCGGCTACACTTTTCACCAGCTGGTAGCATCTGGACTGTCAACAGTCCACAAAGCAAGCTAGATAACTGTTGGCATCCCCTTTTAATGGGAGTAGTGAGTGCCACCTTTCACAGTAAGCTAAAGTAACAGGTGGGGGAAGGTCCAGTTGTAGAGGAGGAGTTGGGTAGGGCAGGCTGAGAATGAGTCAGCAAAAATGAATCAGAGATGATTACAAATATAGATAAAAAAGAATAGAATTATGATTGGAACAGACTTGTGAGAGAAAGACAAGAGAAGGTGGAATAGACTGACGAGTGAAAGAAAAATGCCTCCACATTTCTTTTGCGTAAATCTCAGTGATACTTTTTTTTTTTAATTCAAATGGTTTTTCTTTCAATTTTTTTGTGACAGATGAAGCGCAAACAGATGAAGCAAACTTTTCATTCTGCTTTTACATCACCATTATTCTAGTCTTCCCAGCTCACCAAGCTTTGCGTTCATTACCCAAGAAAACCAAAACTACTATGGCACAACTGAGCTGTGTGTCAATGGAAAATAACTCTGGCTCTAAAGCTTTTATATTAAAATAATATTTAGCACCATTTTCGCATTTTTAATAAAAACTGCATGTCTGCTTTCTCTACTGACATTTAGATCGTCCCGTGTTGACGGTGGGAAGGGAGAGAGAAACCAGCGAATCCTCACCATTTCACCTTGGAAGGCAGGGCGAAGACACCGTGGTTTGGAGGGCAGGTGAAGTAGGTGACACCATTGACAGAGCCATTGTTCTTCCCCTCTGGCTTGGCCAGTTCGATACCACACCAGTACCCTGTGCGAGCGGGCGACAGTGGCTCGCAGAGAGCTTCTCCCACAAAAACGCACACACACACGCAAATGCAAGGAAGAAAGAGAAAACATGCACAAATTAAAATCATCATTGCTGGTTCCAAAAAAAAGAAGAAAGAAACCGCACATGCATGACAAGGACTGGTGTGCAAATACTCAACGTTTGTAACTTAAATAGGAGCAACCATCAGAAGACTGTTCTTGTTTAGGAATCTGGTATTCATGATACCTGAAGTGCCGAAGTGTTTACTTGCTGCTCAAATACTGATACAGCCCCCATACCACTTTTCTGACAGTTGGAAAACTGCGCTGGCATCATATAGGTGATCGTTAGAGCTCACTCCGCACCGCGCAGTTTTCCAATTGTCTCTTATCTAAGAATGTTGAACTCTACGTTCTCCCTTCCTTGCAAGCCAAAAATATTGAGCCTTCTTGTGGTATGTACAACATCCCCTTTTACACTAGCGCATAATCTATCACACTCTTCTAACACTTCCACCCATGTTAGATTTGTTTCTACATTACTGTTAAAATTTAGAACTAAACTGCAGCAATTCAGCATTCAGGGTTCGTTCGTACAGGTGCCACAAGAACTCAAGGGCTTTCAAGGCCATTCTAGATGATTTTCAAGGACCTATTATAAAATTATGCCAAAACTTTGCAACACCATAAGCAAATTCACAAATATATAAGCTTTGTTTTCATTGCACTCAACGAAAAAAGTCAGCCCATCCACTAGAGTGACCATACTTCTCGACGTGATGGCACTGCCTTTCTACGAAGAGTGTTACCGAAGCATCTGTTATAATAGAGCAGTTCAAACCTTACATCCTTGTGCCATTTACCATCCTTCTCAAGCAAGTGATGATTTGCTGAAGGATCTGTACGATAGCTGTTAGCGTTACATGGTAAAAATGTGATACATACTAAGAGGCGACTTCAGCTCCTCAGATTGACAGGAATAGCCCGTTACGAAGCTCGGCTTCTGCAACCCGCAACTAGACATAATGTTCTGTCTCGCTCTTCATCAAATCATCAGAAAGCCCTCTTGTGGAAATTAAATTTCGGACTCGTTATTTCTTACTGATAATCTTCTTGGGGGCATCATTTCTGTCTTCACCACAAATTGATGCCTTTCATTTGTGAGACTGAAGCTCTGAACTCAAAAAAGAAACACAGTCAGGGATTATGATTAAGGACTACAGCAGAGTTGATGATGTCACAATAACTGATTACTTAGATGAGCATTTTTTCATCACTTCATGCTAAGTTAGGGGCCTGTGGCAATGTTAAAAGAGTGCATGGTTCAGTTTTATATACTACTACAGATTTTGTCCTACTGAAGATATTAAAGAAGCACAGTCAGAGCCCCAGGACTACCCAGTATTTTATACGCACCTAAAGCAAAATAAAGTGGCTCAGAAAGCAAAAACGTCTGACAAAAATCAATTTATGAGACCTAAACAAAAGCTCTTAACCAAAGTTAACCAAGCTAGGCACACTTTCTTTAATGAAAACTTTATTAAATTCATTATACTGCATCCAGAAAAGTTCTGGAATTGCCTCTGTCAGACTAAAGAGCCATTAAAAATAGAAGTCTAAAACAAAAAAATACTTAATGCAACTGAGATCGCTAACCACTTTTAAAGCATGCATATACCTTTAGATTGAGATAATACTTTGAGGAAACGTCAAAGCAGGTTTAGGAAGAACATGCCAACTGTCACCCAGTTCATGTCTACTGTTTATGAATCCTTGGAAGTGCCTGATGTATTCGAATTAATGTGTTGTTCTTCGATTTTCGTAAAACTTTCGGCAAGCAAGCAGACAAAAAATTACATTTTAAATTAGAAGGAGCTGGACTGCCATGCAATATAATCCAGTGAATATGGGCATATCTTAGCAACAGAACTCCGTTTGTTGATATTGCTTGTTGTTCATCTGCTTCAATGCACGTCACTTCTAGTGTCCCACAGGGCAGCGTGTTAGGACTGATTTTTTAAAATCTATATTAAGGATTTATTTTACATAATGCATAAAAATGTGCCTCATTAACTGCAGATGAGTGTGTTGTTTTCAAAAATTATATATCCACAGACAATCATGCTCTGTTTCAGAATGCAACTATTGAGATTGACAATGGGAGCAATTGAGTACTGTAAGCATTTTCGCGTCGCACTTATGAACACTTACGTTCCACTGTTACACAATAGTTTGTCATATGCTATTCCAGCTGGTGTTATACGATTTCTTGCTGCATACAGCCCACCTGTGCTAGCCAATTTGGAGACTAGCCCGCGACAGAGATCTGAACCAATGATATATGTACTCAGTGTTCATATATGCGTGTTTAAACCAAGGTTCGAGTAATATTACATAGAAAACCCATACAAAGCCCATTATTTCACCAAGGAAAAAGCCAAAGAAATAGATGCTATAGCCATAAATCCCTTTCCTTGCCTTTGCACAACATTCACTACGAAAATTTCACAATTCATGCAAACTAAAGTGAGAATAAGTCAGAACATGAGAAGACAAGAACCTGGTGCAAACTGCGTTTCTCCTAGAAAACGCACAACTCCCTTGCGCTGGCCGACAACGACGGAGTCGCCGATGGAGAGCTTGTTGTTCTTCCGATCATACAGGTGCTGCTTCTGCCTCAGCGTTGACAAACCTGAAACACACACAATAGCATACAAAGTGTCACATTTCTTGTCCATGCTAGCACATATTACACAGCAGAATGAAGGACTGTACCTCATGAACACAGAGCCAATGTCCCCGCATGCCACCCAACACCTCCACCAACCCCCAAAGGGTCAATGAGATACACTGGTGGCCCAATAATATAAATGCTTTACCACATCACGCGGCAAATGACAAAAGCCGCCTGCATTAAGCTTTCAAACCATCTACTTCATTTACACAAATATAGTGCAAGCTTTTTTTCTCTCAAGTTACTGGTTTCAAAATGTTCTAATGACATTCTATTCGCCACCAAGGTATGAGCAAAAGGCAATTGTTTCTTTTCTCAGTGCTGAAGTCAGCTACAGTCCATTTCATCACGGCACTTGTAAGCTGCTTATAAGTAAGCTTTCCGATAGCCTTTGAGAAGTGCTGCGCACGCAGATAATGGAGAGGGCAGTGTGAATGAGGAAAGAAGGCAGAGTGGTCGTCTGAGAAGAAACAGAAAGTTCGAAGGACAAATTGAATGGAGTAGAAAAAGCACAAAGGGCGAACAGGCACAGAAGTGGGCATCACGAAATGCGCACAGCAGCACTGGCATCACAGCAGTGATGTCAACCCCAGCTATGTGGATGACAGTGGGCGGTAATGCGTCGGAGGATTTGCTGCGCCTGACGACGTCGCGCAGGTTTACAAAGAGACACCTCTCAAACAACAATCACGTGTCTGTTGCTTCTGCATTGTTGTGTGCCTGTGCCTTCGGCGTTTCTTCCAAATCATCGGCTGCAGCTGGTTTGAATAAGGAAAAATCACCACAATGGTTTCTTTTTTTTTTCTTTTTTTTTAAGGTCGCAAACTGTTTCGTCACAATAGTATTCGTAGCCACATTATATACGCGTAAATATACTAGCTTTTTTCATATCAGCGTCCTCTTTCTGAGCCCCATGAATAGGCGCCCCCTATCTTTACCCCACAAATGGCGTGAAAGGCAAAGAGCTAGTTACAAACACGGTCTGGGCAATCACCAAGCAGATGAAGATGAAATGAGAGCACACACAGGATAGGCAGAAAAAAATCTGTAAAGGAGAAATTTCCAAGACAACAGCTGAAATAAACTGGCAATAGTTAATTATTTTTGTAAGCAAAAGCAATAACACATTATTTAAAATACCTCGAATTAATTAAAACTTGCTGAAATCTCAATAAAGGCGCATTTCAGCATTCTGCCTTCATACAGATAATGACGCTATGGCCAACACCAAAACTGCAAATTTGTGCAGTTTACTGCCATTAATAACGACTGCCATTACTAATGAGAAACACGACATTAGATACAATTTTGTGTTTTTAAACAGTTCATTATTGCAGAATTCTCTTTTAGTAAACCACTGACAAAAATCACCAGCTAGTAAACTGATGAGTGACCTTAAAATGCACTAAAGCATAATGGATTCCTTTGACTTACCAGTCTCAATCTTTGAGGAGACATGAGATATGTCTACTTTTGGGTATGAGATGCTCTTTGGCGGCCGGCTCGGCTTCGTGGGTGATGCTGCATCCACCTGGGTGCTGCCATCATACTTCTGAATCTTCGTGATGGGAGCAAATATTCCTGCCAAATATACAAGAAAAGAGTCACCTGCATTAGTAGACATCCTACACACAGGCTTTTTGCATTAGTCCATTCAATGTCACAGAACGAAAAGAATTCTGTTAATATTTTTCAATTCCTATATTGCTGAGTGAGAGAAATAAATGACAGATAAATATTTTAATGTGTTTTCACCTGCAGAAGGGAAAATACAGTGCAGCTCGGATATATCAAATCCCAATATTTAAACCTATCGGCTATGTTAAGACAGACTAAACAGACTAGACAGACTATCCCCTTGAACTTTCTACGTGAATGTATAGGAAAGTCACACTCTCGCGACTGAGTCTGCTTCAGTTGAACTCAACCGGAACTGCGGAGTATGCAGAAGAGCGTACACAGCAGACGAAATAAATTTGTTATATACGAATGAAAAAACTAACCTCTATGAGCCACCGAGCTTTGGGTCATTAAACGTAACATATATTTGTTAATACTGGCCTTTTGCTGTAAGCTGCGGTGATGCTTATCTAGAAAAAGTTTTGTTTTTTTTATAGTAATTGATGTACGGCCTACACCTTCTGGACTTCATGTTGTGTAGGCCAGGGTGAGAATATAGCATTCCTAGTGCCCGTGCCGCCATCCACCGAGCACGAGGAGGCAAAGCCTCATTGTTACGGCGTCACTTGGTTCTGGTCACATAAAAACAAAGGTGACATAGCCCCTATGTCACGCTTACGTAGAGTCCTCACCACAGTTTTTATTCATATGTATTCATAGTTGAGCCCACATATACCAAACCCGATTATTTAGGATGAGTGCCTTTGTCAAATACACAGCGGCGCTCTCCCGCACCTCACTTGGCAGACGAGGGTTCGCATGTGTCATAGGGAACAGCACAGGCTGCCCTAGAGATGCCACGAAACACCACATCATATAGAATTGTACTATCAAGTTTTAACGGCACAACTACATATATCAAAAACCTGGATGTAACGCACCCTTTTTTTTTTCAGGTTCGTTATAGCTAGGCTGAACTGTACTTCAAAAAATTAAAAGCAAAATTGCGACCAGCATAAGTTGTTGGACGAAAAAAAAAAATAAGATTCAGCCAAGCAAAACTGAAACAAAGCTAGCTTCAGGAGCAATAATCTTCCTCCTACCGTAACTCAGTGTTAGGCCCCAGTCTTCAGAGATAAACGCAGCAAAAATCCCACAACCTGGGTTTATGTGGCTCCTACTGTGATGATGTATGGCCGCATCCTTGCACTGTGACAAGCACAGGATTGCACAACTAAACCAGATACACCATGCAGCAGTGGAAAAAAGTGCAGCAGGCGCATACCATGATTCATGGGGCACTGGAAGTAAGAGACGCCGCCGAGCGATCCATCATTTTTGCCCAGCGGGTTACACAGCTCCACACCTGCCCAGATACCGGTGGCAAAGTGGATGGTGCCACAGTAACGCAGTGTGCCCACCTGCAAAAATAAAAGGAATAATGGCTGGTTCCCTTTATGTTTCACTTCAGCTCTTCCACACCTACTCAATGTTTATAAAAACTACTTCAGAGCACTTTTTGCACTGCATAACAAGGGACATAGTTAATCAAAACCTGCTGCGTGCCCACATAAACAAGCTTAACCCCCTTCTCTTTCACTGCGCAATGTCAGTGCACAATGAAGAACCCCAGGCTGACAGCATTCCTCAAGAGCCCTCCACAACAATGACCCTCACTCACTTTTATCCAGTCTCCTTCACTATCCAGCTCAGAATATTCTCACATTTCCCGAGTCTAGTCTAAAAGCCTTTACAGGACCGAAAGCTAAATAACTATATACAGTCCTGCACAAACTGTGGGGCCCTATAGAGCTGCATGCACCAATTTTCATTAACTTTCTGGCCATTAAGGCTATTTCCCCATTTGCCTGCTACGATCATTACAACAGCTGCTATTTTAAGCGTGAAATTTGGAGTATATTTACTGCGCTTTTCTCAGTCTCTAAAGACCACCAATGAAAAACACTCATAACGACAACTTTTCCTGCCATATGACAGAGATTGGTTGGTTGGTTTGTTCGGTTTAACGTCCTAAAGCAACTCGGGCTATGAGAGATGCCGTAGTGGAGGACTCCGGAAATATCAACCACCTGGGGTTCTTTAACGTGCACTGAGAAAAAGGTGTCCTCCCACTTGCTCTCTGTCTTGCTGTCAGCACCACCATACCTGGCTAGGCAGATGGATGACAATTACGTGGACAAATAATAAAAATATCCCCTTTGAAATAAAGTGGTAGAGGAGGCCATTTCTGCCAACTTGTATTATACTTATCAGCACCAACTCTGCCAGTGGGTTTCTATTCTAGCGGCAAAGGGCATTAAATTGGACATAAATCCTGGAGGGGTTCCATCTGAGAACTCTACTGTACTTCAGTGGGTTTAGATCGGACAAGGCAAGCGGAACCGTCACTCAGAATGCACGTTCCAGCAGCCCACCTTGGAGCCACCCACGGTGACTTTGTCGCCAATTTTGAGTCCCAGCGACTGCAACAGGACGCGTCCCGTGGATGGAGACGCGGCCGTCTCCTGCTGCTGGGCGCTGCTGTCCGAGCCATGGGCACCAGATGGAAGTGAACAGCGCAGCAGGTCCCGCATGTTGCACGCCGTGCTGACTTCGTTTGGCAGCGCTTCGCCTTTTCTCATCTCTGGAACACACTCTGCAAGGACAACAACGGCAAGGACGGTTCAAATACAGATAAAACTGGCTGATGTTTTCTCTACAGCGCGATATTCAGCGACAACAATCTATGGTGTCGAACGTGCGGCATCTGCTGTGCAACTCAGAGCTCTTTGATCATAACAGTTGGTTCGTGGAAAGTCAAACACACTTATCCGGTGCTTATGAATTGTAGCACCATGTCGAAATGGCTAATAAATGATATCTGCTATCATCAACATTGTTGTCTCTTCAGTCCAAAAATTTCCCTACTACAATTTTGCAACTGATTTTGTAGTCCAGTAATTCTGAATTTTTATTAACAATAAATGCAAATTTCCACACAGCCTAAAATGAATACTTACTAATTCTGAACATGCGGATTATACAGTGCACCTTCCAAACAAGTAATGTGCCCTGAAACTTACATTTTTAATTTTCTTTTTTTCAAAAAAGTTGCACCGCCTGAACTTTCAGCAGTGGGTGGAAATGTCCTAACATATAGTACATATGTAAGGACTATGGTGGGTTTGTACATCTAAGCATTTACAGTGCCGCTCAATGTGAAAGGGAAAAAAAATCTGAGCATTCAGAAAATTACTACTCTGTAATTAGGTGTGACAAGCATACATTTTCCTGTTTGCTAACTGAAATTCCTCTTGACATACTATAACATGCAAAAGTCATTTTCGACTTAAGAACAAAACTAACCAATAAATATTTTTCCACAAACTGATTGTTCCCTTTCATATTGGGCAACCTTGTACATGTGTATGAGTAGGTGGTTTAGTAATCAGAAATCAGTCGAATTGATGATCAAATGGTCAAAGGAACTACCAAGCCTTTTCACCTCAGTCAATGGGAAGCAGCCACAGTAGCAGCTGTAATGCACACGATATCCCCCCCTAACCCCCTCTCATCACCGCAATTCCTCAACCAGAAGCATCACATGACCTCAGATGGTGCACTCTTCAAAGGATGCCCTAATCTACCCCCCCCCCCAGGATTTTACCTGAGAGTTCATATGGAGCCTCATCCAAGTAGCCCCGTAAAAAGTAAAAGGCAAGCTATTTCTCCGGCATACTCACCGAATGGGATTCTTCCTAGGTTATCAAGACTGGTAAGGCTGGCACCACAGTCTACAAGAGTCTGTGCCGCCCCAAGGCACAGTGTAGCAGCTGCTATGTGAAGTGGCGTTCCACCATCAAACACCTGGCAGGGGCTGTCAATATCTGGCAAGCATGAGAGAAGCGTCCCGGAAGTAAGGACAGTGAAAATCCATTCTCCTGGCCAGACTTCACAACCACGGGGCACCCCTTGCTGTATTACATCTACATGCAGTAAGTAGACTCCTGTCTAGACAAACTCAGTTAGGACCAATTTTCAGAAAAAATTATCAATGTGATACTATTGGTTGGTTTCTCATAGGACTCAATGTAAAAAAAAAAAGTCTGCTTAAGAGAAAGTGTCTTATGCGTCCTTCGATTTAGGATTTTCCTGGTGACTGCAAATCGCAGAACCCCACCCAACAGCAATCACAATGTGTCCACATGGTACAGCCAAAGAAAATAAAATCACAGGCGATCAATTACAGTTGGGCGGTATCTACGCGTGAGTATTAACTTTCTATTGTATGCGGCATGAATAAGCCATCGCCAATGCTAAGAAATGAGAGAGACATTAATGCTCATTTACGAGTCATACTGGTAATTTCCTTCTAGGGAACTTAGACCGTGTGGATGTTTAGTAGCCATTGACTTTTGTTCTGAGGAGAATGCTTCAATCTCGAAGGGACGGACCATCACAGCCTTGTGGTTAGGAGAGAATAAAGCATAGGTATAAAGCCTTGCTTTAAACAGTCCATTTAGCCTAAGAATACCATAACTAACTTAGGATCCAAGAATCTCAGTGGGTTTGATCCTCCATCGCAAAAGAGCTGCCTCAGCTGGCAGCTCCAGCCAACTTGATCATGCCACATCGTCTTGTGACGTCACACTGCCCGTAAACCAATCAGTGCGTGGCTATCACCTGCCAACTACCTCCTGTCAGAGCCATATGCTCATGAGATTTTGAGGCACTATTCGATGCCTGCTGTGGGGTGGCGTTGGATCAGAATGTGCAGGGCACGTTACGTCTTGTGGGGTAATGACGAAATGGAGTGCAAATAAGTACTTCGGTGATCTTTCCTCGCTTACATTATGCGCGGATGAAAACGCTTCTTTTCAGTTTTTGCTATTCCGAAATTGCATCTGGTATTATATGTAGGTTTGTATTATAGACGGGTTTTTACGATACTTTACTGTACAGTCCCAAGTATACTTTGGTTCGCTGGTGGTATGATCAACTCATGTCCCGAAAGCCTAGTCCCTAGCTCATGTGTTCCAAGTGTCAGTGGTGCGTTTGTCCTCACCTGACTTCTTAGTTGCCTTCAGCAGCAACTCGATAACAGGAGGTACATCAAAGTATGCCGCATAATGGAGAGGAGTCATGTCGGTCCAGCGACAGCGCAAGCTCGCATCCGCACCATAGTCCAGTAGCATGCCCACAGTCTGTGTGGAGCTCGTCAAGTCTCCCACTCCGGTGGCCCCCGACTTGCAGGCATAGTGGAGCAGTGTCATATCCGTCAAGCCATCACGGTCATTCACATGAGCGCCTCTCTTCAAAATCTGCATCAGACAAGCAAAGCAAGTCATTAGGCTCAGTAGAGAAGGACTAGCTAGCCAGTTTGTCTATATCTAGAAACTGCTGAGACACTACACTCTCAAAATGGTGACAATAATGCTAAAAAGCACAACAACAATGCACCAGACAAAGCTTAGCATTGTTTTGTAATATTCCTCATATCCCAGTCCCTAAGAGCACTGGTCCATCACGTGAATAATCCTCCAATATGAAGGCTCACATTTCGGGAAGTTCGTAGTGTTGCCATTAATTGAAGAGAAAGAAGGCCCCTGAGACTTACAGCAAAATGAACATAAACTCCCAACGCTGCAGCACTTAGTCACAACATGAAATGAACAACCAGACCAAACATGACTGTGTACACTCTTTTACTCTTCAATCAAGCTTAAGCTCACATGTTGAGAAGACCCCATATATAGACGACATCTTCTGGCAGATGCTATACTGGCCTCTACATGTAAAAAAGTCAATGCACTCAAAAACGTAGCAGACTATGCGTAAAACAAGGAGAAAAGAGACGGGACACACACGTGCACTACTAAAAGCTGAAAGTCTACCTATTACAAAACAAATAAATATATACTATTCGTTAGTAGATGCATGTGTACGCATCTTCTCTCCTGCTACCATCTTTCACACACAGTTAGCTACTTCTAGCATCAACTGTTTGCTTTAAATAATTGAACACTGTTTGTAATTGTACTAGGATACCGCCATAACTTCCCACAGGTGCACTTCTCCAACATCTAACATCAGTCCCGACATCTTAAACTAGGACTAGTCAACAGCTGCATGGCATGACCTCGTTTAGTGCAAACTCTGCAATTCTCGACACTCACAGTTGCTAGATTTAATAAGACAATTATTGCCTCTCCAAACCTGTGGATTGCTTACATTAAATAAATAAAAAAAAAAGGTATCTATACTAAACCCTCCATAATGGCACTTCCTCCCTGGTTAACCGAGGCCAAGTGGCCACTAATGGCACATTCTCAAGGTTGCCCCAACCAGCCTCATGGAACTCCTGTGGCCACTTGGAACCCTGTGACCCCTACGCACACTACAGCCTCTGTGACCACTGTGGGGAATGACTTCCTTGGACATATTGTTACGAAGAGGGTTTGACGTCGGAGCGCTATAGGTATAGGATAGGTGGCACTTATGGCATAAGAAAATGTTCAACCCACATTTCCCACATTTGTACCCCCCCACCCCTTCCCCTCGACACAGCATGGCACCAAGCTAACAATTTTCGACAGGCCCAGATGCTTTTGTCACCAAATTTTGTACACACATTCAATAGTAAATAAATTGAATGGAAGGTACCTTGCGCAGCTACTGCTACTGAAAGGACTACACCAATGTTCAACCATAAGAATGCAAACAACTAGCGTACCTCCGAAGCGAGTGTCTTGATGTCCTTCTGAGTGCGTGGCACCCACTGGCGCAGTATGGCGAAGATCTCGGGCACCGTGGCATCATCACTGTGCAGGATGTTGAGGCAGCTGGGGCAGTCAGTGTCAAAGAAGGGCACATCCAACATGCGGCACTGGGGACAGGCTGGAGCATCAGTCGGCTGGTACACAATGGCATGCTGCCTGGCCACGTGGCTTCCTCTTCTGGCCACATCCCGGCCGTCTTCCACCTCACTGACACCCATCCAGGCAACGGCCCTTCGAGGAGGCAGATGCACTCACAGTGAAGTCGGAAATCTGTAGGCAAAAAAAAAATTTAGAGGGACACATTTAAGGGTATGGCGCAATAGCAGTAATGCCTCCCATTTGCCATGTCTCTTTGCAGATCCTTGTTCATGTACATGGACTTTTCTGCTCACCCAATTAGTAATCACTTCATTTCTTCATCTAATATCTCGCAAATAATCTATCATACAACCACAAGCTACCAAATTATAGAAAGGGCCACATCCCCCCTTTAACCAAGCCAGAACATACCTCTGTGACCTAAAGGTAGCGTGTCTGACTCAGAATCCGAGGGTCCTGGCAGGCTGATTCTGATCTCACTTTCCCATATGAAGTAAGAAGACCGAGTTGGCAGCTTCCACCAAATCAGCCATGTCATGTGACGCCAGGCAACCCTATGTCCAAGCGGTGCCTGGTTGCACCACCTGCCCACTGCCAAAGCCATGCCCGTGATTTTTTGCTCCCAATGCCAGCACCAGATCTTCTGGGGAATGAGACCTTAAATCCTGACACGTTAAAATGCCCTAGTAAGTATTCACGCTGTATTAGATGAGCATGACAATAAATGTGCAGGTGTCAGTGTCAGTAAAAGGTCTAACTAATTTTACTTTGTAGCAGTTTTCTTTCTTCTATATATAGATGCACACATGTGGAGGAGACAACACAGGTGACCTGTGTTGTCTCCTCCACATATGCACCTGGGAAAAATGGTATAAAATCAGGTTAGCAAACCAGGACCAACTTGCCCAATTTGAGTCTCTAGCCTATTCCGAGATAAATAAACTTTGTCAAGACATGATAAACTTGGTTGACTGTACAATGCACTGAAATAATATTTATTTGTGGCAACCAATTGTCAAATAGCCAGCTTGCATCTTTGCTCAGTGATCTTAAATTGTAAAATGAGAGTGCAAGTATGTATCATAGGGCTCAATGCTTAGAACAACAGAAGCTATGACGAACTATGGCTCACCAGTAAACAGAAGTGTTTAATAACAACCTGAGTGGAACTTTAAGCGGCAAAGCAAAGAGTAAAACTATCATTTTAGCTACTGACGGGAATACTCACATTATACTCCACCTTCAGCTTCACAATAAGCATCTAGACTACAGATACAAAGCAAAATAAAACTTTCAAGAAGCTATGTATATGGACTTGTTCACTTCTTCTTCTGCAGTTAGATCCAAAAGCAACAAACAAAACTGAATCTTAGTGCTTCACCTGTACCTCCAAGTGCCAAAACAAAGATGAAGGGCAGAGACATTACTTAGGATATTTGAATTCTAGCAGAATGTTTTGAGATACAGACAAGACTATGCCAGAATGCCTGAATTATATATGTGCAATGCAATTTCTATAATGCAAGCTCTATTTCAACTGGCACATTAAAGCAAGCACATATGCAACATGCCCGTGCTGTGGGCCTGCTATTCTCATCATGCTAATTTTGCGACAGGTGTTCAAACTGAGTATGATTATGCTACTGATTTGCAGTGAAGTGGGCATCAATGTGGCATCTGTTATCCAGTGCACGTATCGATCAAGTGCAAACTGCTCAAGCAGCCCACCACACAACAAGCAAAGCAATAGCTAACTGCTATAGACAACACTTGTGCCACATACACCTGCAAGACAGTTGGCCACAAGAAGACTATCTTAAACACATCGGCTGCTGTGTCAAGTAACTTCATTACTGAGAAGTGCACACTCCTTGAGTGCTCAAATTTGATGCCAACTATCCGCAGCATTTCCACCCCACACACCCACCATGGAGTTTTGAATAAAGAATCATGATCAGCCTGACTACACCCACTGCGCGGCCAAGCCCTCTTCCATATCTCTCCAATTAACCCAGTAATACAAAGAATACTCGAGGAATATTTGGAACTGCACAGCATGCACACTAGTAATGCTAGCCTTAAACAGAATTGTCCCTTCTTGCACCAGGAATTATGGGGCTAACCTGATATTTAAGAAAAGCAGAAAACATTCATATTCATTAAGCTAACTTGCATGCTAAATGAATTGTTTCCACATTGCACCATCAGATAAGAATGACGAACAGGACTGTGGCACTTTGGCGAAACCTGGTGGTACCCACAGATACCAAAAACATGTGCACAATCAGTTCACCTTTTCCTTTTTAATGTACCGTACACAGCTAGGTTAGTTCGAACATGTCATGAGTTCTTCAAGTGGTCAAAATTAGCAGGCGATGCGTCACGGTAATCCAGCATAAATCATATTGCATATGCAGATTAATTAAGATAATATGACAAAGGCTCTATACTTGGCATCACAAAAGGGTCTGCAGCCACCACCAACAAGCACTCAAACTGTGCGCCGCAGGTTATATTTGTGAAAAAGCATGCATGGCACACAAGTAAAATAAAAGCAGCATGTAGTGAACACATTTGTTGTATTTCTCCAGCCCATACGTGCGCATTCGCTAAAACCTCAAGCACACACAAGAAATAGAACTTCCTAGATGCACTCGAATTTCAGATCAATCTAACATGAGTCCCCCAACCTCATTCACTTTGTGGCAGAACAAACAGTACGTGCAAAGCTTAAAAAGAAAAGCCTTTCCACTACTGTCCTTTTGCTGCATTTAGCACAAGAAATGACAAACCCACATGCACAAAACATGTGCACTTTCAGCGTATAGCACTAGGAAAATTACGCGAGAAGGCTGCGAGAATTTCTTCTTTGTCATTTGGCGTTTTAGAGGTCGCTATTTTACTGGATTTAAGCCATTAATGCGATTGTGTTGTGCAGCCACATTCGCCACCATTCACCAGCGCAGAGCCACAAAAACAGCAAATACACCGCACGCTCACTCTCACGAAAGCGTTACCATGCAGTCGCGTGGGCCTGCGGCACGCATGAAATGTTTCCTACAGATTCCGAGGAGCGCAAAATAACACACACCAAGAGCATAGGTAATTCCGAAAACGGTGTAGCTCCGAACACGACGAAATGCCAAACTTTAAGCGCGGTCACTGCACATGCATTGCTACTTGCCTAGTGCCTTCCGGTGTGTGGAAACCGCGCGAGGACCTTGCGCCAATGAAGTCGATGCGCCGGTGACCCGTGTTTTGCCAAGTTGGTCAACAGCAGCCACGCATTACATGGCGAGGTCGCGTGCACCGTGCACCGAGAACCCAGCAGCCGAGCAAAACGAAAACAGGCCGTCGCCCGCGACGCTCGTCGCATGTTTAGAGCATCAAACGACAGATGGCGCAACCTTCATCCATCCACTTATGACCACGGCCGGTCTCGAGGGAGAGCGCGCTTCTCAGCGCGCTTCTCTTCTCTTACGGCCTCTCCAATGGGTCTATTTCCACCGCTCGCCGCGCCTCGGTGGGGTCGCCACCGCCCCACTTGCTGCTGCTCCGCTACAGCCATTCAAGGTCCCCAGAAAGGGGTCACCAAGAAGGGTAAACAACGCCATAACACTGATAGTTATTGAACCACCCATCATTCTCCCGCAAAAATTTTCGATCTAGCTTCTGCAACACCAGAGATATCGGCGATTAAAAATGACCCTTCCAATTTTCCCCCTCAACTCGTACGCCGAAGGGAGCCATAAAAAAACAAAGAATACAAGCAAGTTCAAAGCTCCGCCCAGACATACGTCACTTCGACGAACTTCCGGTTGCCGCGCGCTCGCTCGCTGGCGTACTCGCTCCAACCCGTCCTCGCTTGCACACGCCTGAGGAGTTCGCCAGTTCGCGCAGCGACGGTTAGTGTAACCGCGAACCCGTGGTTATCCTATGTTACACGGCGGACCAAACCATGGTTGCACCACTAACCGCGGTTACCGCAAACCGAGCTTGACGACCTCGGTTTGCGTCGT
Source organism: Amblyomma maculatum (assembly GCF_055883805.1). Taxonomy (NCBI): domain Eukaryota; kingdom Metazoa; phylum Arthropoda; class Arachnida; order Ixodida; family Ixodidae; genus Amblyomma; species Amblyomma maculatum. The sequence continues at coordinate 111,198,246 of NC_139351.1, read as the reverse complement.
TAACTGAGGTTATGACGGCGTCTGTTGACGGAATCTACTCGTCGGCGCCCGAGTGCGCGAAACGTACGAGCGGGTCTGCTTCACAAAGTTATTCATTTGCCCACTGTATCACGTTTAAAGATCGATGTATAGAATATGGTGCCGCCCGAGGTCTTCGATTACGGCCGACAGCGCAGCGACTGCGTACTGAAGCCTTGTCGTGCCTACAGTATCGTTTGAACGGCTTGTTGCTGAGCAGAACGCCAAAAAATACGCGGCCTTAGCTATGAAAGTACACGAGTTTGCAACGCCTGCAGCACGGGATGCCGCGAGCAGGCTGAGGTACGTTACACAATTACCGCGGGGGTGGAACGTGCGAGCGCGGCGAACGCCGGCGCCGTGCGTGACCGTCCCTAGTCGTCGCTAGGCCTATTGTTTCGCTTCGAAGCCGCGGCGGTCGACGCTTTGGAACATGATCAACGCTGTCGTAAATCGTCTACTTATGAAACTGCCTTATAGTGATTCCTATCCTGCCATAGTAAAATAATTATAGGATTAACTCTGCCGACGCATTAATTGCAGAGCTAGTACGAGCAGATCGGATCAGCCGAAATGCACCAGCGGCAGCTGGCTTGAGCAGAAACTAGCTTGTATCACGGCTATCGTTCTTACCAGCAATTTGCTGCTGGTCAGCGATCCTCACGAGGGCTTCATACTTGATATTCGGCTCAATATTCCAGACGCCAACAAATTTTAGCACGCTTTATTTCGGACATCGGTGCTAACGATCCGCCGTGTCGGTCGCGAACGGTATGCGGGAGGAGGGGCCACAGCGGCGGCGTTTACGGCGGTCAGGAGGTGCTGCCATCGTGCGGTGCTTGACCGTGCTGTTGACGCCTCGTCGGACGACACTCCGATACTCCTGAAACCACGTTATATAAATAAGATATTTGTAAATGAAGCTTCGTTCTGCCGATCCCTGCGTCGCTTCGGTTGCACTTAATGGGCAATGGCCACCTAACCGATAAGGGCGGCGAGCTGTAACAGCCCGCACAGAGTTCGAGCAGCGCACGAGCAGACGACTTTCGCAGCTACCGGAAGTGTGTCCGTGACGTCATGGCTGCAGTGGCCGCAGCGAATGGCAGCTTCTGGCTTGCTTGCCAGTCAACATGCCCGTGACGTCACGGTCCTGGGAAATAGTTCCATGCGACACCGCCAAACGACATCCTCTGTGCCCGCGAATTTCAAAAAACGCTGTTTTTAAAAATTAATAATAAATCACTGGCTTTGTTCTAAGGAGTTATACTTTGGTTTAATGCTCAAAATAATTCGTTCTACACATTGAACGCGTTTATTAGTGTCTTCTTGGGGGCCGTTTCCGTGGACCTTTCACGCGCAAGGGAAACGCGCGCGCGCTTTTAGCTTCGCCCGCGTCAGTTGCAACCGGCAGGTCCTGACATCTCGCTCCTTATGGTTTATACAAAGGCCGTAATCAGAGTCGAACATTTATCGTGTACGAGAAATAAAATACAGTCAACAATCCGCTCACGGCGCGCGCGCCTTCGTCAGTGCGGCCGTGCACGGTCGAATGAAGCTTCGGGTACACTTCAACATTTTTTACCCCTAATTTTTGTACAAAAATAAATTTACCAGGCTATGCAATGTGCCTTTGAATGTTTTAAGCAGGTATAGCGCGACCTGACGTGAGTGCATGGTGAACTGTCGGGCGGAGATTCTGTCAACCGTTAGCGTTTTCGTTTAGATCAGAAGAGGCACCGGCAAAAATTCATGGCGCGTCGAGTAAGGAACAAAAATTTCCTCATATAGTAAAAATTTCACTTGTCTAGTGGAGTGGGCTGTTCTAGGTTCGATCAAAACACATCAGTCGGTTGAAAGACCGAAGATATATATGCATAGCCTCGCGACTACTTTAATCAAGGAAACGGGCATAAACAGTTCAGCAAGGTAATGGCAACCCACTCCAGTATTTCCTGCCAAGAAAACCCTATGGCCAGTCACAATACCATGCGTGGCGTGACATGGTCAATAGGGTCACGAAGAGTCGGACACGACTGAACGACTGAACTGAAGAGTCAGAAAGAGCGGCACACAATAAAATGTACACATCTCGAGCGAGGCTACCCATCGCCTCGCTCGAGATGTATACACCCGAGCGGCCATAGAGACCCCGCTACCCGGAGACAAAGACGTACCCCCTCATGACCTAAGGAGCTCTCTGAGACTCCCAGACTCCCAAACTAAACCACCCTAATAACCTATCCTAATACCCTCAAAGATCTATTCTAATACCCTCAGAACGCAGGGCCTGGCGAAAAATTCAGGCCAATCGTTTCTTTCCTCATGTTACTCTGCATATGAGTTGACAGGGGATCCAGAGGCTTGCAATCTCTGCAACGTACCTCTGAGTCAAAATCACCTAATCTGGCAATGCCCCGATTCTCCGGGAGCTAAAGAAACTGATCCCCTTGATCAAATTACCTGGGAATCCTACATCCGCAGCCCAAATGTGGATGAACAAAAGATCGTCCTACGCCTGGCGGAGGAGGCTTACTTCAAGACCTTCTCTGCGGCCACGGCACAGGAGAGCCGGCAAGGAGACCCTCCCCCTGGCTGAGTCCCTGCCCCGAGGTCCATGTCGGTGTAAATAAAGTCTTCTCACTCACTCTCCCCCTGGCTGAGTCCCTACCCCGAGGTCCACGTCGGTGTAAATAAAGTCTTCTCACTCACTCACTCACCCGCGACGATTGAGAAGACCGTAAGAAAGAGCGTGCGCTCTCCCTCGATAACCTCGAGACCGGCCGTGTTATGACATGCAAATGGCTAGGGTGCACATCGTGCCCCCCCCCCTTCCCCCCCCCCCCCCCCTTCCTCTGATGCAAAGGGATAGTCACATATAATCATCATCACTTGGGCGCGGCGGCGCAACATGTAGACTCCCTACCATCCACCATCCAAAAATATAATGAAGACATACAAGAAAAAAAAATCTTTAGTGGAAAATGCTGGTTTGTGATTTGTGGGGTTTAACGTCCCAAAGCGACTCAGGCTATGAGAGACGCCGTAGTGGAGGACTCCGGAAATTTCGACCACCTGGGGTTTTTTAACGTGCAAAAAAAAAAAACGATAATAATAATAATAATAATAATAATAATAATAATAATAATAATAATAATAATAATAATAATAATAATAATAATAATAATAATAATATTCGCCTGCACACTCCAACTTTAAAAACCCCGGATGGCTTCCGAAGCCCTCCACTATATGGCGTCTCTTATAGCCCGAGTCGCTTTGGGGACGTTAAACCCCGTCAATCAATCAATCAATCAATCAAATTTCAACTTTGCAAATAAGAACGACTGGAAGCATCTTTTCCATACGACGAACATTATGACATTTTTGCTTGTCCAAGCACTTTCACAAGAATATCACCAGCAACTTAAATCATGTAGTGCCTTTGAATAGGACCTCGAATCCTTGTAAATTTGCTCATAATTGTAAAACAGCGCGAACAACGGTAGACAAGAACGAGAAAGACACGGGACGAGCGCTGTTGTTCGCGCTGTTTTACAATTACGAACGTCTACCAACTTGCCCAAATGAACATTCTGCTTGTAACTTCGCCCATTGCGCTCAACACTAAACTTGCTAAACCTGCTCGATGAAACAAACGTTGGAGGCACCATAGTCAACGCGTAATTCACAGGTTAATGAGAATGCTCTCATTTCGCTCTCATATGTGGCTTTATAAAAGAGTTGCATTTGAGGAAGTAAAATATCCACGGGCTTGCACCGAAAATTACGTGCCCTCTGCTGAGTTATATTCATATATGCCTTGAACCTTATTTATTCAAGTGCTCATCGCCTTATTCTGCTCATTTTGCATCCCTACTGACCATTTTCACTTTTCTACTTTAGGTATATTGATCACTGTGTGCGGTACGTGGATATTTAATTTGATGTTCGTCAGGTTCTGATATATCGAACAACTTTCATTAAATGAATTCCGATAACCTGAATGGGAATTGAAATACTGCGGGTCCTTGTAGAGAGTTTTTCGATGGTTACTTGCTTTCTAGGACCGATGATGAAGTAGTCGCTTGTTGAAACTCGTGAAACTGAAAACCGAGAAAAGCGTGCCACTTCACAAGTCCGGTGCTGTATCGGCAACACAGCGCTTAGCGGCTCGGTACGTGACAGCTCAGGTAATTGGAAGCAGGTTTTGTGTCATTTTATGTACGAACAGATGCTCTGGCAGTGGAATGAGCTCTGGCAACGCGGCTTACCTGCGTTTGACGTAAGGTCACACGCACTTACAGGGGTGCAACAGCGATTTGTAACAATTTTTGAAACACAAAAAAAAAAAAAGGAGAATAAACTGCACTTTACAGCTCAAATTCAAATTCTGGAGCCGTTAAACAGGATAAAAACATAAAAACCTCTTTCGGCACAAAAAAAAATGAAGAAATGCGAATATCGGACCGTATGAATGTGATCCAAAGGAAATTAGCAAGGGCCATGCACCTATCACCGGCGCTTAGTATATTTCCTCTCTCTCTCTCTCTCTCTCTCTCTCTCTCTCTCTCTCTCTCTCTCTCACACACACACACACACACACACACACACACACACACACACACACACACACACACACACACACACACACACACACACACACACACACACACACACACACACACACACACACACACACACACACACACACACACACACACACACACACACACACACACACACACAAAACCTATTTTGACCTGTCTCAGCGGCTCGAGCGACGCAGTTCCAATACCGAAATTTTTCGCTTCGCCGCTGCCGCTGAGTTCGCTCAATCGCTTACATTTGAACCGGCGCTTCACCTGCTGACAGTCGAAATAAAATTCATATGCATCATCTAAAGTTATATTATAGCACAAAAACAGAAGCCATAACTGGTGCACCTCCTGCACTATCTGATGATGACGGGAATTGTGAGTATATATCGACCAGATAGCATAAAAACAGCCTTGCTATAATGAATGGCCCAACAAAGTACCGAAAACTTCCAAGAACTGCACAAAGAACTCGATATACATCCATTAAAGCCACGCGGCGCTTAAGGCACGGTGTTGATAGTATTGCTCCAAAATCAAGCGTACCACAGCGGCCCTTTTCGCAGTGCGACGCTGTAGCCTTGGCCCCTTTGCAGTATGGGGATGCTTCACTGCACGAGTTCACCCAAGCATGCTCAAACCGCAACGGTTCAGCGTACTCGAAGAGCGGAGGAAGCACGTGATGCAAGAGAGAAAAATATAAGTATGCATTAGAACGAAGTGACGCCATATCAAAATAAAATTATAGGCGAGTGCACGCGCGCTGTAGTGTCTGAAACGTCGCGACTTGGCATATCACGGCCGCAAAAAGTTATCCCTGAATATGGCAAACTTTAGCGGCTAGTCGAGGCATTTTGGCGCCATCGTGGCACAAATTGATCAAATTTCACGTTTATGGTGCAGCTTGGCGCAGTACTATATGTAGCTGCATCAAAATGGCGCAATTGGCGCAGCTGTTGCACCCCTCACAAGAGTCATAACACAAGGCTGCTTGTCCATCGCGAATACGTTTTACGCACCTCTGGCACAAGAAACGAGGTGGACCTGCGTTCGGGGAGACGTTTCAACAGAAAGAAGTCATCGACGAGAGAGGCGAACATCAGAGCCAGGACGAGGACGAACTGACTATCAGGGCTGGTGTTTGGTCGGCACAATGCGTAGCGCCGTTGAGGTCTATAAGAGGCCGATGGAGGGGTGCCGCGCGGCAAGCGTAGATGCCGCTGTCGGTGGGGAGGATGTAACGGCACTTGTACGCCTTTTCCGGCACAACCGTGTTCGTCATACAGCGTTCGGTACGTTGGTGTCATGCGCTCCTCGTTGTCCATAACATACGTTTCTTAATTGCAGGCTATCCGCGACAGGGGCTCCAACCGGCATATGACACATAGTATGCGTCATAAGCAAAAAGGCAATTATACATTCGTCATACAGCGTTCCGGGTGGTGTCATAAGATTTCCTGTTACATGTGCACATGGCATACTGCACCTGCTAGTCAAGTTGGGGGTTAGTTTGCAACAAGGATTCCCAGACCTCCATGCTTTCGCCTTCACAGTGCCCTCCGTAACTTTTGACACTATTTGGCCGAGTATATTTAGAGGGAAGACGCATTAGGGTAGTTTTTATAGTGGAAGTACAGTCAAAACTCGATTTAACGAAAGTCCCGATTTAACTAAGATAGCTCGATTCCCCCTCAGACGCTCATATGGTCCAATGTTTTGAGTAACTCGAAATAACGAAACTAATTTCGCTATCCGTCCCAATTTAACGAACCTTTCGCTCAAAAATGAAGGTGAAAATGTCCATTTTTGGCCTTTTTTTTTTCAAAACACTCAATAATGTATTGACTGCGAGCCAACGGTAACATCGTGACGCAACTACGTCCCGCTTTTGCCAAACTGCGCGGTGCGAAACGCGAGTTATATTGATTTTAATTCACGAGATTAGCAGCGGTACCGCATGGCAACACCGGGACAAATTGTGATTGTCCTTAATCTGCTGCGAGTTTGTCGCAGCCCGAGGGAAGAATTAAAGCACGAAAAATCCTGACAGATGTTCAACCGCAAGCAAGCATAGATCAGCGACGTCATTGCTAGGAAATAAATTTAATCCCCCGGGACCCTTCTTGCCTATGTAAAAATTTCGTTGCTAATGTCCATACGCGCTGTCGGTGGTAGCGCGGGCTACAATTTCATTGCAGCAACATAGCACAGTGGACAAGTTGGTATTGCATTTAAAAATGACGTAACACAGCTTCTTTACGCTTTGCAAATATGATGCCGCGGTACTTCCTTGATGCCACGACACCATATTATAATCGACTGTATCGGATTAAGTGACCGAGAAATGCCTCCCTCGATTTAACGAAGTTCCCGATTTAACGAAATATTTCGCGGCTCCCGTCAACTTCATTAAATCGAGGTTTAACAGTATATCATTACACTTACCCACCTGAGCACACCTATTACATTGCAGCAAAAGAAATGCAGCTTTTTCAGAAACTCTGTAGTTGCAGAAAATTCGTTCCGGTCAACCACTGCGCACGTTATACACAGACGTGCAGAATAGTAAAATAACACGCAACATGCACTGTTTGGTCTCAAGCGAGCTTCGTGAAGCGTTGGCCGCTAATGCACGACACCGTAATATATGCTGCATATGGTACGTCTGCGACGGAGATGCTCGGCGATATATATAAGGCCAGCCTACGTAGAATGACTGCAAAATCTTCCAGTGAAGCGGCGGTTCCGATGGTTCTTCAAATCTCAACTTCGCGCAGTTCTTTTTCAAAATACAGATTCCAAATATACTGCACGGTACACGTTTAAATATACAATGACACTTCATCTGAAGATGCATATGATGTAACTCAGAAACTACGTTTGTTACTGAGCAAGGTACTCAAGGAAAAACAGCTAGCATATACTTACTTGCAGCTGAGATGCGCCGCACACGAGCTGGAAACAGCGAAGACCGCCGTTGAAGAGACTAAATTTAATCTCAGACGGTGCATTGAGTAAAGGATCCGAAGCCCTGATCGTGACCTCACGCCATTATAAGCTCGTCTGCAAGACCTCGAGAGCGTGCATAGCGTGGCCTCGGTGAACGATCAATTGTTCGCGGTCGTGAGCTATACGTACCACGAAAAGACAAAATCAAGCTGAAATTCCCCCATCTATAATTATTGTCGCCAGCTCACGAGATAAAAACATGTCGCTTGCCTTTGTACTGAAAATCATGTCCCTGCGCGCGACTTGAAAACGGCGCTCAAATTTCGGGTCAGTGACACTGATTGAAAACGACGAATAATCAAGCATTCAGTTGCACTGGGGCATGCGCCAACAAGGCTTTAAGGTCTGACAGGTAAGAAAAAGGGCAAAGAAAACGCAAATACTACATATATGAACGATTGTCGTCGTGTGATCGCACGCGGCGCGTGTCGGATCAGCGACGTGAGGTGGGTTTTCGTGCTCGCAAGCAGCTGGTATTCACTTTTGCTTTTATTGTTCCCAAAGCCTTTGGCAGATGCGAGAAACAAGGTGTTCCCAATCCCGTTCTATTTGCGTAACACGCCCGGCGGCAAGGGAAATAAACGCACAGCTGCCCGTGCACCAGCGCCGTTCTCCCTTTTTGGGGCTATCCCCGCATTTCGGCTGCGTCGGCGTAGCGGCAGCAGCAAAGGCGACGGCGCAGATGTGTCTCGGACAAGCTCGTACGTGAAACATTGAGACAAACAAGCGAACGACAAAGAATAATGCATTTACTAAGGCTAGCGCGCCGCCAATTCTTTTCCCAGCGACCTAACTTGGGAACAAGCTGTGAGACGTCGAGCAACACTGCATAACGAGGGAGAGAAAAGAGCGTGAGAGAGAAGACAGTGAGCTTCTTAGGCAGCAGGTCCACTGCGGCTCATTGCGCGTAATCAACGAAAGAATGGAGGCGTAGTTCACTTGACCCAACCCCCACCAGCGCAGGCATCGATTATAATTTGACTCGCCTCCAACCGGCGTGGAAAGTCACCGAGAGCCTCATCCAGTGACCCTAATCTGTGTGCGGAACAGTTTTGTTACCTTTTCCTCGGTGCGTCGTGCCGCATTTACGACGATGCTTAACGTCAATCAGCGTTTTACTGCGTCAGGAGCGAGTGGGCCCGTAACGAGGTGCTGAAGGAGCCTTTCCATCTGTGCCGCGACCGTTACGATGTGAAGAGGCGCTTATTTGGGGGTCACCGCGCACGAGCGATCAGACGTTGTGTAAACACAACTCAATATGATGGCTTCGACGAGGGACTCCTTCCAGCGTAGCGACGACGAGGAAGAGCTGGTCTTTGATCAGACCGGTCTGCTGACGAACAAGCTTTCGTCTCGCCACGGCTGTGTGTCCAGAAACCACGCCGTGAACTCTGGAGGCCGTTTGACGGTCGCCCGGACTGTCAATCTGTGTCTGTCGTTCTTTGGCTTGGTGAGTCAACCGCATTTACGCAATCGCTAGCTTGCCGTTGCCCGTAACGATAGCGACGAGCGGCGGCGTTCCACGGAATACCGAAATCGTACACTGAACTTCTTAGTGTGCGCCGGAACAGTGTAAACTGTTAATACATCACGCTTGCTTAATATTGCCCGAGCGGAGATTGAACAAGTGTTTAGTTTAGCTTTGTACTAAGCAGCCTTGTTCGCGACCGATATGAGTGATACCATATGCACGCCCCAATTTTAAGCCCAGTGTCGTGATATCTCAAGCAGAATGTCCAGGGAATGCCGAAAAACAAACCGTTCAATAAGTCTTTTAGAATGGTGACCGATGAAAGAAGAGCAAAAGATTTCAGCCTGCAGGCTATCAACTATAGGCAGCCTGCTGTCAAAGCGCCCTCCAATCTCGCCTTATAAAAAGCCCATTCCATTTTTCCAGCAGGCTTTGTAATCATGACCACTTTTTGATGGAGGCAAAAAGCAAGGCGATCATGTGCAGCGTAATGTCAGTGCACATTAAAGAAACCCAGGCGTTTGAAATTACATGCAGCCCTCCACTTCGGCATCCCTCATAGCATGAGTCACTTCGGGACCACATTTTAACTAGTTATTCATGCTATTCCGTTATATATGTACCTAATCACTTTGCGCATCTTGGTTCCAAGATTAGAGTGCTTCCCCATATTCATGCTAACATTCCATGAAATGCGTTTACTAAATTTTGCAGGGACTCTGCTTTGCCATACCAACTGCAACAATTCAAGACCTTCAGAAGAGAACCAATGCCGAGGCTGACATAAAACACATCTATACTGCACGCTATGGCGGATATATATTTGGCTGCCTTATAGGTAATATATACTATATATTTTTTCAAATAATGTTTTATAGAGCACAGCCAAAGGATTTTCTCAAAATATATCCATCACGTTCGCAGTGCTTTTTGTGTTGCCTTTTGCAGGGCAACACTTACATTGATTTCCTATTTTAATGAGATAGTGTCAAAGGCCAGATTCTCCACAGAATTCTTGTCGGTGTTGAGCAAAAAAAATCAGGATCATGACTTTGACAGGTGGTAGTTGGCAGGCAAGATTAGACAGGCTGGCTGGTCAGAGAGTTGTATGATGTCATGAGACCATGACATGGTCGAGTAAGCAGGAGCTGCCAACGTTGGCAGCTCCTTTGGTTAAGGTGGGAATCGGACCTAGAACCGTTAGAAACTGAGTCAAACATGCTACTCCTAGGCTACGCAGGCATGTCCATACGGTTTGGTTAAAACGAAAATTTATTTATCTTCTGTTGGGTGGTCTCTCACATAACTGAGTAGCTTACAACTGTATGCTAATGAATATGTGCGACAGAGGCAGAGATTAAGGAATTAGTGACTACGCGGATGTATGCAAACAAGAATTCGGAAGCGTCGACAGTCTTATCATACCCACAAAGGTGGACCTTGGGTATCCCCAAGATTTTTATTTGGTGTATGGTGCTAGTGGTGAAGCACAAAATTTTGGAGCGAAATGCAAGTGTTTAATTTAAATTGCGTTCACATGTCACAAAAGAAATGAGAGTGCTATGTTGTGATGGGAACCAAACAAGGGTTGAGGGGAGCCTTAGCTGGCTAGGAGTCAGCTGGTTAGCGGACTGAGGTGCCCTCTCAACCATTGTTCAGTTTCGACTTTTTTTTTTTAACATCTTCCTCACCTTGTTCTACCCTGAATGCTACGTTATGTGATTTGGCTTACGGTCATGTATGTCCATGTTTCTAGCTTTGTGTGTTATCCATATTTTTTAAACTGTGATTAAATGCAAAGTGCTCGTAACTTTTGTTTTGTTGTAACCAATATTATGAGAACCTGTGTACATAACGAAAGTGTGTGCAGGAAAAAAAGAAAAAAACACACAACAGGAATTGAACCATCCATCATACTCCTGTGCCCCCTTATTAGTGCCGTTGAGCAAACCAGTGCAGTGCTCACATAAATGAAATGTTGAGTATTATAAATCTGATTCACAATAAAAATCATACCTTCAAGCAAGGGGCAGAAATTTACTTTTGAAGGGTGCTCACTGTCACTGATGCAAAGCCCCTCTACATTAACCACGTTTGACCTGCATTGTGCACCTATCCATTAAATAGTAGAACTCTGAGTCACGTGGCAATGTCACAGGTATGGTGCAGTCTATTAACTGACAATGCTGCTGTTGCACTGCAATTGATGCACACAGAAGTGGCAGAAGTTCAGTGTATGCCTGTTTTAGGCAGACATATCGAGGTGGCTTTGGAACAAGGCTGTGCATGCACATTTCTTCTCCCCTGCCCTCTTCCATGCTCCATTGGTTGAAAGCAAACCGCCAGGTTGTTGTACTTTGGCGACTGGTGCCAGCAGCCGCAGGCACACATCTGCTTCGCATCCACAGTTGGTGCTCCGTGAAAGTGGATCACATGTGCAGTGTTCACATGCGTCCATTTTCAACCACTTTGCTGTGTAACAGGCAACCATTCATACGCTGCTAAAAGGAGTGTCACACCTCGTAAAGGCTAATATGAAACTTGCTTCAGTTATAGTGTTATCTGCACATAGAGGGCAAACTTCTTTTTTTTCTCCAGAAAAAGGAGGCAGGCTAGAGTTTGTTTACAACTGCAGAATGAGTAATCATTGTGCAACTTTTCCTTGCGTTTCTCTCTCTCCAGGTGGATTTTTATTCGACTGGTACAACAGACAGTTCCTGCTGTTCCTTAGTATTTTCGCTACGTCCATTGGCATCATAGTGATGCCCTTCTGTGCTCAGCTGGCAACCCTCATGGCATGTTCAGCCATTACTGGCATCACCATGGGGTTCCTAGATACGGGTAAGTGCGACACTTTCGTTTCTTCTTAAATTTGAGTTGACCTTCCAATGAATCTCCACTGTCCATGTGCTCTCTACAGTTTCATTCCTGTCTGGATTGTATGTGGCAAATGTAGGCTCATGCATGCATATATGAGCAGCCGCTTTCAACTATGCTTAACACTGAAGGTGAAAGATTGTGTTCAAGCTCTTGCATTACCTCAAGCCATACGCTTTTTTTTCTTCAACACATGGTAAATGGCAAGCTACAAGATGTGTAAAATACCGTTTTATGTGCATTAATTCCCCAATTTTCATCATAGCTCAGCAAAAGAAAAATGTTTGAAAGTTACGGCACAAAAAAAGTTTTTGATACTATTTGCTACTTTTGCAAATAATCATACAAAAAGAACCATAGTCTGAAACACTGAAGTGTCAGTGCCAGCGCTGTGGTGCTGACTTGTGTAGTTAAAGCTGCAGCTGCTAAATGATGCAACACTTTTGGTCACAGCATCACTTAGAAGTGCAAAATTATTTTTTGAACAGTATGGTTGGACCTGGAATTGATAGAATTTAGCTCACTGTCCAAATATCAGCTGCCATCCTTTGAAGCGAGGTGCCATCTAATTCGAACGCAGGGCATGGAGTCTAATTCAATTCACTAGAGGCATCACTGTCAGTGTGAAGAGAAGAGACAGTGTGTGCCGCCATAACGCCATGTTACCAAGCACCCAAACAAATTGAATGAAACTCTATCAACTTGGGGAACAATAACATTCTGTGGGCATCAGTAATAAACAAACTAAGCAGACTGCCAATAAAGATAGAAATCAACATTAGCAAACTCGGGTCAACCTGGAGAGCAATAATAGACCATGGGCACTAAAAACAGTGCCAATAAAGACAGAAATCAGCATTCGTGGGTGGCTGCAAGAGAATGCCAATAAAAATAAAATTTGCGTTCCTGTTGTGATCGCACAGAGAAACAGAAACCACAGAAGTGTGCGTTCCCCTACTAAATATTAAAATCAATTCTCCCCCACTCCATGCAAGACAGTTTCAGAAGAAACTTTTCTAACACATCTTAAAAGTCCTAAAGGGTGGCAGGACCTCCTAGTGAGAGTCTTCTGTAGGATGTAAAATTTCACCGTTCTTGGGAGTACGGCAAAAAACGTGCGAGACAGATATCTGCCACTATAGATGCAAGCAAAAAATCCCCATATGGTCAAGGCGGAGCTTAAATATACCCTTAATTCTTTTTTCTTTTTAAATGGGTAGCAGTTAAACCAAAATATGCAGCCAGGCTACCACCAAAGCTGCCCACAAGACATGCTGTGGACACATGGGCCTCAGCATCAAGTCGTTAGTAAGGGTGTGCAAATAGTACTTTTTCCAAACCAAATCGAATAGGAATTGCGTAGCTTCCCTACTGGATTGAATAGGAATAGAATATTTGTACTATTCTTTGCTACTTTTGCAAATCATAAAAAAGGAATCGCAGTTTGAAACAGTGAAGTGTCAGTGCCAGTGCTGTGGTGGTAACTTGTGTAGTTAAAACTACAGCTGCTAAATGATGCAACACTGCCTTATCAGAGTCTAGTTAAACATTTGGAGACATTAATTTTCTTATTCATTACAAAAAAATGAATTAGAGCCACACCATACTGCACTATCCACTGTTAGAGGCTGTGTACGAGCATTATAGACACTGCCCCACAAATGGAATGTGCTGCAGCACGGAACCGTTCATCCCACGCATAATAACTGCAGTATGGCACTACGCATTGGTGTAGGGTGTTTTATGAACAGCCGTCGAAGAAAAATGCTACGACAGGGCTTCTTCGAACCGCGTGCCAGTTGCTCGAAAAAGTATTCAAAAAGTTTTTAACATGTTCGATTCACTATTTGAAATTTTCAAATATTTGCATGCCGCCTACCTTTAGCATCCATCAATGAATCCAGCCCATACCTTTTCCTTTAATCTATGCCAAAAGAAGAATCTGTGCAATAAGAAAGAGAAAATATCTAAGTATGCTGAAAACGTAAAAAAACCAAGAACGAAATTGCAGTAGCTGGTTTGGTTCACGGGGTTTAACGTCTCAACGCATCTCAGGCTATGAGAGACGCCATTGGGGAGTGCTCTGGAAATTTTGACACCTGGGGTTCTTCAGTGTGCATTGACATCGACCAGCACACAAGCGCCTTGCTTTTAGCCTGCATCGAAAAGTGGCCGCCGCAATCAGGATTCAATCCCACATCCTTGGGTACAGCAGTCGAGCGCCCTAACTACTGCACCACCGTGTCGGGGCAAAAATGTAGTAGCATTGAAAACGAAGCAAACTGCATATCAAGTGCCAATGTTTCGCGGCTTATGTACCAGAAAAGCAGTTTCGAAATGTGAAGAACATACAGTGCGGCATTAACGGCACTGTACAGCAGCTTTGCTAACAGACGCGGCTACTGTTCAACAGTCTCATTCTCACTGCAGTATGAAGCGTGCTGTTCACATTTGTTTTGGAATACTTTCGTTGCAGGTGGCAATGTCTGGTGCCTGGACTTGTGGGGTCGTCACAGTGCACCACTAATGCAAGCCCTGCACTTCTGCTTTGCCCTTGGAGCCCTCGTTGCTCCACTAATTGCAGAGCCATTCCTGTCGCCTGTGTCGCTGGGCGGAATATCGCCAACGCACAGCCTTGGCAACGCCTCCCTTTCGCCCGAGATATATGCTCGTATTCCACCAATTGGAATACACCATGGTATTGTGGTCACCAGACACCATTCGCAAGTTACACCACACTGGGTGAACTCACCGCCACCGCCGGACATTGTCTCGAGACCACGGCGAAGCCTTGGTGAAGAGTCGCTAAATAGCACCGACCTTCAGTTTCCTCCCTTTACAAACACCTCCACGCACAATGAAAGCGATAGTGTAGAAGAAACAACACAATATACATTTAGTAATACAACCAACATAGAATCTAATGACACTTCAAGAATAGAAATCAGCAAAGGCAACAAAACGATTTCTTCAACGCCAGCGCCAAGCTCAACAACGCCAGCCAAGAAACCAACCAAGCCATTCTATGCCGAAGGTATTAAAAAAGAAGACAAATGGGATCGCAAATCTCAGAAAACGGCAGCCAAAGGGCCTACAATTTCAGCGAGCTCCAATTCAACGAATTCATCGACACACACTAATGCAGCACCTCCAAAATCAAACTCAACTACCAGCTCAACTCCAGCGCCCACGTTGAAGCAGAGTTCAGCAGTCCCTGCGATGGCACAAACATTGCTACCTTTGCAGGCATTGAATGAAAGCAGTACTGCACACAGTTCCAATGAAAATGTTCCAACAGAAACAAATCTCCCAAAGAACTCCAGCGAGATTGGAGGTGAAAGTATACTCCAAGAAGGCACCAATGCCACTTTGGATGCACCATCAAGCAAGGACCCGATATCACCATCTGCAACTTCTAACAAAGTGGCAATCGGTAATCCAACAACCAGCAAACCACGCATTACCCAAGTGACAACCACCAAGAAAATGAGCATTACCACAAATGTCGAGCCAGCTGTGGCATTAGTCACAGGTCTACCACCAAAACAACATGATTCATACATCACAGATAACCAGTCTGATCAGTTCACAAAAGGTGTGGACACAGCTGAAACGAAGAGCACAACCAAAGCTATGAACATACTCACCACGCAGGGCAGTGTGATGGACGCAGCACGAGTGCCTGTCACTCCCGAGGAGACGATCACAGCCACCACGCTAACAGAGAGCGAACAGTCCAATCCAAATTATGGGTCAGGCATTGAGCAGTTGGCTGCTGGAAAACCAAAGCAGCATGCTTCGCTCGAGCCATTGGTCTTGGCCCCTCAAACACCCAACCCAGAGAAAGTGTTCGGGCCTACGCAGCCAGCAGTCGGTGCTACCGAGGACGATGCACCGACTGGGAGCATCACAGAAACCACCAACAAGCTACCCTTGTTTACCACAAAGTCAACATTGCTTGCACATGCATCACCAACAGGAGAAACGGGCCTCACCTCGTGGATCACCCACAAGTTCATGGAGAACAGAATAGGGAAGCTCGAGTTTGTCTATGCCATCCTCGGAGCGTACCTGTTTGTCGTGTCTGTGGTCTTCCTTGCATTTCTGTGCACAAGTCCGCGTGACTCCCGGTCTCGCCAGGAAGAGGACAACAAGGTGCCCTCAGGCAAGCGCAGTCTCATCTTGCTGAGTTCTCTCTTCTTTTTCCTGTACATGGGAATGGAAGCAGCCGTTGGTGAACTTCTTCAGATATATGCGAGTCACCCTGGAGGCTATGCGCTCACCTATGTCTTCTGGGGCAGCTTTGCAGCAGCACGGTTCCTCGCCATACCCATCGCAATCAAGGTGTCCTGTCGGAACATGCTTCTTGGCGACCTCGGCATCTGCTTTCTTGCCTCCGTTCTCCTAGTGGCCGGCGCAGACAGGATGGAGTCTCTCCTCTGGACAGGGGTCGGTGTCCTAGGTGTTGGCATGGCATCAGTCCTGCCAACGTCACTTGCCTGGCTGGAGCGTCACATGCGCGTCACGAACCGTGCTGCTTCCGTCGTTCTGCTTGGTGCTGCCTTTGGGGAGATGGCACTGCCATTCCTCGCAAGTCACCTTATCGAGCGTGAGCCAGCTGTCCTGGTGTATGTGAATGTGAGCGTTGTCACACTGTGCTGCCTCAACTTCGGTGCCCTTTGGCTGGCAGCGGCAAAACGTGGCGAGAAATATGCTCCAGACGGGGGCCCACCAGACCGGTCGCTGTACCAGCTGGCGAACCTCGATGATGGCGAGGATCAGGCTGACTTCACTCTGCTGAGACCACTATGCGCTAATGGAGAGAATGGCCTGCACTTCAATGGAAAGCACAAGTTTTCACGGGGACTGAGTGCAACATCTTGAAGACCACCTCTTCCTTATTGCCCTCGGATAGTGTGTGCACCAGCTGGCACGAATTTTGGAAGATGGACTATTTAGCAGTTTGGCGGAACTCGACAGTCTACAACTGCAGCCAAATGTGGTGTGTTAGGTACTGTTATTGAGCAAGATACGCTGTATTGCCGTGACTTACCATGGCTTCGCACAAGCCCTATGCCTACTAGAAGCTGTGCCGTTCAGGTTTCGTGTGGTGATTTATATGTAACCTTTATATTGAAGGAACAACTGGACTTGCCAAGAGAGGCTTCCAAGTGCTAGTTGCGTTCCACACATTGAGATGAGTCTGACGAGCAGTGAGTGAGCTAAAGTCACAATGCTGTCCAAGTGCAATTTTTTTAGGTTTCAGAGTCAAGCTCTGTATTATGTGTAAGATTGTAGCTATAGTATACATTGCAGTCATACTGTGCCAATAGTCTTTGTGCACTGTTGTATATTGCTACCACTTTATCACACTCTACATTTCATAACACAATTATCTATCCGCACACTCTTGCTGTGAGAAACAGCCTAGTCAACCACCTCCTTCTTGGGGATTGAGTCTTAGGAGTCTTAGCATTTTGAATTAAAACTTATTCCTGTCTTCATACTCTTTTAACTTTAGTGATAAAATTAGTGCCAGATGTGTTTTCTTCGCAAAGCGTAGTTATTTTCCTTAATAAAGAGTAACCTGAGATGGAGACATGACAGCACTTTCTGTTATTTTTCTGGTGCTTTGAGAGCAGGGCCTTTTATGTGACAAGGCATCTATCACTGCAACAAACAATATGAACCAAGCGCACTTCAAACCTAGAGTCTTGCAACGCCTGTTTTGTGGATGCATTGAGTGGATGCTGGTGTAAAAAAAAATGCTATGGAGAGATTGTGCCGTAAGAAGTCCAAAAGATTATTAATAAAAGGATACAACAAAGGCACCAGATGTTGTTTCATATCGACATACTTGCGCGCATTTTTGGTGACACTTCAATGCTGCCAGAATTTTTAGTCCTGTGTACTGGATGTACAAATTCTCAGTTATCTTCTGCAAGAACAGTGAAGAACCTTTATTCATTAAAGGTCAGAGCAGTTGGCCGAGACACAAGTAAACTGTACATAAAATGACATGTCATGTGAAGTAAAGGTGCACAAAATGCAAAAATATATATGTTAATCAGTTCCTGAGGTGCAAAAAATGAAAAGTAATGTACAATATAAACAAAACACACAAAAAGAAACATGGAACCAGCATAGAATGCACAGCACTCAGTTTGAACTTATCCATTCTCTCTAGATTTGTTCTGCTCTTACAAAAAAAAAATAAAAATAAAAAAAAATAAAAAAATGTTGCTGACACAGATATTATCTATGCTACCTGCCTTCACAGCAGATTTTTTTTTTTGTCTTCGTGACTAAAACAATCTTTCTTGCCTTCAGTTCTGTGGCTTAGTGTAGTTGAGCTTTAATATATATGATGGAAAAATACAAGGCAAAACTCGCAAGCAAGCCAATGAATTCCCTTGCACTGCACATTTGATACTGCAACAGGGGCACTGATATTTTAGACACTTCACCAAAAAATGCGATAAAAAACTGCAAGTAAAGATGGCCTGAAAGAAGACGGAAAAAAATTCATACTTCCAACTGCCTGAAAGCAATGCAGGCAGTTATGTCTAAAATTTCAGCAAAACTAAGGCAACGAAAAAGACAATAAAACAGAACCTGCCTTCATACTGGGACCGCTTTCAAAGCTACAGCAAAGCATCTGCCATGGCTTGCTGTACTTGCGAGAAAATAGGAGCTGACAAGGTTCAAGTTGGTCCTAATCACATTTCAGCTACTTTCCTGTTTTTTTTTTCCTTTTTTTTTTAAAAACTGGGATCACGGGATTAGCTTGATATCCACAAAGTTCTGCTTGGACTCTACGCTTCAAAAATGACCAGGAAAAAAAAGAATAGCGTGCATAGTGATGGGTGCGTAGAGCAGTGTTTCATTCATGGCTCAACAAAAATCTGCACTCTGCCACTTGAATTGCCACCTGCAACAACAAGACGTTCGGGATGAACATCCACGAGCGAGGAGACTGACGTGACGCTGTCGCTCATCAACTTGCACAGGAGTGACCCTTGATTGGAGTAGACCTCAATGCGCCTTGGGTACTCCATGCTGCCGACTAGGAACAGCTCGTCGCAGCCAGGCATCCAGACTGCCTTGAACGGTGACAGCCATCGGCCGGTAAAGTTGTTGTGCCTTTCAGGACGAACAATAATAATTGTGCATTAGCAACAGGTCGTTTGAGTTGCATAATGTAAATCAAGAGACACAATATTTGTCTCCGGCCTTTGGAGAAAAAGACCTTGACGCAATACCACTAAATGCCCTACTCTCCAGAAAATCTTGCGTCAGCATTTTGAACAAAAAATTGCGGGTATGGCTCGAGCAAATGGTATGTAGTTGGCAGATGACAAGGCCAGGCACTCGCAGACTCATCGACAGACCGTGCGAAGTCACGAGACCGCCTGCCAACATGGCTAATGTTGGCAGGCAGTGCCAAATCTGACTTCACCTTCGTGACAGGAAGGCGAGATCGGATGCTAGCCTCCGAGGACCCTTTGATTCCAAGTCAGACATGTTAAGACACGTTACTCATGGCCACACTGCCCACGCAGGCATGTTTGTACAGCTTGGTTAAGGCAGAGATTTATTTCTATGCTGGATGGTTTTTCACATATATTTTGATATCTTACAACTGCACACGAATTTAAGCACAAATTAAAGACAAATGACTATACAAATAGCATACTGAATGGACGCAAATCAGAATCCAAAAGGAAAGCCAGAAAATAGGAGCCATTAACCTTCTTGCATTAACCCCTTTAACGTGGAGTTTAAGTGTCCGCCAATTTTTCTTCATCCTTCTCAGAGTGTTTCTGCACCTTTTCCAGACAATTTTTGAGCCATTTCTTCCTTTCTTGCATAGAGCTCTGATGTTATTTTCTATATGTTACTCACCTTTCTACAGGCCAAGGCTTGTGTGCTCTTTTTCAAATATACTCTATTTCGTTGAAACCATTTCACAATATTTTGAATTCTCTTTTTCTCAATCCCTGTTTAGAATATTTCTTGTTTCATTTCTGTCTGTCATCTTACAAAAAGTCCTTTGACATTAGCGTGTTTGCTCGGCACCATTTGCAGGCAACTGAGTGGAGATGTTGCAAATATGTAGAAAATTTGTCGCAAACTACTTAAAGTTGAGCCTCGGCAACACAGACAGAAAGGATTTTGATATCCCAAAGCACCTCCCTCCAAGCCGAGGACCGTCCGAACCCTACCATCATCTGAGCCTCTTTGTTCTCAAGAGTTAAAAAAGACCATGTGGGCCAACATCATCGCCTGCCTGTACAGATTGCACACACGCTGGAGAGTTTAAAACAAAGTCACCTACACAAACTCCACGGATGTTTCTCAACCCATACTGCTCTCCCCTCTCTTCTAAAATTACACATGCTGTGCCATCTCCAGTCATTGTCTCAAGCTTTCTTGCGAACATTGCGAGGCTCGTCAGTAGATGAAACTTAACAACAATCCTCCAGCGAGGCCTCCTCGGTTTGCATTTCTGGCTGTTCCAGGTAAGTTTTTCAATCTGACATCGTCAGATAACTTTCTTGAGTACATACAGCAGTTTCTTGACGATGACCTTATTTCATTGGTGGTCGATGAAACCAATCGCAACGCGGCTGAAAAGCTGTCGTCCCTGCGAACACTCTCGCCTCGAAAAATGGGTACCAGTGACAAAGGAAGAGATGTGGGTGTTCCTTGCAGTCTTGCTATTGCAAGGTATTATTCACAAGCCCCGAGTTGCGTGGTACTGGTCCAAGAACAAGTTGATCATGCCAATTTTCGGAGAAGTGATGAGCTGTAACCGGTTACTTCTAATAATGCGAATGCTGCACTTTGTGGACAATGCCAGCGTCACTGACCTTAGTGGCCACCCACAGCCAAAGCTGTGCAAGATATGGCCCTTTTTGCATCGGCTGTTGAAGAATTACCGCTCGGCATACATTTCAGAGAGGGATATATCGATAGACGAAAGTCTCACGCTCTACAAGGGCAGGCTGGGATGGGTGCAGTACATCCCGCTGAAAAGAGCAAGATTTGGGTTGAAAATTTTCATACTTTGCGAGGCATCATCAGGATACGTGTGGGATGTCCTTATCTATACTGGAAAGGGCACAAATCTGGGCCCCCCGCATATCTTGAACCCCATTCACCAATGGGCACCAAAGTAGTGATGTAGCTCCTCGAGCCCTTGCATAGACAACTTCTATACATCGCCAGAGCTTGTCGACCTTCTTATCCAGAGCTAAACGGATGTCTACGGCACAGTGAGACCGAACAGAAAAGGCATGCCTCCAGATTTTCAAACGCATAAGCTCAAGAAAGGAGAGGTACAAGCCTACCAGCGCGGCAAATGTGCTGCTCTCCAATGGCGGCACAAAAAATAAAAAAGTAATGTCTGTCATGAGTACAGTGCACACTGCAAGCATGGAGACTTTCAAAGATTCGAAAGGGAGAGATGCTACGAAGCCAAGCATCATACATGACTATAATCACACGATGGGTGGAGTGGACAAGTCAGATAAGATGCTGGCAAACTACCCCGTCCCCAGAGAACGACAGAAAATATACAAAAAGATTTTTCACCATCTGATTGATGAAGCTACTTTCAACTCGTTTGTGCTGTACCAAAAAGACGGAGGAAAGATAAGCCACCTCGACTACCGCCTCGCCCTTATTGAGATGACCCTGAATAGGTACCTTGATCCTTCGAGAAAGATAAAGCGCGGCCGGCCGTCTGATGTCCTTAATCCTGTACGTCTCAAGGAGCGGCCTGCCTGCCTTTCCTGCCTACTATATCCCTCCAAGCCAAACCAAAGCAGTGCCAATGAGGAAATGTTTCATTTGCGGTCGGAATCGTGGAGAAAATGGGAAAAAGATGAGAAAAGAAACCCAGTTTTTGTGTGGGCGCTGCAACAAGCCACTCAGTGTCATTCCCTGTTGTGAAATTTATCACAAAGTTCCGAAGCTTCCCAAGTGAAATACCCAAGTGTTGATTAGCCCGCACAAGTGAAAATGATTAGACATTTGTGACTGTTTTCTTTAAGTGTTTTTTATTGTTTATTACCGGCAAGCAGCTGGTTTTGTATGCAGTGTTGACAAGCTTTACTTTAATAATGTGACTTAGCATGTGGTCCAATTATTTGGTCAAGATTAGGAAGTTGCTTTGTATTATTATATCAATTGAAATGAGCCATAAAAAAAAAATACGCAGTTTTGGTTAGAAAAATATCAAAAAAATAAAACACTGAAGGGGTTAATGTGCAGTGACAGCTCACAGGTGCTTATTACATTTTGCGCTGCAGGTTTGACCCAAGTGGGGAAAAAAAAAAAGAAAACGTGCCCATATGTGGCAGCAGCAATATGCCACACTAACAATGTGACACGCTGCAGCAACAAAGAAGTCTGAAAGTTGGTCATGCAATTCATAACTGTGAATGCCAATACAAAGTCACACTACGTATATCTGAGAACGGTTAGCAGCTGGGCTAGTTAGTGACTGGAAAAACATGACTGGAAAGCATGACTGGAAAACATGACCAGAAAACAGTGCCCAATATTACAGTCGAAAGTAACTCAGTTAGACCACACAAACACATATCCCATAATGTTTCAGCATCACACTGTCAAGATAAAATGTCAATACACAACATGTGAAAAAAATGATGGCAGATTTAGCACAGTTAGGCCAAATGCGAATTTGGTGGGCTAGCAATTTGGTTTTTAACATCACTTTCGGTTTTAGATCACAGATAGTAATCAGCACACAGTCTTAGTCTACCACATTATGTGAAAGCTTTGCTTTAACCAAGCTGTACAAATGTGCCCGCACGGCCTGTAAGAGTAGCATGCCTGACTCGGGAGAGAGGGGCCCAGATGGGTTCGATTCCCATCTCAAAAGTGCTGCCCAAGTTGGCAGGCTGTGCCACAACTGGCTTCAGTCAGACATTGGCAATATTGGTGAATGGGAAAAAAAAAAAAAGACACTACAAACATGCTTGGAGATTTACAAGCATTTCAAACCAGTGAAAGCCCCTATTTTCCTTTCGCACTGTGATCGCTACACTCGACTGAAGCACAGTGGCCAATGATAAAATAAACAAGGAGTGCTTACTTGAGTGAAACCAGCTGCTTCATCTCTCCAGATTTTGAAATGTCATTCACAATTCTACAAAAAAAAAGAAAAAAAAATAGAAAAAGCATATAGATGTGAGCAAAGGAAGAAAAACAAAGAAAAGATATAAACAATGGCTTTTGCATTGGCTCAAATATGACATCACTCATAAATTTTCTACAGCAAAAGCTAACCAGGAAAGAAAAGGCAAGCTTTTGTGCATGTCGCAAGGCATCTGCCTCGCACTTTCGAGGTACCGGGTTCGATCCCTGGTGCTGCCAGGTACATGAGGCGGACTTATGATTGTCCGATGGCGGAAAGAATCATTGCCCCATCGGCGCCACTTTCGTGTGGGCAATGTGCCTACCTCGGGCCTACCAACCGGCCCTACACCGCCTCTCGAACCCTCCCTTCACCTCACTACGCCCCTGCTCCGGACAATACATTGCAGTTCAGTTCGTCATTCAGTCGTGTCAGACTCTTCGTGACCCTATGGACCATATCATGCCACGCTTTACTGTCTGTCACTATCTTCCTAACATCACATTCCAGAGTACAGCAAAAAAGGCCTGTCTCCTTCCCTGTCCAAGCTGGCCTTCACCCCTCTCCCTAAAGCGAACAACAAAAAAACTCATCTCCTTCCCTTTCCTTCACAGCAAACCACATACAGCTCGAAGGTTAAACACATTTCCAACTACCAGCTTGTTGCAGAAGTATTATTAATGACAAGATCAATGAATTAATAAGCCTGATGGCAGCACAGGCACAACAAGAGAATAATGGCAGTGATGCACTTCATTTGAAATTAACAAAAAAATCACTGCCATCAGAAGTGAGGCTCATTAAAATCACGGGCACCTCACTGTGAAAAGCACCGGCTCCATCTATTGCAAGAAACATGAAGCACATAACTCAGGTCAATTAAATTGAAAAAGGGATGTTCAATGTACATCTGCTCAGCCATACAGCTTTGCAACTTTTCTAGCAAATGACATGACTAACTTCCATGCAAGTTTCCCGTTTGATAAAACTGGATGGTGACACATTTTCCATAGATAGACAAATGTAAACATTCAAAGAAAATGTGCCGTACGTAGATTATAAGTTGGCATCTGATTTTTCGGACTTGGCGGGAGCCAGGAGGTCAGAACAATCTATCGGTCAAAAAAATCCCCACTCTTAAAAAAAACACACACACACACACAATAGTACAGCCAATTTTGCCACACCCCACTATCCAGTTTCAAGCAATAATAAAGAGAGAGAGACAGAGAGTGGTGCAATCTGCAATCCCCTACCATGATCCGCTTCCACGTGTTGTGAGGGTGCACGCACTGATTGGTCCCAACACTGAAGTGCACCTGCAGTGATGCTCAGTGGACTGCGCTATGCTAGCTCGTCACACTTTCATCATGTCCGCACCACCTCAGGTCATGATACCAGACAGCGTGACGCAGCTGCAGATCATGCTCTGAAGTGCCCATGCGAAGCAAGAACATTCCGATTCAGTGGGTAATGATGGTCGTGAAGACGGTGGCATGGAACCCACGGCAAAGAAGCGAGCAGAACGAGCGCCTCTAAATACACTCCCTCCACCTGCGTGGCAGGCGTTGCACCTGTCTTCTTTTCAACCCATTCCTACGCTCTTCTCTGTAGGCCCCGATGGCAACAAAGGGTGCACCATTATATGTGCTATCTCCAGAGACTATAAATAAATAGCCAAGCCCATTCAAGGTAATCCATCCGAACGACTCCGTTTAAATCCAAGATAGCAATTTTCATGGCCTTGCAAAACTGGTCGGCTGTTACAGCGATGCCCACTCGCATCGAAATTGCACCAAAAAGACGAGCTTTCCGTCAAGAAACAGTCTGCAGAGTAATGCTGACACATATTTTAGTCTGGAAAAACATACTTTTGAGCTCCACAGAGCTCAAGATATTGGAAGGGTGATGGCTCCCAAGTGAAGTATAAAATATAGCGCGTTCAAATGACTGCAGTCAGAGCAATCTGTCGGCTAATGATTACCTCATCGTGAAACTGATTGGACAAAGGGAAAGCTGCTGCCAATGCAAACCTTGGCACTATTCAACAGGAGGAAAAGGCTGGAAGAACATGGCAATGATGAAGTCAACATACTTCAGGGTGTCATCAAATGAAGTTGTGACGATCCTGTTGCCCTCGACTGGAGAAAAGAATGCCGAAGTGCAGGAACGGTTGTGCGTCAATATCGACAGTGGTGTGGGTCTCTGTTTGGACAACATTCGGCAGTCCCACAGCTTCACTTGCCTGAAAAAGTGAGATCATAAGTGAAACAAAACAGACTTGAGGATGCTCTCATAATATGAGCACAAATGACAATATAAAACCCAAGCAGAAGAAAGGAGGAGTAAAAAAAGATGACCATAGAGTGCTAGCAGTACGTTACTCAGCGGCCAAATCTGCAATACCCTTAGTCATCTCGTTTTAGCCCACCTCGTCCATGTCCACAGAAGCAACAAGCCTGTAGAGGAGAGCGGTATAGAGACAAACATGCAGACCATGAGCACTGCTGCAGTTGCTCCAGTTCAACTGCTTTGACTGTTTTTCAATTTTCGTCAGAACATAAAAATTGTGCATCTTAGGCACAGTGGTCAAGAAAAAAAACTATATGACAGAACCTTCAGGGTCGAAGCAAGCCCACATAACTGCACCTTGCACAGTTGACGAACGCGTACGCTTAAGCACTTAATGGCCTAGTTTCGTTTTCGCACCTTCAAGGTTTACAAGTGTATTTGCGTGGTTGAGGCCCATCACGGGGTTTGCAGTCCGGCAAAATCAATATGGGACGGTTAAGCGAGCTATGTATCATGAATGCTGTGCTTTGGGCAGCATTCCACACGATGCTTTGTCTCCAGACATAGACAGGGAACGTAGAAGGAATGGTTCCGCTAACAAAACTGCTCTGATAACTGCTCTTATGTCCATTTTGCAACCTGTCTTGTGTTCTGCCAGTGCTTTGCCTTGTTATTAATCCACTGCAGATTTCACTCTTCCAGCAAGGAAAAATCCACCCTTTTCCAAACAGCCTTTGATAAACTCTTTCCCATCGGGAGCAATAAGCTAAACTGTGACTTTAGAATTTTTTTTTCTTTTTTTCGCAGCAACAGAAATTGTTATCATGTTATCAAATTAAATAGGAAGCAAGGTGTTACTACATCATTCCCGCTTTCTTATTTCTTTTGTGGGGCCCCGCAGCCCCTTTTAGTGTTTCAAACCGCGCGCGCTGTTTTCTATTTGTATTGGTGCTTGTCCGGACAGCGCGAGTGCACATGAGCAAACTACGATTGTGGGGCGGCTTGTTATCGGCGAGGAAACGAGGGGCATCAGAAGCAAGGCTCAAGGCTTTTTGCCCCACGTGAGGCCGGGCCAGCGAGATGTGCACGGACGACGGAATGGAGACTGGCCTGGGCAAAGACTGAAGCGGTGCCTGCAGGAATGCGTTAGGCGTATTTGCGTGAGCTGCTGTTACGCAAGGAGCAATGTTTCTTGTACCACCATTAGTGCTCTGGCCATATCGCTCGCCCTATTCGCGCCACAGTGTGTTTTGCCTTGCTGCGTTAAAAGCCCTGACCGTCATTCTGTTTCGAAGCATTCTTAAAATTCACATCATCCCGAAATTCGTATCAGCTGTAATCATATCATTGAGATTCTAGTGTATTAGAAACATAATGGATTCCAATTTCACCCAGTTTTTAATTATGTGTATTCTCTTCGCATTACTATTGACACAGCCCGATCAAAAAGCTAATAGATAAAACATGCTCCACTGAAACCAAGTGACATAACCAAAACTTTGGAGAAGAGGACAACCACAAGTGAGTGGAAAAAGTATTCATTAACCAAGGCTTACTAAACGCAATCCATAGAGCCTATACATCAGACTAACTTTCCAATCCTTCAGTCATACTCACGCATCTGTGCTTCCCGTCAGGAACCATGAGCTGTTTGTGGGATGGACATCGATGGTCCTCACTTTTCGGTTATGCAGCTCATACACGCCAGTCTGCTTCCTAGCAAACAGAAAAGTTGGAGCAACCAGAACTGAGTGAGAACCTCACCGGAAGAAGTGGTAAAGCAGCGCTGTGATTTTTGGGGCCCCTGCTTTGTAGCAAACCAAAAAAAAAATGCTGAAAAAAGATTAAAAATTGTGTTCCGAAAGGAGATTTAGATTCGAGCACCAGCGTAACAAAGCCCCGCATTGAATCCTTTGCTGATCAGCAAAAGTAAAGCACATACTGACAACTTTTGCGTAACACAACTCGCACGAGGTGCGAGGTACGCAGAGTCACTAATTTTGTGGGACACCAGGGCTCCCAAGAAACACTTTCTCGGTTCCCCAGGCACCTATATCCATAGATGCCTTGTTCCCCACTTTTCCTTCACCCAGTTTATTTTGGGACTGGCCATGCCGAGATTCATTATAGCAGGCTTTTTCACTACAAACCTAGTCATTCATTGAAATGAGGCATTTTTTTTTAGTGCTATGCAACTGCATACAGTCGAACCCGGATAATTCAAATTTTGGTTATATCGAACTCACATAATATCCCCTTGAAAATGCCATGTAAAAGTATAAGAAAGCTGCGTCGCATATCAACTCCAATTCCACCAGTCATTCGATATGTCGAACTTTGCACCATGCACTGGAAGTTGCACCTTCCTCAAAAATGATCGCATCACCCTCGACCGTTTGCCACGTAAGTTTTCAAGCCATGTGCTGAAAAACGAGAGAGAACTGGTTCGATGATGGCCGGTCTAGAGCAGTGAGCAGTGCCATACCCTTTTCCCAAAGGCACGCATCTGCGGCGATCGTTTGCCGTGTGACAGCATGCGCAAGCCATTAGCATGAAAGAACGAGAGGGAACTGGTTTTGCAATAGCCGGGAGAGGGGAAACAATGAGACAGAGCGAAGCACAAGGGTGTGCACATTTTTCTGCCAAACTTTCTCTCCCCTTCCTCCCTCCTTCCCGGTATTCATTCGCAGCAGCATGCACTAAGCATGCGCTGACAAGCCAGCTCAGCCCATGGCAGACAGGACGCCAGACACTTTCCCCAATGTGTCGTGAACCCTATGTGCGCAGCAGGTGACATGCGACAAGCGTCATTGTGCAGCGTAGCGTAAGCTATGGCGGCTGCGGACATTAAAAAGCGGCAAATAACAGGAGTTGTCCATCCTTGAATCTATGAATCAACGAAAGCATTTGGTCAGCTGACATCATGACGCCGGCTTTTAGCATTGTTCGCTTCAAACGGCATTTGGTGCTATCACGCTTTCCAATGATTTCGTGGCAGTGGGCACCACCCGCCCCAAGCTTGGTGTAATAAATCGAACCAGCCTTATGCAATCAAGCCATCACGGGTGATGTGGCAATAGGGAGGGGGAGCAGATTGCAAGGTGCTAGCGACTGAGGCGTGGATTGTTCTTTTTGAAAAATCGAAGAATGCTATCTCTGAATGAGAGAAAATATATTTTGCAGAAGAGTGGGCAATTGCAAGGGCTATTGCTGCCTCTTCTGCTTCAAAGGGCTGGGTCAAGGGCTGGGTCAAGGGCTGGAGCTGGGGGGGGGGTATTACTATATGTTCAGACTTGAGTGTCGAACAGGACTGTCCTATACTTTGGGTGTGTGTGGTTGCGACGTTTACTGCTTGCTGAAGATTGCACTCGATTTCACCGTGATTACCCGTGTTAGTCCAGATTGTGATGTCATCGGTGTACAAAGAGTGATAAATCGCCGGGATTGCTGCCAATTTGCTTGCTAGTGGAACGAGGGTAATATTAAACAGAAAGGGGGACAGGACTGCCCCCTGCAGGGCTCCTCTGGGTTCCAGCACACTGCGAACACCCGGACAACACAGCCGCGCCCACGAACAAGCCCGAGCTCTCGTCAACCGAACAGTGAACGGCCTACCCTCATTCTGCAGTGCGAAGGACTACCTCACCTACCACTACAGAACTGTGCATTATAGAAACTCCCGCAAAATGTCACGATCCTTTTTGAATTAAATATACCCGGGTTCAACTGTATATCCTTCTTTGCATTCACACTGGGCAACAAGGGACGAAGACTAAGACAAGTGGGCTTCCTCAACATCCATTTGAAACCCATTTAGTTTCCCTATGGCAAAAAACAAGAGAGGACCACTGATGAACACACAGCACAATGTTAGCAGTGGCCAGAATGAAGAAGGAACTCAACTCTTCTGCTCTGGTGTCCACAAAAGAAACTTGGCCATTGCTATGGGACACAATCATAGTTTTGTTGTGCATCCAGTCAAAATGCATCACTCCGGCATCCGGGGCACAGCGGAAGAGCTGCAAGAGAGCATTTGAACAAAGGGTGAGCACTGGACATCGCCTTCAGGTATGCAAACAAAAAGCTCAGATCAAGCATAGAGAAGTTTTGATAGCGCCCAGCTGTTTGTGCAAAAGTTTTTATTAATTAAGAATGAATTTCAAAAACCTCTCAATGAAGTGAAAACTCCAGTACGACTCTTTCGGCTTGATGACACAGTGCATCCAGCCAATTCCGTTACGATATCACAGCAGTGTTAAACAAACGGCTGTGTGCACGAAGTGGTCGGATAATTAGAGTATGTTCTTGCCTGCTTCTAGTCTTGAGTATAGAAGAGCACCAATGAAATGAAAATCCCATCAAAACTGAATTTCCACCTAACAAACAAATGGCGAGTGACGGCAGATACCGAGACGCCCGTCCCTCGACAGCCCGCGTGGGCCGATATACCATGTCATCTCAACAGCTGCTGACCACACTAAGTCTTTTAGGACATCTGCCAGCCTGGAGCACTGTTTTAACCTTGGGCTATTTGCGTAGCAACGATTGTACAGTTGCGTTTACAGAAGTGCATAAAATGCTTGGGCTGATAACCAGGACCACAGCATGAGAGATTAAAAAAGAAACAGAGTCCACTGCACCACGCATGAGGAATAAAAGCCCTTCAGACAGAGTACTTTATTAGATAAATATGAAACAGTATTTGATAGCCTCAGTACGGCCATTTTTCATTTGTTTTTCAAACTTCTTCCCCAAATACTTTGCCAGTATTCTTATGCAAATGACGGCATAACAGGCAGGTATTGTCGTAGAAAAAGATAAGAGCACCAAATAGAAAGCAGAAAACTAAAACTGCGACGAAAAAACCGTGCTGATGGCTCATTTCGTGCACTGTCAAAGGGGGACTTCCTGGACAAGGCTGTCCACTTCCAGTGGCTTCACTTTTGGGTGCCCAATGTGGAACCAAGCCTCTTAGAGGTGGTCAGCGACACCGTGGGATGACCGGAGTGAATTCCTGCATACTGCGAGCCTGTCTGGCTTCCTGTTTTCATTACACGTGCCGACAACGGTCCCAGCCAGCATGATTCCCACCACTATATTTAAACTAAATATCGACTGAAGAAGTCTAAGAAAAACCAGATTTTCAACCAGTGCTACCAAATGCACATTTAAGATTATGTGTGCTGCCCGAGAATTCTATTCTCACAGAAATATGGACTTTTGGCGCAGGCC
Organism: Amblyomma maculatum; assembly: GCF_055883805.1. NCBI lineage: Eukaryota > Metazoa > Arthropoda > Arachnida > Ixodida > Ixodidae > Amblyomma > Amblyomma maculatum. The sequence continues at coordinate 111,167,585 of NC_139351.1, read as the reverse complement.
TGATGCAGATTACTCTTATTTTTAGCACAGTTTGGAACAATTTGCACAGCAATCACACCATCGACTTCATTACAGTGAGGTTTACCCGTATGTGATTACCTCATCAAAAATGCCTCTCTCAATGTCGGCACACCTCAAGGTGTCGTCATAGCTGCCCGAGTAGATCTTCTGAGGTTCGTCAGGACGGATCTTCAGGCACATCAGGCCCGATGTGTGCGGTCTGTATGCCTCGACCACATTCTCACCGGTACCCTGAAGACAAACAAAAAAAAAAAAAATCAAGTTCGGCACTTAGCTCTAACAGTGAACAGCTTCATGCAGCGAATCCTTAATATATTGAATTCAAAGAGGGTTTGCAACATACTTTGATAATTCAAAACATAAAATATGCCTGTTGGAAGCTTACCTAAAAGCTCCGCACATCTCGGACAGTTTCCAGAGATAATGAGAAATGGAATTTACTGAACTGTTCCACCAAGGCACTAATAAAATGGATTCATAACGCAATGACCTCAGCACTTGACTTTGAAAGAGAAAAGGTCTGTGACCTTTGCCTGCGTCTTCTTCTGTGTCATAAATTTTATTAAGCTGTCCTCAAGCCTGCTGATAGTGTTCAAATGAGAATAAATGCCGTCCATTGTGCAAAAACAGCGCTACTAAAATTTTGTGAAAATTTAACTGCGGTGCATGGTCGTTGCGTCTCTTTGTCAGAAACCTTAGCCGCTAGTTGGGTATATGCACTCTGCACCAAAAACGTCAGTCACAATTTCAGCGTTAGCAAAATTTGCGACAGCTTCTACACCATCACCAGCCCTGAAAAAATCGCGGCGCGAGCCTGGAAATGCCAGGAGCCTGCAGAATTCACCGTTCAGGCATCTATACTTGCGGACAGCTTTCTGTGGCTCTGCAGTGAAGGTTAGGCTGGAAAGGGAAGAAAGACAGGCATTTGTCACTGTGCTGTGGTGTACATGTTCAGAGTAGGAGTGCGGTGGTGAAAAGGGGATTTGGAGAGACAGTGCGGGATCAGTAGGGCTGAGGGAGCCCCGCCTTCTTCTCTTTCCTTCTCAGCCTTTGCTGTAGACCACAGAAAGTTGTCTGCAAGCATAGCGCAATCGCTTTCTGTGTCTGGACACTGCTGTCTAGAGCTACCAACAAAGCCTGCTTTGAGAAAGCAATTAACAATTATTTCTTCACGGCATTCCAGGTGCCAGCCAGTATTCAACAGCTCCAAGGAAGCCCAGCTTGAGCTTGATTCTCAAGCGAAAATTTTTTAGGATCATTTGCACCAGTAGTTGTCTGCAACCAACCTTAAACCCTTTCAGAATGTGTTGACTGAGAGTCTGAAGCTTTGCAGCAGTGTCTGGTGGCAGCAATTTGACAGTGATCCATTTTAATCAGCAAGCATACCGTAAACCTCAGCCAGATTTATCCAGTTCAGCACATGGAGCCACTCAGTGAAAAGACTGCGGGTCATTCAAGCATTAAGATTCTAGCTGATAATGAACGGCCGCAATTTGCATGGACCATCCATATTTCCAGCAAGCTTGCCTAATAGTATGCCATGCCCAGTAATGACCATCTTGACAGCCACGCAACATTGAATCAGTAAACTGAAACACACTGAAAGAGGGTTGGCGACACTTCTGATCGCTGCAAATCACTACCCTCCCTAACAACCCTCGTTCAATGTTTGCCCTCACTGCTTCTAGAGCAACACTAGGCCATCAAATGTGCATCTGTGAACGAGGGATCTCCTCACCAGCTTTAAAAAGCCGAAATTTCCCAGTTTGTCACCAACGAAGACAATGGTGGCAGTCAGAGAAGGGTGCACTGCAATCGCTGTGATGCGAGATGTCAGCACTTTCTGAACGGTAGTGTCATCAGCAACCAAGTCTGAGAGCCTGCTCAAAATCCTGAAAAGAGCAACAAAACATTCCACTCAATTTATACAGAGGTTCATGTAGTGCAGTCACCTTTATTAGTCGTGAGCAACAAGTTTCTGATTACCCAAACCTGTAAAAAAAATTTTCTTTTCCTCCTGGAGTCACCACCACACACTGCCAGCATAGCAGAGTGCACAGCTTTCCACACGGCGGTTCCCCCATACATCATTTTTCAAAAGCACCCACTGCAGTGGCTCAGTGGCTGAACTCCTAGCTGCAGTGGCCATACTTGAGATCGAATCAAAAAGCAGAAGAACCCCCGGCGGTCTAAATTAATCCAGAGGCCTTCACACTACAGCATCCCACACAGTTTCTTCAGGATATTTTAATGCCCCTATGCCATATCAAAATGGCAAGTTTCCGTGGATTTCAAAATCCCCTCTTTAATATAAGTGAGGAAGAGGGCATTAGAAAACTAATTAAGTAAGGAAAAGGGCATCTGAAATGAAATGAAGTAGTGAAGTCACAATAACGAAATCTCAAAAAAAAAAAAAAAAGGTAGTTTGGCACGCCGATTCCAAGTATGTAATTTCACTTTTACGTGAAAATTCTTTGTGCACTTATGCGATACGATGTGCAACATTTCGCCAAGGGTTCCTCAAAAAGTTTGATGCGTGCCATTAGTTTCTGAAAGTATGCGATAAGGGTATCGTCCTGCCTATTGTCGCATAGCAGCTTTTCTAAGCAGCACTAGATGCGCATATAGATTCCGTGTTCGCGCTCTGCCTTTTGTTGCCCCCCCCCCCCCCCCCCCTCATTAACAGTTGCTTACGCGCCTTCTAGGCACCATACAACAAGAGGTCAGAAGGCTCTCACCCTGATGCTGTGGACTGACGATGCCTTTCATTATTCTTACAAGGTATTCTTTTGCCTACACAACCTAGGCCATCGAAGACGTCATATGACGCTTTTAACAGGCACAGATGCCATGAAGTAAAAAGTTGAACCAGCAGCGAGGGGCACCACCGGCGGGACCCATCCCCCTTTCTGGTGGGTTCCAGCATGTATCCCCAAAATGCTGGGAAAGGTATAACAGAAGGGTTGTTCAGCATCAAGGGAGTTGGGAGTCAGAGTCGGTCTCGAGACCCGGTCGTTCCTTGAAAGCTCATCTCCAAGCATGTCGCGCACTCCTTTGAAATCCTGACTGTTTTGCCCTTTCGTATTGGTTCTATTCCTCAGTTTAAATTGTGTTTCGACTTTATCACTAATAAACCAAGTGAACTTAATGTTACTTATCAAGCCTACTATCTCTTTCTTCAAAGCAACGGAGCTACAATCTCACAGTATCGACAACACCGCTCGCTACAACTGAGTTACACTATCACAGAAGTTGAGTAACAGGATGTCGAAGCTGCCTCTTCAGAAACAAAAATAAGAACTTTTCTTCCTGTTTCTGAAGTCGCATCTTCAATACCCTGCACCAATTCAAGCCCTATTAAAAGCAGGTTGACAATTTTACCCTTTTTTTTTGCATTTCTTGACATTAAGAGGAATAAATGGCATGCATTTTAGCAAGTTGTCTGCAGCAAAGTGCCTTAAAAGTTCTTCAAAAAAGCTTCTGTAACATATTTCATGTGTGCTCAAATAATTGTTTTACATAAAATTGAATTGCACATTTAAAACGCACACAAAAATACATGTTCCCTGAATATTTCAAATTGTGACTGCAATAATAACTTTTTTTCAGGACTCAACACTCCTCTTAACCACAGCAAAGTGAACTTAAGCACTATCCCCTCCCTATTCTTCTAGCTAAAATTCCTTAAACTTATCAAAGACCAACCCTTTTGGACAACTGCTACAACTTGTTTACCTTCAACATAGTGAATGGCGCACAAGCTGAATGTCCACATGGCTGGAATATGTAGGGCCGTCATATAAAAGGCTATCTTGCCCCATTTTAGTTTGACGACATCTTGTTATAATAGGCATATTTATTTTACACTTATTTCTATTTTTCCTGCGGTGATATAAAGCCATGTGCCGCAAAAAATACCACAGAAATTGAACAATCGCTAACAAAGTAACACCCAAATGCAGAGACAGTGATGAGCTTGCAACAGAGAACCCAAACGCATGCCTGAGTCACACACCACTGCAGTGACAGGAACCTCTTTCCAACATTCTCTGACGCACCACAAATTTCTTTTGTGTCACGACAGGTGATCCGTGCCATTGGGCACAAAACAAACAAAACATGTAACAGGAGTGCAAACCTTTCAGCATTTCTTGTCAAAGGCTCTGGGTCAACCACACTCAACTCCTCCTGTATTATGCCTTCACAGAGGCAAGATTTGGAGTCTTCACCGTCCATACCATGAGTAAGAACCTTGTTAAACTCCAGGGGTCCTGTCAGTATCTCAGCTGGCTGCTCCTGCTGCTGCTGCGAAAGGAAAAAGACCAAGTTCAAATACAAATGACAGAAAATGGGGGTTCTTCATGAAGTAGAAATGTTTCCTTTGTCAAGGCCAAAAGAAATAAACACTTAAATAATGTTGCCAGTGGCTCGACTTTTTAATACTGGGCAAAAGAGTGCCAGAATCTAGACACCTACTACAGTCAAGCATTGTTAACTTGAAGTCACTGGGACTGCAAAAAATATTCAAATTAGCCGGGTCTTCACAGCACACAAAGAAAAAAAATAAAGAAGGACAGAGGCAAAATACCTTTTTGCGAGAATGCACTGCATATAAATGTCCCCAACACTTTGCTCCCCCACTTTGGTGAGATAGTGCGGACGCAACTAAAAGCATTAAATTATATGCACATTGCAATGCCGGCAGAAATCAAAAGGGAAATGGCACTCGACCCTGTGTTCCACACCACATGAAAGCAGCCCGAATGGATTGTGGCAAACCTGCACTGCCATGTAGTTTTGCATTCCCCTAATGTATGCATGCCCCGATATTATGATCATAAGGTGCTCTAACGCTACCCACCGCTCATTCAAGGGAGCGACTGCCAGCACTAAAAAGCCATGCAAACAGCGCAAAACTAAAATTTCCAAAAGCACTGCAGATCTGCCTACAAATTATCAACTTCCTTTTACGCATGGAGCCCCATACATCTTGCCTGGAGCAGGCACCTTCACATGACACCTATTACCCACTGCTCGTCCAAAGCTACCTACACCCCGCAAATAGGTCGGCCAAGTTTTGAATTATCATTTCCCTTGAAGAAAAGCTGAATTTACGCAACAGTACTTAAAATAACCAAGGTCTTGGTAACATATCCATCCTGTCATGGCGCATCATTATAAGAAACTGTGCAGGCCGGTATAGCGTGTAGTCGAACTGCCACAGGCATCGAGCAAGGATGGTCCTGTAGTGGGACACCCACTGCCGCTGCTATGGGTGGAAGGAGCTTTGAAGCCACCACCTCCACGATATGCTACCTTGACCATGGCCATGCTGGGGAGAAGAGTGACGAGTGCCCACACTGTTGCCCAGAGTCCAGCCGTGCCTTGACAAAATGCCGACAGCAAGTTACGACTGCAGAGGCACTTTCTTTGCATCCTCTACATGCCATATGTACTTTGAAGCTAGCCCATTGTGCTTCATGCAGGATAGGCTCGGAAACATTATTTTTACTTCTTTTATACTTGCCCACACTAACTTCAGTACTCTGAAGCTGTTTGCAGTGAAGCATGTCTTCCCTGCAGGCATGTTCTTCAGCGGTATGCCCGTGATACTGCAGTTTTGAGTGCTAAAGCACCAGCATCGTTTCATAGTGCCAATAGGTTGTTATTTCAATAGTTGCAAGAAAATCTACATTTAGAATTCCCGTACAGCAACAAAAATGTTTGAATTAACCGGTCTGGTGCAGACCACCACTTCAAATAATCCGATCAATTTTTATCCGAAATAATGGGACCACAGATATTGTTCAAATTATCCGGGATCTTGAATTAATTGGGTTTTACGTATCTGTATGAAGGTTTCTCACAAGTAAAATGTAAATCCGGGCGTAAAGACTAGTAGACAAAAACTACTTTGTTCAATAATACATCCCAAGCCACCATACTTATTCAGATCTGACATTGAGCTGACAGTTTTCCTCAGAACACAAAGTACGAGACTCTCAGGTCAGCTTAGATTGAAAACCCGATGACACAATGAAACAGGAAAAATGACATGCAGATGGTGCTGCCACAAGACTCCGCTGAAAGCAAGCACTGTGTAGCTGTCATTGTCCACAGTCGTATCACACAAGAGTGACCCCCTTTTTGACCATGTTTACTGTTTGCATCATGTCTAGAATGGAAAGTGCACTAGTTTTGGAGTTGTCCACTGACTAAGCACCAGCATAATGGCATAAAGCAGGCAGTGTCACTACAGTGCCGCCTTTAAATGGAAAGTTAAGCTTTCAGCAGCCTGTGATTGATATCCATATGATGCATCTCATACATCTGATAGAGCTGAAGATTGTGAACTTTTATAAAAAAAGGACAAGGGGCGACAAGGCTGCCAACCGTATAGACAATATTAAATGAGCTGGCAACTGTTCATGAAAAATAAATGTCATTTTGTTTTTGTAGCTACAGCAACTCTCAATGTTCAGCTAGGTTACACCTGAGCACCTATTTTTCTGTGTTTCTTGTAGTGTGAGCTACATTTTGCGAGGTTTAAGAGGATCTTTTTAAGGGGATCTCCGGGGCAACCAAGGCAAGAGGAAATGACGGCATGACAGCTGGATGCACAGAGCCCTGAAGCCAGTCCGTAGCAAGAGTGGGGGCGCGCCAGCATGCAAGGCACATGCAGATGCCTGGCTACCTGGTGCAGATGAAAGCGAATTCCTTGTGGACCAAAGCAGCGGTGTGGGTGGCAAGTTTATTGCTTCCACTCTTCCAAACACAGGGGCAATGTAGGAACACAATAAAGTAGCACTCGCTATCCTTATTGCCCTAGGTTGGCCTTATCCTTCAAGGTGCTACTTGTAAGATGGAGTAAAAAGCGCTGGAGAAACTGAAGAAAAAAAAAAAAGGTTACGACGCTTTGCCATATTTGCGGCCGTGACCTGAAACGCAACACGCAATATGCTTTGGGCACAGTCCCAGATGTGCAGCAGGCTTAGACGCATGGAGCAACTGCAGACGTTCAGCTTTCCAACAGCAAGCCACACAACTAAGCGACCCTAAAACCAGTCAGGAGAGCCTGCATTCAATGAGGTTTATGCCTGCCAATGCCCAACTCGAGAAGATCCAGGTCCGAATATCCCTGCGGAAGGCACATATTGTGAAGAGCAAGCACGAAAACTCTCCTATCCCGAGATTTCACGTGCACTAGCTCCACATGGGTCAACGTACACAATGTTAATGTGGAACTAGCCACCATGGCATCTCTTGTAGCCCAGGACCCATATCCTGAAAGCATCCTCCAAAATTAATAGTGCTGATATGAGGCACTCTTTCCACATGGACAGCCTCCCAATTTAAATGCGCCCCGCCGCAGTGGTGCACAGTGGCTAGGGCGCTTGACTACTGTGCCCAAGGATGTGAGATCGAATCCTGGCCGCAGCGCAGCTTTTCGATGGAGGCGAAAAGCAAGGCGCCCGTGTGCTGTGCTATGTCAGTACATCTTAAAGAAACCCCGGGCGGTAGAAATTTCCGCAGCCCTCCACTACAGCGTCCCTCATAGCCTTGAGTCGCTTTGGGATGTTAAACCCCATAAACCAAACCAGTCAGTATAATATGCAGGGTGCTATGGAAACAAGAAAATGAAAAACAAAGGTGAAATTTCAACTTCCAAGAAATTAAATTTCTGCATTTGAAGCATGCTTGAGTGCAGACACCATGCCACTTATATCAGCTTTTCTTCTCCATTTATGAAACTCCTAAACTAAACCTCTCAAAGTGCAGGCAAGTTACTGTTCTACAAAGAGAGTTCTGTGCAGCCCCAAAACACGAGAAAGCGAGAGATATTCGAGAGAGGTCACCTGGTACCAGCTGTTCTGAAGAGGCAAGGCTGGCTTGTTTTGCAGTCGCAGACTTTTCCGTGATGCTACAGGCTCAGCCACTGTCCGCTGTTTTCTCCTAGGGAAGAAAAAAAATGGGGGGGAAGGGGGGGGCACCATTCGTATGATTATCGCAACCCACCAAAGCTAACTTTAACATTAGCAACAATGGACAGTTTTAGCACCAGCACTTTCCGAACACAGCATCTTCACAATGCTGCAGTTACCAAGCAAAAAGCAGTCATTTTTAGCATCTAAATTTTATGTATAAAAACTTATATTGTTAGCATATGTTAACAATATCATAGATACTGTTAACGCATGGCCACTGAAGTCATTCAGCAGACAAACAAAACCTTTAGTGCTAAATTCAGTTTGAAGAAATGCAGCACAAAATATACTGACAAATTTTTTGTTGTACTTTTCCTTTGCCTGAATAAGCAGCTACTGATCCGGTCATATTTGTGGTATCGTCCTTTTGGTTTCGGTTTCAGAACCAAGGTTTGCGCAGTGGCGACCCCACCGTACTCTTTCTACCGTCCTGCATCCTTTCTCAAGAATTAAAGTCAGTCTGCGTTTGGCTGTCGTGGAGTACGGCTGTGTGTTTCTTCCTGCACGCTGCCGTTCAGCAGGCCACGTGGCGTCCATGGCAGCCACGCCGACAACAATATTGTCAGGAAACATCCGATGCCAATGCTCAGAGAAGAATCCCCCGACTGAGCAATGCACTAAGTTCATACCAAAATAAAACACGACAGCAGCCGTAGGTTAACACCAACGCCAGTGTTTGATAATTTGAAAGGGCTCACTCGACTGCAGGAGATCTAATACCGCTGTCACACGGGCAGTTTGGATCGTGATCGAATCGATCGAAATCAAGCTTGATGCAGATCCAGCGGTGCTACATGGCGAACTCGATCGCGATCACCCACGATCCTGCCCTACCGCCTCGACCGCAGTCGAGCTGTCATTGCCAATACCGTTCGCAGACATTAATCAAATATGCCAACTTAAAGTAGATTACTAAAAAGTATTACAAAACATACAACTTAAAAATAAATAGCCCATTCTTTAAATTTATGTGATTTGAACGGCAAAGCTGTGTTCAAACTGTCGACACCACGTGCGTGGTTTGCAGTGGTAAACAAACGTGCAGGCTTGACCCCGCTTGCCAGTTCGTGCTTTCTGCATGTGCTAGTCGCCTAGTGTCCTGCCTGCATGCACAATGAATGACACAAGTGCTACTGGTCCACAGAAGCTGTGGTCAGAAAAGAGAGAACAAAGTTTTAATCAAGTTTGTGTTTTTATATAACAAACAAATCACGATGCTCATCGTGCACACAGTGCCATCTATTGTGTAGCGATCTAACTTGCCAATCAGAATCGATTGGGTACTGTAGAATAGTCCATCTTGACTGCGCTTGAAACTGCAATCACGATCCGAAGTGATAACGTGACAGCAGTATAAAGAAAGTTAATAGCAAACTCGGCCTACACACTGCACACACTTTTCAAGCGGTTTCTCAGCAGAGAAGAAACACTCATGCACCCACTGTCACTAACAGTGTACAGCAGACCTACATCCCCTTAGATGGCACAGCATACCTTTTTTCATAAGGAAGACACCACATTCAGCATAATTCCACATGACGACTCACCCACCTTAGCACACCAGAGACAATCAAGCACCACAATACAACATGCCATTGCAACATATGGCAGTGAGAGCAACCTGCTTCGAGCAGGGAAAGAGAGGTCAACTCACAACACGTAGGTCTGCAGTATGGGAAGAAGCGAGAAGCTACATGCCCATCCCTCATAATTCCCTAATTCTTCAAACAATGGTCTAGAGCCATCCCTTCCTTTCAAATAAAGGCCAGATTCATTTAGTAGTCCGAAGCAAACAGATAATTATTACATTGGCATGGCCAGACTGTTTCTAATGAGAAAACCAATGACTCCATGATGTTACAGCATTCACCAGTATGGTAGACTACCGGTAAGATTAACTCAGTTACGATGGGCAGTGGCCATACATATTTCGACATGTCTATTAATATCTCTGCCATTTCTAAAGAATTGAGCTGAAATTTGAGGCTGTTTGAATTGTAAGCCTAGAAGCCTGTGAAATATGGAAAAAATTTTTTGAGAACTTTTAAAATATTATGAAACTTTTTATATTTTTCTTATCTGCTGGAATTTTTATAGAACCACCCCTGAAACTTTTTCTCGGTGAAAAAATGTCGAGCTTTCTTCTGAACCAAAACAATAATAGTGGCTGTAACCGTTGCTCTTTGAAAAGTATGTAACATAACAGACACTCAACTTTGAACTCGTTTCTGCAAAGAATAAGTGCCAAGAAAAAACAATTACGACATGGCATTTTCTTCGGTTCGGAATGTTCTGTTATCATTCAAAAACAACTCACAAGAAAAATGTTGCAGCAACTTGAACGAATGAAGAGAAAATGTTCCTTTTATCATCGCAAAAGGTTTTTTGAGAACTCGCGACTCAAAGTTACCTTCAGTCATGCGGTCCTAAAATGCCTCTGATACGTAATCTTTGCCATTCTTCACTTCGGATCACTTGGTAAACGATTTTATTTTAGTTTTCTTCACCTTCCTTCTTTTCTTCCTTTCAGTAGAGGCTTGTAGGCCTGCCTTTTTTATTCTAAATCGGTTGACACCTTGGAGCTTGTTTCATGCATTTGTTTCCGCAGAATTTAAGCTGCTTGCGTAGGTTAGGAGACAATCGAGACATTGCTGCTTGCAAAGTAGTTATCACACAGCACCTATGACACCGCAATAAGGTAATGAATTATGCGCGCTAAAGAAAATTACCAAAAGCCAACAAGACTCACCAGATGTAAAACGTTTTGCGCCAAAAGCATTTCATGATGTTAATGCAGCACCTTTGCAGTGTTACAGAAAACACCGAAGAAGTTCTAAATATTTTTTCTAAAAATTTATTGAAGTAGACGCTTCAATGCACTGTTAATAATAACAACGGAAACACCACTGCCTGTTGCATAAAACATGTAGTGAGTACGCAGGGCCACGGGGTAGGGGCATGTTCGGCGCAGTTTTTAAATGACTCTGGTGCGTATCTGAGGATTACTATTGGTGGAAACATGTTCTAGGTATGATGGCATTTTGGGAGTGTGGGCCACGCCTGGTGCACTAACCTTTCCCTCCGCTACCTTACATCCCGACCCAGAATATTTGTGTCAGCGCTCCTCAAAACAAAGTCGAACACCACTTCTGCTAAGGGCCTCATGTGACCAATCCTAACCTACCTTTGCAAAGGTTGGCTACAACTCAAGCAAACCAGCAATTTCCCCCGAAAGAAGGTCCTCATGCCAATGAAATCTACCTATTGTCATGATGTTGCGGTCAACCTTCTTGCTAATGCCGTGGGTTGGTGGGAGACCCATAACATCCCGACATTAAGCCGACGCCATTGGTAGGTTGTGAGAGGCATTTGCCACTTCATCCTTGAGTTGCACCCAATTATGGCAAATGGTTAAAACTGTCCAATGTACAAAGAAATCTCAATTTTTAATACATAATTCCTGTCAGTGCTCATGTGGCACCCCCACTAAAAATCTGATGATTTCACAATGTTCTATGGCAATGTCACTTTTCCTAAGAATAATTTGGCAGGTTCTTTTCTAGTAGTAGGTTCTTTTGCACTGCTGCATCCATACTTCCAATTCACATGCTTGCACAAGGCACACCTACTGAATTATTTAACGGTATCACGCGAGCGTCGACCGTTCACTTGATCAGCGCCCTATGACGGAACAAACCGGCAAGCTCGCCGAGAGTTGCTGCATGCTCACCAAGACCAGGCCTCGTTTGCCGTCGTCTGCTAAGCTGTTCGTGAAGCTGCACGCAGCCCTCGACCATTTTCTTCACTAGCCGCGCTACCTGGCACTGCAGCCGCTAACACAGCAAAGAGGGTAAGAGAGACTGCCGACAGTAGTAGTGTAAGCATTCCTCAAATTTCACAATCTGCGTTTAGCGCTTATCAAAATCGTGGGCCACAGCAAACAAAGGATTGATCGCAAAGTTTGCTCAAGGAACACTGAGTACGCTGGTTATAGCAGGGCGACATGTGGCTTCTCCTGATTATCGGGGGCGCATGCCAGCAGCATTACAATAAAAGGAAAGGTTTAGGAGGTGCACGCAGCTCTTGGAACAGCGAAGCAGGTGACGGCCACAGTGGCCTAGTATTAGTGCGCATGCTGCAGCTCTCGGCGAGTTTGCCTCACCGGTTCGTTCAGAATGCTGATCAAGCGAACGATCGACGCTCGCGTGATATTGTTAAAGAATTGGGTGGGTGTACAAAGCATGCAATTTGGCTGGAGCACATTTCCCTTTTGCACTATAAAGGCGAGCGGCCATATTTGCCATCACTGCTTTTAACTGTCAGGAGAATGGTTGCTGCTAAGATGAGAATGCTTTGAGGGACGTGTGATGCGGTTAGGAAAAATCAAGTACGGAATGACCAGCAGTGGCATGGTTAGGGCAGCAAACACAGAAACGTAGCTACAGGAGTTGAGGCCCCGTTTGGTTAGCTGCGCAAGGGAAGGATGAATACCCAAAGAAACGAGATAGGCATCAAAGGTGGGCACTGTGATGGCCAGTGGTAGACCTCTGGAAGGAGACTGCTCAGGGCAGGAAGAAATGGAGAACACTCATCGGAGACAGACCCTACAGAGCCAGTGAGGTAAGCTGAAGGAAGACACAAAATGCACAAGTTGAGAGGCGAAACACAGCAGTTACAAAATAGCTCTTACGCTGATGGCGGTGGCTTGGTGGATACCGGTACTGGAGGAGGCACTATGGATGCTTTCAACTTGAAAAGAAAAGAATTACGAGTGTTAACCGAGCATGCTGCAGAACAGCGGTCCATTTCCACTTTATGAGCTCTTCAATCTTTTTCAAAAAGGCTTAATGTACTTGAAATACCTTTCTCTCCATTGCAAAATTGTCTTGCTCTTTGTAGAGCCACTATGCCTTCAGCATGAGTGCGCTGCACACATCACATGATCAGCACAAAAATCGTCGCAACTAAAAAGTCACTTGATGACTAGTCATCTCGTGCATTCCCCAGCACTGACTCAGAACCACTTTGCATCTCAGCCAATATCTTTCGGTGAGAAAAACTGAGAGCAAACGATGTATTTTCAAAGTGAAACATTACTACGAACGGCTACTGGAGAACCAAGGTGCAAATCGCATACATACGTCATCAATGCCAAGGGATTCCAGGAAGGCCATCTTTTCATCAATGTTCTTTTGAATCAATGACCGGTAGGTCTCTTCCTTTTCCTGAAAATTAGAAAATGGTTTTAACAAAACCTTGGCACAAGGCACCAAATGTGCAAAATACACACGGCGAAGTGTACATAACAAGCGAGAATATAGAATCAACATGGCGAGACGTGCATGTCCAACTCTCGAGTGCAGCGTGATCTACGTTACCCTGCCATAGACTCCATGTCTAATAGATAAAATGCTGCCTCCATGTGCCAATGAACACTGTAAAAGAGCTGCCACTACCAGCTCTGTCCACATGTGACAGAGCACCTTCATATGCGTGTGAACTGAAGACCATTGTCAGCTGGCAAGCTCAACTCAGACAAACTGGCTGAGCAAACTTTGATCAGTTGCCTCCTGTTGCCTCCAAGCACAATAGTGTTTCATGCATCCCTTGACGATTACGAGAAAACCGGGGAGCACTGTGGCTCGGTAAACTGAGATACAGCTGTGGAGAGAAGAAGCAACAGTCATGTTCCTCCATCCCACCTGATGCCAACACCCGAAGGTTGCCTCTGACAAGCTATCACAACATAACCTCCATTGCTTGCAAGGAGTTGTCATTCCAAGAAAAGTTAATATTTAAATGTGCCAACATTTTCAGTTCTCCCTAAAAAATGGCATGTATGATGCACCAGATGTGCAAGTTGCAAAAACACAGCAATGAACACTGCTCTGCCTGAAAGTAAATAGCATACAAGGCACAATACAAATGCGCCCTTTGACAAATCATGCCACAGCAGTGTACACGACTGCTCCAATGCCACACAGGAAACACTCCTGAAATGCTATCTCGAGCGTTAAATCATGCACGCATCTGATCATCAAGCATTCCATGACAAACTGCTCCATTTTATGGATCATCAAATGTGTCAGAGCATTGTTGACATTTCCTTGTTTGTTACCATTTTCTGGTTATGCCTGCAACACCTGTATTGCTTCTACAACTACTCCATGAGGATGTATACCTTATCAATGTCTTGTTTTTTAACCCTTTCGTGGTCACAAACGTACCAGTACGTTTTCGCTCTTTTCCTTCACAGTGTCACTGACGTACCGGTACGTTCTCTATTCTGCGTTCAAAACTTCGTGCCTGAGTGCAAAGCTGGCGCACTTAGACAGGCTGCACCATCTGTAATATCTTTCTACAAGTTCGTATTATGAAGAGTATGGAGCGACCGCACCCACCCCCGCCACCTTCTTTGCTGCGGGGCGCAGTCGCTCAACGGGCGCTACTCTGTCGCGCTAAAGGCCCGTTCACACTTGCGACTAGCAGCGGTCGCGCGACCGTTTTGGTCGAAAAGCGACTGCCGCGGGCCGATCGGGCACTGCTCGAATTTTCAGTCGCACGACTACTAGCCGCAAACCATTTCACCAATCAGAGAGGTCCCGGAGTACTCGATCGAGCACCTTCTCAATGCAATTAAAGAATACCCCTACCTTTTCAACAAACGGCACCCGGAACTCAAAGGCAGGGAGATAGGATATGGCCTGGGAGGAGATTGGAAAGATATTTGGACTATCCGGTAAATACCATGAACTTTTGAGAAATGGGTTTTTCACACAGGTGCAACATTTTATATTGACACCACGGTGATTGACATCGTCTATTCGTCGTCGGCGTTCTCCTGGAAACACGAGAGCGCGGCTGCGTACCGGCTCGCCTGAAAAAGCTAAAGTGTCTGGCAGGCGGCAGCTACCGACGTTCACTGTCATCGCCCAGCAGCTCTCCTACTCCCAACTCGTTCGGAACAAGAACAGAACGAGAAGGCGACTGTCGCAAGTATGAACATTGGTAGTGGCGAGCTCCTCTCCTCTGGTCGCGCGACTACCAGTCGCGCGTCCTCATCTAGTCGCAAGTGTGAATAGACCTTAAGTGATCATGCGGCGCGCGCGTTTCCCGGTGCATGCGTACATTTCCGGGTTCAAGGGTTGTTCTGCCATCTGCCGCAGGTTTGAGGTTTTTATTTTGATTGTGTTGGCGTGTCTGCTACGACGCGTCACGTTCAGGGACTTGCACCGTTACCTCTCCAGTAGGTTGACACGACTCGATCGCCGCTTTCGCTCTCTCTTGCCGCGCCCTTGCTTGCGGCCAGCAGCAGCAAAGGAGGTTGTTTTAACCTCTTTCCATCTCCCTCTGTCACCTTGATTTCACAACGTGCCATCTCTCTCCGTTGTGCGGGCCATCGGATGTGCGCCCTCCGTGCGAGCGGTTACTTTCGGATGGCTGCCGGCACGAGACCTTCGACTGCGGACTGGAGCGATGGCTCTTTTCATTATAAATATGAGCCGAGCTCGGAACAAACTGTCAAGAAGTATCGAGAAGTTTTTTCGTATATTATACTCATTTATCTATTTATAATCAAGCTGATGATGACAATGATGATGATGTTAATTAACAATACCTACACACTGAAATGTGCATATTCTGATGACTATGTTATTTGTATAGCAATCATAATCAAAAATAAATCACTATGCTCGTTCCCTGATACACTCGTTCCCTGAAACCAAGCCGGCACTGAGGGTGCGTCACGGCGAGAAATGCCCGACAGCAAAAGGGGTTAATGTTTGCTATGTTAGTCGTACATTCCAGTTTTATTATAGGCATGTAGCCCACGTTACCTACTGCCCTGGGACTGCTAAATAAAAATAACTATTAAAAAAGCCTTTGCCCCAACCAAAGCCTCAGAACACGTCACTTTTGCAGTGGGAACAGAACAAAATACCTGTTTGACGATGCCTTGCGTTGCACTGCTGTTCTCGCTAGCAGAAGCCTTATGTTTCTTGACAGAACTTTCATCGCCATTCTGAAATAAGAAAACAAGGCAAATGCTTAGCTACATGAACAGATTAGAAACAGAAGAAATGATTTCCAACCTCCACAATTATAAGTAAGGGGCAGAACAGCATGTAACACAGCCTTCCTTCTTCAGAAGCACCAGCAGTAGTCTTGTTTGGTTTGGTTTATGAAGTTTAAACATCCCAAATTGCCTCAAGATATGAGAGACATCATTGTGAAAGGCTTTGGACAATTTCAACCAGCTGGGGTTCTTTAACATGCACTGACATTGCACAGTACATGGGTGCCTTGGTTTAAAAATGTGCTTTCCACAGCCAAGCTTGATACTGTGTGTTTCCTCAGCTCAGTAGTCAGAAGCCCTAACCACTCAGTCACTACAGCTGGGAGCAGCCATCTATCACTACAGCAAAACTTGTACTTTCTGTTCACTGCTTATCCTCGTGTTAGGTCCCGAAACTAGAGACGAAGAGATAGTAACAAAGAGCATAAGGAGACTACTCCAGTGGCAACACAAGCTCAAGTGTTAATACTGTGTTAGTCATTAACACGATAGTTAAAAAGGCCCCGTTAACCGAAAATTAGTGTCGGTGGCCATTCGCCGGTGTTGGTGGTGTGAATGAAAAATCATGAGCATGGCATTGGCACGCCGTAGCTGGCAGTTGACATGGCCAAGCAATAACTTGACACAGGCTTACCTGACATTACGCTTGCCAAGAGCTGCTAACTCGGGTCTCTTCTTTCATAAGGGAAGGTGACATCAAACTTAGCCTACCAGAAACGTCGCATTTATGTTACCCTTAGGCCACACAGTGTTGTGCTCAGGCAAGCCGCCTGGATTTCGCACGACCAAACTTCAAGCTTTTTAAGGCAGCGACGCATTGCCAGGAAGCATCGGCGGTCAACATGTTCTAACACACCTGAAATGCCAGGCACACGGGCGCTGGTCCCCTGGCCGCGAGTCACCTTCACGCTGCGGCAGATTTGAAGCGAGCGATCGGCGCGCTCGTTGAATGAATCTCTCGGGCCGCCGTCACATGCTGCCTCCGGATTGAACACTTTGGTGTCAATGACTTTTTCAGGCTATATAAGCGAGCACACAGCATCTGGAGATTGAGACCTACGAGCGTTCGTCAAGTGCCGTGTCGCTTGCAAGGAGGAGATGTGTCGTGGTCTCCCTGGGTGTCTCTGTGCGACTACAGTTGTCTAGCTAGTATCCCTCAAACTGCATGCCGATATGCTGTAAATATGCCCCGTGTATAATATATAAAAATGCTTTTGTTCATCTCTTCGACGTTGACTTGGTTTCATCGCTACAGCGAAGGGAGCAGAAAGCTCTCCATCACGAACAGGTAATGTGAGCTACGGGCCATACTCCTTGCGGCACAACAACAGGAATGTTCATAGTGTGGGGCTTTAATATGCGGGCCGGTGGCCTATGCTATTGCGTTATTCACCTCAAAATCAGGTGCATTAATATATAAAACAAACCTGATGTAAATTGATGCACAGATCAAGGGGAACAAATGAAACTAACACTGCCGTTATTAAGATAAAGTGCTTAGCACAGAATATTTTTTCCAGAAACCTCAGCATATTTAATATGTTGCACTGTTTACGTGAGGTTTTCACATATCTTTCCCTGTGTTTCCCACATTACTGTTAAAGAAGCAACCATTATCTCAATTTAAAAATGCCAGTTTCTACTGCTGGTAAATCAAAAAGTATCAATACAGCCGCATTTCAGCCCACAAGCCAAAGTGTCTCGTCAAAAGTGCAGATAAAAATAGCGCCGTGTCTGACTGCCAGTCACGACTGCACCGTTTGGTACTAACCAAATTTATAACCAAGTTACTACCTGTTGAGCATGGGAAGCAAGGACAAGAGTGTATATTTCATTGGAAAATAAGCTGTGACAAGCTCAGTTGGTGGCAAATGGTGACAGTGAAGCAAATGCCACTCAATTTACGAAGGAACTGCGCAAACAGCATTAAATCAAAGCATCAAGCAACCAATTACGCTCAATTTACTCATTATAATGTGAAGGGTATTGCTTTAAAAAACTTCATGCAACATCAAGTCAATGCACTGAAAACCCCTCCTTGTCCTCCTCCCCTCCCTGATAACTGAGACCACAGCAGCAGTAAGACGCGGAAAAACTTCACTTTTTACCAAATAAATAATTACACTGGACGGGCTTTTATGCGGTATAGCGTTTCATAAAGTAGCACTCCGTCCAACATGTACATGGCGTTCCAGGTGTCAACACAATTGCACTAAATATACACCGATAATAAACACTGGTAGGTAATACAATACTCATTAGGGCAGCAGGCTGTGCAAATTTGCGACGCCGCTATTGTGAACAAAGCGGTAGTAACTGTCGAGACCTGTGTTTCTCATTCTTGTCTAACGAGGCAGAGTCGTAATTAAACCACGTAAGCACGATGCCAGGAACGTTTGCAGGCGAGGTTTCGTTACCTTGGCCGACTGACACATAGAAGCAGAGGCAGACGCAAGCTCCTTGGAAGATTTTCGAAGGCCTTTAATGCAACTTCACAATAACTCTGCAGGTGTCTTCGATTTTAACGCATGCGCGTTATCTCCAGCAAGGGCTCTTGCAGTGACACTTGACAGGCTACGTGGAATGAAACCATGACGAGGTACTCACCAACTGTTTTGCCGTCCGTTTTGCAGCTGCAGACTTCTTAATACGAGCAGCATCCTCTTCAGCTTCTGCCCTTTCTCGGGCTTTCTTCAGGCGCTTGAGTGTCAGACGCGCCTGTCGAACGAACCAGAATGGAGGCCATAGAGCGAAAAATCGACAATGCTTTCCGAACGAACTCACCGAAATCCTCGTAGAATTGCTGTAAAAAGTCGACACGGCGTTCATACCGAAGCCTGATTTTCTTTACTAAACGAAAGCTGGAAACTGTAGGACGTCAATGTCAGTACAGAAAGTTTAGCAGCTAAGTTTCACACGTGCGACATTACAAGCTGAAGCTTGCCGCGCGTTTTTACCGCGTTCGTGCGCACAAGGTCAGAAAGCGGTGATCACGTGACTTGTTTCAAAAAGCGCGCACTTGCTCACATAGCAAAGCGCGGAATTTCATTTTTACTTGCAATAACTTTCAGCTCCCTTACAAAGAACAGAAGTGTTTAACCTGACTGTGTTACCATCAGTGCAACGTTCCCATCACTGCGAGTCGCGGTCGTCGCATCAACATGGCGGTGGGCGTGTGAGTTGGCTAGCGGCGTTATGCGGCGTGCTTTATGTTTATCGACTCAGCGACTCCAATTCAGTCATCGAAATATACGGTAATTCACCTCGACAGTCGCGTGTGCGTGCCCGCAGGCAAGCAGCGCGATGGATCACAGGGAGCAATTGCTCGCGTTGAAGGTTATGCGTCTGACGCGGCCTTCCCTGTTCACGACTGTGCCAGTCGTGTGCGATTCCCGGGACATTCCGGGCAGCATGTGGATGCAAGAATTGAAGCAGGACCTGGGAGCTCCGCTGGGCCTTGAGCTTTTCGGGATGGGCAGCTTTCTCATGCTTCCCCAGAGCTTCGGCAACATCTACCTCGGTGAAACCTTCTCCTGCTACATGAGCGTCCACAATGATAGTCAGACTACGGTGCGCGACGTGTCCGTCAGGGCCGAGCTTCAAACCGATTCGCAGAAAGTGTTCCTGACGGGTCGGACTGACGGACCCGCCGTAGTTGCTGAGCTGGCGCCCAACTGCAGTATCGACGAGGTCATCCACCATGAGGTGAAAGACATCAACACGCACATCCTTGTTTGCACCGTAAACTACTCGACGCAGGCTGGGGACAAGATGCACTTTCGCAAGTTCTTCAAGTTTCAGGTTCGGAAAAGTTGTCGATCTCTTGCGTGATTCGGAACAACTGAACTATAGTGGCAACGTCCTGTGCAACTTTTTTGTATGGCCAAAATTATAAGGGGACGAAAATGTTCAAGTAGTGTGCTACACTGTACAGGTGCTGTCTACCCCTTGGTACCCGCGTTATCTAAATACCGTAATGCCGGTCTGTTTTGTTTGAGCCCTACTTCGCAAGGTGTCGCCACAAATTCCATCTCTTCATGCTGTCTATCCGCATGATTACAATGAAACTGCAGTACCAGTGTCATATAGCATAATCTTGCTGCTTTCGGTTTTCGTACATTGCCGCAGACTGACCAGTTCTGAGCATCGAAAAATATTGCTTTAATGCACCGTGTAGCACAAACGGATTGGAAACCAAATAGCCACTTCCGCTAAAGTCATAAAAAAAGTTTGAAAATTTTATGGCACAACTAAATGCACTGGTTGCATTTATATCGGGGCACTGGTGGCAACTAAATGTACTGGTTGCATTTAAATGCAATATATGGTAGCCCTCATATGTTTGAGACCAGGGCCCGTATTTTGAGTTTGTGTCATTTTCAAAAGTGTCGTTAGCTCTCTGACCTCAGGTCATTCATTGGTGGAAATGCCAGAACTGGGAGCGGTAATGGCATCAGATTCCTGTCTTTCCGCTAATCACATTATCCGATGTCACGGAGAGAACAACTTTTCTGAAGATGACGCAAACTCAGAATATGGACCCAGAAGCTTGACAAAACCCATGCATTGTTCTAATCTGCTTACTTTCACCTGATCTGTGCATTGCGCCACTGAGTAATAAATGCTCGACTGTCCCGACAGTGTCGTCCTTAAAGAGTCATATTTTTGCTTGCAGGTTTACAAGCCACTTGATGTCAAAACCAAGTTTTACAACGCTGAGTCGGATGAAGTCTATTTGGAGGCGCAGCTACAGAACATCACTTCAACGCCCATCTGCCTTGAGAAAGTGGCTCTTGAGCCGTCATCGCACTTTAATGTGTGCCAGCTCAACACATGCGGAGACAGCCAGAGCGTGTTTGGGTCCGTTAATTTCTTAAACCCTCATGACACGCGGCAGTACCTGTTCAGCCTATCACCCCGGTTGCCACCCTCTGAACCAAGCAGTTTGGCCGTCCAGCCAGACAGACGCCGGAGTGGCATCACGAGCATCGGAAAGCTCGACATTATCTGGCGTTCCGCAATGGGCGAGAGGGGTCGTCTGCAGACATCGCAGCTCGAGCGGATAGCCCCCGGCTACGAGGATATCAAGCTTACAATCGAATCAGCGCCAAGCACTGTCAATTTAGAAGAGCCATTCGAGATTGCCTGTTCTGTGACAAACACATGTCAAAGGGTGATGGACCTTGTCCTTGCGCTGGAAAACGCGCCGTCGTCGGGTCTGCTGTGGCAGGGGACATCAGGACAGAGCCTGGGAAAGCTAGAGCCTCAGGCCACCGTAAACCTAAAGCTGGAAGCAGTGCCCTTCAGAACGGGCCTCCAAGGTGTCTCGGGCATCAAGTTGTCAGACACTTACCTGAAGCAGACTTACGACTACGACGACATTGCATGCGTGTTTGTGTGCGCGAATGGAACAACAGTTTCGTGCTGATTGCGACTTATTCCTATGCTAGTTTCGATTTAGTTGTTTTATATTCGGGGGAGATTCAAACAGCACGCTTATGGGATTATTGTGCATCTATCTATGAACAGTTGTTATAAGTGTAATACATATGTTGCTGTTATGCCGATTTGTATTCATTCTGAGTGCTTATAGTAGCAGTTATTTATGTATTAAAAATTAGTGCAATTACAAAGACATAGGTGATGCAGTCTGATGAAGTTTCACATACCTTTTATGGGCATACGTGTCCCATGTGTGCTGACCGATATTCATAATAAATAATGAGGCACCAAATTGTAGAGTTCTGGTTTTATTGGCTAGAGATATAAGCATGCTTGTAAGACTGGCCGACAAACTTGAACTAGACATATATCTCTCTTCTCTTACAGTAAATCTCTACACTGAAGGGAATGTATCACAAAAAATATACACAAGAATGAGGCATAAAGAAACACTTAGTGACTGCTTCTGTGGAGCAAGGATAACATTTTCCAAACCAAATCAAATGTGGCTTATTGCTCTTGTTTTTGCACAAGCACAGGCAGAACAAAGTGGTAAAAAAATAGCACATTTTAAGTGGAATGATTTTTGAGTGCATTTTTTTGCTGATAATAGTAGCACTGAACAGTATAACCTGTCACAAATGCACAGATAACTTAAGACCACTGCAAGCATGCAACAAATGCTGAATCGAGCTGTTACAGTGCTGTATAGAGTGCCTGTTCAAGCACTCGACTGTTGTGCATTACACATTCTTTGAAGTCATCAACACTTATCCAATTCAAATGTGAACCTAACATCTTTGCTATTTACTGAACCAATGGTTGGTTTACACAGTTCAGTATAGTTGAAACTGCAAGCTACACATTATGTAGCAGTGTAAGTAAAATGCACAGCTTTTATTTAGCCTTAACTGAAGTGAAGCTTCAATCATTTTTTTGCATTCACAGCCAGAAAAAGGGGGGAGGGGGGCATCAGACAGTGCGTATATGTAGACACTGTCTTAAATGCACATGCTTTTCATTTGTGCAATTTTTATAATGATGAATTTCCATATTGTGCTCCAGTTAGCCTTGCCTCATGATACACTGAGAGGATTCGTTATTTAGAAACTAACTTCAAACAGCTAGTGATCGTTTGTCAAATTAGTGATTTGTGCATAAGTGAGATTACCCTGGGTGCAAGAGGGTTCCAGATTTAAACATTAAGTACGCATACACATCTTAAAAGAAACTGCAGTGCCCTTGTCACAGAAGGAGTCTTTAAAGTGTAATGCACTTGTCTGATGGAATAGAAACCTGCAGGTGTTTTCATCTTTAATTAGCGCTTTACTTAGTTACTGCTGTTGACTCAAATGTAGCAATTATTTGTGTCCTGTAGGGTGTAGTTCTCCAGACATCAAAATTAAAGCTCAAGAATGCGCTATCTGGTGCTGTGTAGTTTGATGGCTGAAAGGCTACAGATCCAATCTTCAGCTCATTACAGAAATCGCAGCTCTCCTCTGTTTCCTCAGTATCAGCCGAGACCTTAAGCCTTTCCAGAACATACAATCTTCAAGGACCGTTTGCTGCAACAACAGTGACATTTTTTTTTTCTTTTTCACATACCAGGAAGCGCAGCGATTTTTCACAGTTGGTTCGTGGGCACTATTTGGTGCCAGTCAAGCATGCCATTGCACGAAGGGAGACAGCACAAATGCGGATAAAGTATACTTTTCTCAGCATGCTTGCTATTCCACAAAACAATGCTCTCTCTTGTGCCAACATCAGAGCACAAAAGGTGCGGATAACATGTTGAACAATGAAAGAAAAAGTAGACGAGTGCCATCACTCTGATCACAGAGTTGGAATGATTGCGGTGATCGAAGTTTATAGCCGCGACGAGTTTTGCCACACACTCTTTAGCCTCCTTTGCCTTAGGCTTGACTTTGATCCGGCCTTTGCACAATCGAGCCATCAAGCCAAAAAAAATGAAGGTGCTTTCACACCCAGCTGTCGCTGGCTAAGTAAGCATGCTGAACGTTGTGTGCCGTCACGTGTTGAGGCATTTCTTTGAGATTGGCCGTAGAGTCTCAATCAGCACCGACGATGCCTTCCTCGCCGGCGTTTGGAATGGGGGCGTGCATCACTTTCTTGGTGATTCCTGGACTGGTGCTCAAGAACGGAAAGCTTCCGTTGACCATGACGCCATGTGTAGGTGTGTTCAAGGGTGATGGAAACGGCGAGTTTGTAGGCGACGGTGTCGTTGGGTCAGACCGTGGGGAAAGGTGGCCTCCGGTACGGAGCGTCTTGAGCGCTGAGTGAATTCGGAAGTGCACGAGAGATTCGAGCAAGTAGTCGCGGTAGTTGTTTCTGTTGGTAGATCAAAAGAAAAAGAATTAGCCATTTTCAATGAGAGTATACAACAGAACACTATAGCAGTTATTGGAACGAAAGAAGCAAAGTTGCAGATGCTTCGCCAAATTCATGAATAGCAGTACTCGTAGCTCTCCGAATCTTTCATGCCCACATTTGGTATTATTGCTTGAACCTTTTTGCAATTTCAGTGCTTACTATGCTGATTTCAATCCTATATCAATAGCTTTCCTTTTTATGTATTCCATATCCCAAGCAATGGCCCTTTAACACGTGCAACAATTTGCATTTTTTTCCATCACTTTATCACTGTGTCATTCCTGTACCTTCAATTAAGTGCCAATTACACAGTCCTGGTAAAGGCCAAGACCATGGGATATCTTTCCAGATGATATTTTATTGCGAAAGCAATACTAAGCCAAGTCTAACTGCTAGTCGCTGTGTGCCGTGTCCGTGGTCCCTCATAAAAAGATCAACCTGCCAATGACATTTGAATTCACGTTACCCCTATGCCATAGACAGGAGCTGCCAACTCTGGTCGCTCCTTTCATACAGAAGGGTGATATCAGAATCAGCCTGCCAGAACCGTTTGCATTCTCATTACCCCTACGACACGCAGGCACATAGAGGAATAATGTAGCAGTCAAAAGAAGCTTTCATCGTTGCTTTCGCAATCCAACTAGGGTTAACCAGAGCTAAACCACTATTAATTTTTTCTTTTTTTTGTACTAAATGAAAAAACTTTTCTCGAGACACACGTGGGGACATTAAGTGCACACATTGTATAATATATTTTAGCAACGAATTCGGTACTAATCACTTTGATTTATTTTGCTCTGAAGTCAAGTTCTTTATGCCTATTTTCACCAAATAACAACTGGTCCTGGTGGTAAGAAGTGAGCTGCCAAAGGAAGAATAAGCTGATACTCCCATATATATGACGGGGATAATTGCACATGCTGTAATGAAGATAATTGGCACCTTGTTACAAAACGAACCAAATAAATATATAGAATGCAACTATTAGAGAAGAAAAGGATGTCTTAAATCTGAGTTGCATTTTGCTACAACGTAATCATCATGCAACTGAAAACCACACAAACAGCAATGAAGGCATATTTAACATCAGGTGAAAGGAGAGGGAGGTAGCTGGTGAGCTAGCTGGTGAGCATAGTATATACAACAACAGTTGGAAAATATAAGTAGCAAAAATTTACAATAAACTGCTTAGTCCTTTCTGAATTTCCTAGGTTTGAAAAATATGTTTAAAAAAAGAATACTTTATTTTCACCACTTATTTTCAATCAAGTTTCAGTCTACAGGGAAAAAATGCTGCTTCAGAGGTCTAGGGAGAAATTTACACTTACCTTCTTGGCTCACTATTTGATGCTCATTTTTAACTCTCCTCACTTTTCTCCTTACCTTTGTTGACCTCTCTTCCCTGCTCCTTTGTGCAAGATAACACTTTCTTCTGGTTAGCCTCCCCACCTTTCCATCCCCATCGTTAAAGCTTGCTTCTCTATTTTGATGTGGTGCAAGCACAGGTTGGTAATTACCTGGCCTGGTCCAGCCACTCCTTGGCCTTTGTGTATTGCTGCTGCTGCATTGACAAGAAGCCCAGCTCAGCAGCGGCAAA
Source organism: Amblyomma maculatum (assembly GCF_055883805.1). Taxonomy (NCBI): domain Eukaryota; kingdom Metazoa; phylum Arthropoda; class Arachnida; order Ixodida; family Ixodidae; genus Amblyomma; species Amblyomma maculatum. The sequence goes on along the minus strand of NC_139351.1, from coordinate 111,142,072 downwards.
AGGCAGCAAGTATGTGTCCTCCAGGATCTGGTCTTGGCTGTGGGTGAAAGTGTGGAAGCAGCATAATTACCACATTTTACCAATATACTGAATACTGCAAGTCAAAGGAATAAAGCGTACATGAATAGATGCCTAAAGTACCACTTGCACAAACACTGCAACTATGTGCAAGAAGTATAAACTGACCCTGTGAGAAGACGGAAGATGAACCTCTTCTGCTACTAGCACAAGACCTTCCTAGAGAATTTAACGTATTCCCTATCCTATCCTATCAATCGGCATGTATTTGCTGCCAATACTGCTATGACTGTAAACCAGATTTTGAGCACTGTGATAACGCTAGTGATCTACCTTACTTTGAAAATCATCGTCTTTCAACATTTTATCAAACAAAAAAAAAGCGCTTGCATAAGCATGCAACCTGTGTCTTTCTCAGACAAGGAAATTGTATTTCTTCCCACTAAGAGTGAAACCTTATTTACTCATAATAAGTGTTCTCAGATTAAGTTCTCGATAATTTGTCTTTCTTGCATCTTTTTTTTTTCTGTTATTGTGCTGTTCAGCTGTTCAGCAGAAAGTGTCAGGAAGAAAAAGCATGGCTGTGCATGCCGCCATTTACCCACTTCAGGAAAAAGTGGTTAATGGGATGGTTCTAGCACTAACTAAAAGCACTCCACCCCCAGTTTGAGGGCATTTAGAAACACTGGAACAGTGCTAATTTCAGGGATGTAATGCTTGGGGAAAGCCTACCTATCTCTGATCCACCTTGAGAAGGCCAATTACAATAGCCCTGGCACTTTTAGGTCAATTCGCACTTGTGCCATTAAACACCAATCAAGCTACCATCATTTAAAGCGTAGGGGAAGCTGAACTCACTACTTGAAAACCTCCAAGAAGCACTCCTCGGACTGCAGCGGGTGGCCCATGTAGCGCATACACACACCCTTCAGCAACATCGCCAGACAGTAGTCATCGACGTACCGCTCGTCCATCTCTGTAGCATGGAGGAGAAAAAAGCAGGCACAAATTTAGAACTAGATGTTTGGTCCTTTGGCTGTGAGGCAAGGAAAAGACGTGCAACACGGTATGACCTTTCTCTCGGGAGACTTCGGGCAGGGCGTTCTCAACCAGTCCCAAGATCTGCAGCAGCAGCTTCTCGTTACGCCCGATCATAGGAAAGCTGTTCCACATGTACATGATTTCCTGAAAACAAAGCAAGCTTGAATCCACTGATGACTCAGGGAAGGGACTGTGAGCACCCTGTGGATGTCCATGAAGCTAAGGGCTTCGTCACACTATGGGAGCTCTCAGTTTAATGAAATAATTAGCAGTTACCATGTGCTGAGCAACCACATTGTTGTGTGTATAATCAGTTTCAGCTATGGCAGCTCCGATTCACATCTCTGATATGTCTGCATACACTGAAATAGCCCCAAAACCATTACCTTTAAGGACACACAGTATAGTGAAGCCCTATGTGCACTGGTACAATTTTTCGAAGGTAATCGAGTGCATTGAGGTCATTTCCTGAAGATGCAATATGGAATAGATGAAGCATCATTTCAGTGCCACTTCAGCAGGAAGCTGTACAAGCTTCTACATATGTATATTTTCATTAGTGGTAACTTGGCAAACTATTGCAATCTAGATATGCAACTGAGACATTGCTTCTTGCTCTCTTATGTAGCACAGCATGCATACTATCAAGTGTAGTGTTTAGACTTGACTTACCACGACAGGCAGAGTGAGCCTCTGGCCATTGTCAAAGAACTTTTGAGACTTTTTGACTACAAATTTTTCAATTGGGATTGATTTGCCAGCAATTTTCTGCTTGAGCCCAGGAGCTTGCCTGAAAAGAACAAGTCACAAGCATGACATCGCATTCATATATATTGGCAGCTTTGCCTAAGAAATGAGCCAAATACGGAACTGAACAGAGACCGGCCGACAAAATATTTTAAAGCATGCTTATCGCCAAACGTTTTACAACAGCAGTACTTTTACAACTGCAAATAACACCTTTTGTCAGTCCTTCCTTCATGCTGTCTTGTTATGTACGAAGTGCCCTAGCTAAATGCAACCAAGTTTTTACAAAAGACGGAATGTCTTAAACCAGTAAAATCGACTGACAACTGTTGAGAGTCCTTAGTCTGCAGTGTTTTGTTCCATTCTGAAAAATAAACAACAGTTAAAACTTATTAGGTGCTAGCTTCAAGAACAAGGTGTCAGTTTATTGTAGCTTGTCTCAAAAAACAGCTGGCTGCTATATTTGCACTAGGGTACCTACGCAGCTTTATTTACCAACTGCTGACTTATATTTTCTGACCCTCATCTGGGAAATAACTCTAGAGCAAAGCGAGTTTTGTCCTCTGAGACGTGTCTCACATGGAAGCTTTTTATTGTGCGAGTTATCTTTTTAGGCTGATAGAAATCTTGGGGCATACTCGAGTACCCAGAAGAGTTGGTGTGATACCACTGCTGTATGGACATTGTGCATTGTTTCTAAGTATTAGCCTTTAATTAGATATTAATTATCAGCATTAGTTAGCAGTGCTAATTAGTAGGCCCAAGAAGCAGCCCTCAGATGGTTTTGTTGGCCTAGGATGCTCCTTTTGTTTTAAAAAGCTTACATAGTTACCCTTTATTCGACCCTCGATATATACTGTTTAGTTCTGCTACTGTACTTTCTCCATCTTTAGTTCTCTGTGCTCCGACTCTTGTTTATTTATTTCTTTATCTGTCCATTTGATAACTCATCCAATTATTTATTGACAGCCTCGAGTCTCCTAGTAAGCATTTCTGAAGCATAAACATGACACATCAAGCATAAATAAAGAATACACAATAACATACTAAGGCAAGTGATCAATGTTCTCTGAACATTTTCCTCTGTCCTCAAGTTTCTAAGCAACATTCTTTCCATGAACAATTCTGAGCCCTCCTTAAAAACGAAATGAGGAGTTATTCGCATGTTTTATAGACTGAGGCACCGCCACATGGTGAAAAGTGTCTCTGTCTCCGTGATGATCGGCTGTAGCAGCAGCGACCGGCGATGGCTTTCGGCATTCTTTCTCTAGTTATGTGCGGTGCTTGTAAGTATTTTCCAATTGATTTACCAGCCAGATTACCATCAGAGTTACTTCGTTAGTGAGAGGAACCTTAATTCTGACAAAAAAAAAAGTATTTTGCTTCATAAGGAAACAATCTATCGATCGAGTCGTTAGCGATGCATAGACTTTGGTTGAGTGCGAAGTTTTATGAGTGGCGAGTGGTGAGCGTTTGTATTAACCTCATGGCGTCATGACTCAACCTTTTGTATTAAATTGTGCAACTTCAGCGTTCAGGATGACAAAGGGGGAACAGTATAATTGAAAAAGAGATTGTTCTAACACAGAGTATGTATAAGCAAACTTTGCTTAGAGAGCGAAATATGTTCTGCTGAAAACGGTATACGCTCCACTGCTTTCTTTTTATAAATCATAGAAGTCACTGCCCACTGTGTAGATTTATTATTTGGTAAGGAACATCTCGTCTTCATTCACCACAACATTTTCACTAGAGCTTTGTTCGGACAATATTATGCCTTGCGCTTTTATTGGGAGGTTCAAGCTCGACGAGATGACTGCGCACATTCACCTTTCTTTCCCAAATATTATTTGAAGTGGTCAGCAATTATAAATAAAGCCGATTACATCGGGATCGAACATCCACGAGGTTCGCTGCGCTAACAGCTTACATCTGCAAATTCTTAATTAGTTTGAGCGTTGGCGAAAACAGTATGTGCGTGCATTTAAAAGTTACATACTGCATTTTTTAATGTGTTACATCAGCTTGCGTTCATACAGCTGGTAGCTGGAAATACAAGTAAATGATAAATTTCATTTTGAAGGAAAATTGATTAGCGAAGTTGACCTTGGACCGTAGTCAGTGCCGCGGATCCCGGCCTGACTTTTGTTGTAGTAATCACGTGAAAACCTGCGGATTGAACCTTATATGCCAAAGTTGCGGTGAACCTCACAGTGGGGAAAGGGAGCTGCGAATTTCGGTCATCAGTTGACGCTCACTAACATCGCACACTATGCTTGTCTGTTAAATGCGAGGTCGGCGTGGCTGAAAAAAAAAAAAAACAATGTTGCTCCATCCTGAGCCGCACAACATTTATAATAACAGAGTAGCGCTACAGGTAATTGCAATATTCATTAAATAAAACATCAAGGTGGGAGCAAGGTCTTTGTACCGCTCGACCGCGATTATCCTACGCTGCAATATTTTGTGTATCCGGCTTTTGCACTAAATTTACTTCCTTCACGCACTTTCGGTTTCGTCGAGTAGTGGGGCACATTGGTATATTGTCAGTGCCTTCGATGCGCACCACAAATATAAAAAAATAAATGCACAGGCATTTCATACCAAGCCAGAAAAACCTTTCAAAAATGGATGCGTGGGAGCTGTGAGGCAGCCGCGATCATCCAGTTGCCCGCCATATTGTATGCCTGGTGGCGCCCTCTATAGGCCGTGAAACACGCGAATATGCAGCCCTACCTGAGCAGGTTAGCAATCTCTTCCATGAGTTCAGTGTTGCCTTCTTTGTACTTGGCATAGAGGCAGGAGGCCTGGATGTAGACATAGGTGGCCTTCGACCACCGGCAACCCTTGCGCAAGATGTCCGCTGTTTCGATGGCTCGGTCCCAGTCACACCTAAAGCTGTTTGCAGTTTTGTTCACAGAAGAGTTAGTACAACTGCTCCATTATCATGTGTTCCACAAAGACGTGAGATGCGACTGACTCACTGACATATTCCCCTTAGTAACCAGCGAAAAACATGTAGACTACTTTATTGAGTTTACAAGGTATAAGAGTTCTGTAGTCCGGTCCAATACACAGAGGCCAAACTTAACAAGATGTATGCTTAGCCGCAAGACATTAATATGCCGAGTGTATCGCACAGCTCTATTTCGCACCTGCATAAACATCGAGAACTTTAGATGACATAAACATTTCATTCACCACATGGTGGACTTGCTTGATTTATAACTGAATATAGAAATTGCTTTCTTGAACACCATGGCAAAAAAAAGAAATCAGTATATACCGAATTCCATAATAAAGCACTTTTTACCAGCCCCTGCCATATGTGATCATTTCAAAATAGTGTGAAATTTTCATAGTCACAGAACACATAACACTTACCAATGACACCACAGCAACTCCCAGTAGCAAATATAATGGAATGGAATCCACTCATTTTGTGCTTCAATAGCTTCATAATACTGGTTTATCGCCTGCAAAGAAAAGACGACCATTAGATCTTGACATAAGGCTCTTCAGCAATACACCTACAGCTCAGGTAATAAACACTCCAGTATGGTACTTATGACTAACCACAAAATTCAAGGCTGCATGGACCATCTCATATACTGCATAGACAACTGTGTACGCTGTGACTTTGCAGCTCTTTCTGGAATCGTGTCACAGCTAGCAGCGATTTCTTTGTTTGAGTAACTTTACGCTGTGTCAGCTTTACAAATGAGTTTTCAGTGTAAAAAAAAAAGTTATGCGATCACCCGCTTTTTCAAGTACTCATTTAAAGGAACATAGCAACTTTTTGTTGCATTCTTCTTCTTGTTATTGATGCACGAGACATTACTGTACATGGATCACTTTTGCCTACAACTGTTAAATGATTTATAATCAAATTTCTTTTCTCATGAAATTTCATCACCAGTTAGGTCATCATGGTCATATTTGGCGTCATCGTGACGTCAGTTCCTGTTATTAGATATGGCCGGAGATGATTTCCGGAGAATGTGACGTCACACAGTTCCTGTGGCTATATCGTTGTCTGCATTATTTCAACGCAATTTCGACATTTCTTACTACAGGGTCTTGAATATTTGGGGGCTGGGATTTAAAAAGTTCCTATGCAAAATCTACTGCCCCATTCGAGCTGAAATAACTTTCACAAAGTAGCAAAATATCGTCTACGTTATCTGATAAGTGATCAACATCGGTACTTGCCTAGATTTTCCGAAATCGAGAAAAAGACTGCTCTCGGCGGCGTGCACAATTTTCGCAGAAGAGTGTCGAAAAGCTATTTTAACATGATGCGTCATCTGTCGGGTAGCGAGGCAAGCGCGCCAACGTAGACGATATTTTGCTACTTTGTGAACGTTATTTCAGCTGGAATGGGGTAGTAGATTTTGCATAGGAATTTTTTAAATCCCAGCCCCCAATTATTCAAGACCCTGTATGATTAATTAACTAATTATTCTACAGTCATCAAACTTGGCTTCTAGGTTAATTTTTTCTTGTCTATTTGATGCAACCGTTCTTTTTCTCCTATCTTTATTAGTTCCCACTTAACAAAACTGTTACGGAATGCCGGAAGGATGGAGACACAATCGTGGCCGCGAGCATGAGCCAATTAAAGGCATTCGCCTTAAAAAGTATTCGTTGGTGTTCTGCATTGCACACCTGACCTCATGACTTCTCTAAGTCTTGCATAAATGCATTTGTGCAAGAGCAAATTTCTTTCAAGAGGATTTCAGACAGTGCCTGAAAGTGCTAGGATCAGTGAGTTTGTGCTCAGTGTAAACCTGGTGTGATAATATTAGTTTTTATAAGAATGTCCGTGAAAACTGAACAAAGTGACTTACATTTTCTATCTGGCCTTTGACCTGGTGCATCCTTGCATTGAAAAACAAGCTGAGTACACCCTGAAAGGAAAGTAACTTTATCAAGAAGGGGCCATCACAGTCATTCGGCACAAAAGTACAAATTCAGAATCAAATAATCCTCTGGTCAAACTTGTTCGGGTAAACCAAAAGAAAGAAGCAATTAGTTGTGCCCAACTCACCTTTGGATATTTATGTAGAAGTCCTTTCACTAGCCTCTCTGACAGTTCGAGATCTCCATCACCAAGTCCTGCAATGGAACACATGAACAATAAGCCTTGCTTGCCAAAGGACTATAAAACTTTCATTTGTGAGCCGCACACAGATAAGGCACATTTCTGTTATTCAAAGAGCACAGATATGAAAGAGACAAAAACATTTACTGTAACTAGCTGCCTCAATTTCCTTCTGTTCTGTAAAGATCAAGCCGAGTACTAAGTGCGAGTACAGCTCAACCCAGATAAATGGAACCCAGATATTTCAAATAACTGGTTGTACCAGACATACAGAATTATACAGAAAATAATCAAACATCTACTACTGCTACTTGTTCCATCACATCAAACTGTGTGGTGTTACCCTGCCAAGTGGCATTAATTCCCCAAACAATATTCTTTGACCAGTTTTCATGTTTAGAGACACATCAGCCTTAGGCACAAGCTGTTAAGGTTGCAGCCATGGAACCGTGTAATGAAGTGAGCGTGGGTCTACTTGAGGGTGGCACTTGGTCTCTTGTACTCATTTTGATCAACTCTTTTGCCGTGCATTAAAGCCAACTTGACCAATGGCTACCAGCAGCCCTTGCCTCCTATGGCCTTGCTGCTGAAAGCCTCACCTTCACTGGATCTTAATTTTAATGATGAATTATTGTACTTATAGTGTTCTGGTAATGGTACCTCTAGGGTACTTATAGTGTGATTATAGGGCACTTACCATCTTATGATGTCAGCTTCCACACAGATGCGGAACAGGTTAGATTCTCCTAACTAGTGGTGCTCCGCTAGTATGTCAGCAGGTGGCCTGTTGCTGAAGTGAGCCACTAACATGACTGCATTGTATTCTTACTTTGAGGTTACACATAAGCTTATACATTGTTATTTTCATACATCAAATTCTCAATATATCGAACCACTTAGAGATCCCCTATGAGTTCAGTATATATCTTGGTTCAAACCCAAGGTTCAACTGCACAAGCTTTCTATACTGTTAGTGTATAATTTGCGCAACATTTATTGCTTTTCACATGCTTTGACAGCATAAATTACTGCAATGTGTCCCCCACAACGTGATGGTCTTAACTATGCTGTATACACAAACACATGTGATTCTCACCTAGGATGTAGAGGACAAACGTGTGATATGCCACAAGCACAATACTGCACAAAGGCCCACGGAGGTAGTCTTGCATCATGCAGCCTTCTTCTAGTTCTCGCAACCCCAGCACCTGTGATGTAATATTTTTGAGCGACAACTGTGAAGTCTTACAAAATGTAGGGTCAATAAGGTGATTTTTTTTACAATTGCAGTTATTCCCACAATAATGTGCTTTATGCAACCCAATGTTAATGGTTTCTTGATAAGCCCAATGCCAACTGTAATATGCTAGAACATGCTTAAAATCATTCCAAATGGTTCCAACTGTGTTTCACTTTGTAACTCTTAGATACTAAGCTGACCTACAGCAAATAAAAAGATATGAAGATATAAAGACAAAAAAAAAATTTAAGTGTTGCAATAATGAAGTGTGAAACTATAATTCTTTATGGTTAGTTTTTTTTTTTTGGCATATGCTCCAATTGTCAACATTGAAATATTTTTTTTTTTTTTATTTTTCAAAATTGGTCTGAACATTTGGCACAGGTAACAAACATTTCAAGGCAAATTTTTTGAATGGTTATTGACATGTGTCCCCTTCTTTTTTTAATCCTTGCCACAATATTACAGACATAGTTTATCTTGTGTATATTCTAAAATATAAGGCTCATAGCAACACAGTAAGCTCTATTTTCTCCCAGTAAGTATTGCCACTGACTTTGAACACTTTTTAGGATTGGCTATCTAATAAATGATTCGAAAAACATGTAGTCCTAGACCTACTTGATCCACTAAAGTACAGCGATCAAACTTTGTTGGTCATTTAGGCTGCAGTACACTTTGTTACGGGTAAAAAAACCCACCTTGTTTCCGGAGAATCCTATGAACTCCAAGAGCTTCAAGATCCGTGTTGGGAGTTGAGATATCAGCTGGAATCAAATGATAAAATGCAGCTTTACCTTCCTGTCCTCCACACCTGTGCCTCATCACCAAACCAATTCTAACATTGTTGATAATGCCAATAATATGGTGATAGCAGCTGCAGAATTCATGCCACTTCCACGATTTCTGTAAAATTAACAGAGAAACCGTATCTCACCAAGTTAAATGCTCCGACGCCCAGGTGAACACCGCTTTCGAAGTGTTCCTTCTCTTTTGAACTCTCCCAGTTCCTTGTTGCCAGCATTTGCATGCATTCTCTGCAAAAATAGAAGCAAGTTCATATTTATACCCAACTGTCCGAATCTAAGCTACAACCAGCTTTTCTCGCTCTTAAGGCAATGAGCAACAGTGGCTTGCATGAACGGTTGTCATGCTTAAACCTCTTTTCCAGCCCCTGAAGGAGGAGGAGGAGGAAGATGAGGAGGAAAGGCAGGGAGGTTAACCGCAGCCCCTGAAGCTACTATACAAATAAACCCTGTAGAACAGAACAGGTCTCATTTACTTTGTTCAAACAGCATGGAGCTGCATAGCTAATAAATATTAGTTTTCGCATCCTCCGTAATTTTGGTTGCGAGGTTAAATGATCCGAAATGGTGCCTTTTTATTCAACTGAGAAAGCGCATATCATCATATTGCTGCGTTAAGCCCCAACTCCAAACACACACGCGTCATGCGCTGCCGCGCCAACGTCGTCGCGCGCGTCAGCCGAAGCCGGTCTGCGCATGCGCAAGGCACCTGACGCGAGCATCGAGAGCGCTGACGCTCTGATCTGTCCCTGCCAGATATTTGCCGCGTGATCGAGCGCGCTACACCCATAGGAAACTAGAGAGGGGTTTACAACGATAGGAAGGGACCGTGGCTGTCCCCTACGTTTTTCTTCTTGTCCTGAAGTCCACTTAGCTCCCCCTGCTCCTTTTCTTCGCAGACTGGGTGCCTTTCAGCTCTCTCCTGCTCTTTTCTTCACTGTTTGCAATTTTCGCAGTCAGCGCAAGAGGGTGAGGGAGCTAGTATCAGGCACATGAAGAGGCATTCCCTTTTTGCGACGCCTGCCGTGACGTGACGCCGGCGTTGGCATCGCGGCGCGTAGAAAGTGCTTTGGAGCCCCCCTTTAGATGCATCTGCGCTCGCACGGTGAAGTGATCTGCGCTCGCACGTACGGTACTAGCTGAAGCAAGCCAATTTGTGCTGTAATGCTGCAAGCCAAACAAATTCGTCCCTGTAAAATTTCGAAAGTCTGTGGCATTTATAATTATGTGCTAATGCTCCGCGAGGATACCGGAGAAACACGCCCGTAGTGTAGCGACGCCCAACTAAGCGAAAGTGATGTTAAAGAAAATCAAATTTCCAGGCCGCTCCGAAAATTTAATGAGGCGTGCATGGGAATTGCAGGTTGAGCACGCACGAAAATAGCTGGGCACAAGAAGTGCCAACGGCCGAGGAGGCCGTTCCCCGACCACCGCAGAACCCCAAGCGTGCTTTCCCGCACTATCAGGCTTAGTGCGGAGAAGCCGCACTGCCACGTCAAGTGCGCGAGCGGTTTCTGTTTACAGCATTTACAATTCAAGAAACGCAGTTTTCCTCCAGAAATGGCCACTCCCGGCACCCATTTTGACTGTGCCGCCCTTGTAAGCTGAATATTTGAACGGCGCACGTTCTTGTAGGGGCGTTAAGAAGAATTTGTATCATGTAGTGAAATGCACATATTTTTGTTCTGTCTGTCTGTCTGTCTGTCTGTCTGTCTGTCTCTGTGTGTGTGTGTGTGTGTGTGTGTGTGTGTGTGTGTGTGTGTGTGTGTGTGTGTGTGTGTGTGTGTGTGTGTGTGTGTGTGTGTGTGTGTGTGTGTGTGTGTGTGTGTGTGTGTGTGTGTGTGTGTGTGTGTGTGTGTGTGTGTGTGTGTGTGTGTGTGTGTGTGTGTGTGTGTGTGTGTGTGTGTGTGTGTGTGTGTGTGTGTGTGTGTGTGTGTGTGTGTGTGTGTGTGTGTGTGTGTGTGTGTGTGTGTGTGTGTGTGTGTGTGTGTGTGTGTGTGTGTGTGTGTGTGTGTGTGTGTGTGTGTGTGTGTGTGTGTGTGTGTGTGTGTGTGTGTGTGTGTGTGTGTGTGTGTGTGTGTGTGTGTGTGTGTGTGTGTGTGTGTGTGTGTGTGTGTGTGTGTGTGTGTGTGTGTGTGTGTGTGTGTGTGTGTGTGTGTGTGTGTGTGTGTGTGTGTGTGTGTGTGTGTGTGTGTGTGTGTGTGTGTGTGTGTGTGTGTGTGTGTGTGTGTGTGTGTGTGTGTGTGTGTGTGTGTGTGCGTGCGCGCGCGCGCGCGCGCGCGCGCGTGTGTGCGTAGAATAAGTTCCGAAGGTCACCGTTCTAATTTTTCCCCGAACTCCAGAGTTCCTCTTTCTTATTCAATAATCTCGGAATCAGGAGATATCTGGTGGTGCTGGCGACCTAAGTGGGAATTCTATATACAGTGTTGACTTGCAAAGCTCGCAATACCCCGAGTTATTTATTGATTGTGCAACGCATCCGCAGGGCCGTTTTATGCATTTCTTTTTTTTTTTTTTTGATAGAGAGAACATAGCGTGACCCGTCACCGTGACCCGTCACCGTGACCCGTCACCCGTCAGAAGCGCCCGGTACACCGCTACAGTGTACCGGGCGCTTCTCTTTCCGCGGTACTAAACATGCCGCACGGGACTATACCCTGGCTGACACGTGTTATGCTAAATGTCTCTAATGCTATTTCTACCCAATTCTAGTATTCAGCTCGCCCTGAGAAACGTTATATTGTTTGGCTTGGCGCTAAAAAAACCGCGATACTTTGATGCCGGAAATGACGTAGCTGACTAGTTTGGAAACGCGGAAAGTATAAATGCTGGTGAAAATTTTCAAAGCGCCTTTTGAGAATTAAAAAGAAAAAAGCGCAGGATACGCTAATGAGAGCTTCATGAAAATTAACTTAGCGCTTCAGAAGTAAAGTCGCGTCGTGTAATTATCTTAACTGGACACTGCTGCATGGGACTTATTTTTGACAGCTTCCCAACTTCCCTTCACAAATACTCGTGTGTGTGCTTGCTCAGCGCGTCCACTTGCACGCACTTAGCCGCTTTCTCACGTCTCTGTTTTTAACGCGCTGTGAAGAAGCACAAATGCTTAGCGTATCTGAACAGTGCATAAAAACGTAGTGACAAGAGGTAGGGAGGTGGCTCACTTGTAGGACTGGTAACAAGACCGGATCTTGAGTCCGCCCTTGATAAAGGTCACCAGGCTCTGGTCTTCGACGAAGGTCAGAATGGCGTTCTCCAGAAGGCACTCGGCGTAGCACAGCTCGGCGTGGATCTCCTCTGAAAACGTCACCAGAGAGCGCAAGCTCGTCTTGTGCACAACTCTTTCATCACACCCCTGTTAAAGATGCCCGTAGCTATCATCATCATCATCATCATCATCATCATCATCATCATCAGCCTGATTATACCCACTGCAGGGCGAAGGCCTCTCCCATATTTCTCCACTTAACCCGGTAAGTGGAGAAATATGGGAGAGGCCCGTAGCTATGCTGTAAGGTTAATACGCACCAATATGCTGAACTCTGACTGGCGTAAAACTCGGTAGGTTAGCAGATTGTCGCGACGTCAGTAACATTCAGACATGCTCCTAATACGCCGCTCAAACCAGGGCTGTCGTGGAAGAATGCAGGTTCGTTTAATTACACGTTTTCTAAGCAACCCTGGGGCAGTTCATCTGAATGCCCCAAGTGGCGTGACACTGCGGGATATATGTCCTTTTTTTTTTTTACGTAATACGGATACAAGAACAAATTGGCAGGCATAAAGCGTGCCAAAATATTTCTCTGCACCTGTTACTGTTTGTGCAAAAAACAAAACAAAAACGAGCAACAAATATCCGACAGCAGGGTGTCATCAACTGTCTCCCCTGCTCTCACGCTTTGCGTTTTCTGCGCATTGCGTCTAATGTGGCTGCTAGCACCGCTGGATCATCGCGCCTTTTTCCGCATCGGCGTCTTGCTCTTTCCGCAGTCCATGTCGCCTCAGCAGCTGTCGCAGTTCAGCACGCTGGGCTGTCACAACTTCTTTACGGGGACTCGGGGAGCATCCATCGCAAAGAAAAGCTCGGGTTCGAGGATCGCCACATAGATGGCTCTATCCTCCTCGCACTTTTCCTCACACGGAACATCAGCTTGAGCGCTTTCGTCAGATAATGCTGAAGAAAAAAGCAGCTTTTTTTTTTCTCAAGGGACCCCCAGGTGTCGATCGGTGCTTGGACCTACTACAGCGGGACGACGCGGGATATGGCATATGAGAGGTTCAATACGCATTAATGGGATTAACCGCGGCGTCCTCAGAATCCGTCGACGCCTGAGGGACTGAAGGGCATCCTGTGAGGGCATCTGTCGCTGTTTCTTTTTTTCTTTTTCTCTCGAGTTGTATAAGGCTATAGTTGACTTCCACTCCACCAGCGGCGCTGGGGTGGCGGTTTTTGGATTTACACGGACGGCTTGCCATTAATGGACCCTGTGGAATGCATACGCAGGGGTTCCATGTAGCCGCGTATGGGACATATAGAAGCAACATATGGGGCTAATAGAAGCGATGGATACATGCAGCCCTTGCAGCAGGTATAATCGTAGTGCCCTGACGTGTCGTTCGGACACCCGCATGTGCATATAACTCACGCATTGTGTAGGTGTTGTAGTCCGGCCGGAGCAGCATCCGAGCCACGGCCGAAGTCCTGCGGCGCATCCGGTTGCAGACGTCCACGCCCTGCCGGATGGCCTCCTGTGCACTCTTGATGTCACTCTGCACACAGCACACAGCGGGGGTTACACGTGTCCGTGAGCGGCAATAATAGCTAAAGATACAGAGCAACGCGGTCAGATATGGTGTACATCTGCATGCCCCTCGCGCAGCACAGTGCACTTGTTTCCTTCGCGCACAGCATGATTTGCGTGTCGTTTGCGAAAGAGTTACGCTTTTTTAGTGGCGTAGTGTAGTCCTAACTTAATTACTACGCATTTACTCGCCTCTCAGTTGGAGACATCCTGGTGTACTCTTGCAGACCTTATTGTTTGGTCAGTTTTAGAGCGTTAGCTCTACCGCGTTCATTTGAGAGTCTCGCGTTATGACTGGATCGATCCTTGATTTGGATGTAACGAACACGTGACCTCGGTTATAGCGAAGATGCATGCGTACTAACTCGGGTTGCTCTTTTTTGAAGTGAGAAAGTGGAATAAGAACTAACATTCCAGCGCTTTCGGATACTTAGTCAGGCACGCTAGCCTAGGTGTCCTACGAAAAAGTATGTGATCTCGGATATACCGAACGCGCAACCTCGGTTATAACGAAGTTTCATGCCACGTGACTTCGGATATAACGAATGTGTGACCTCGCGGTAATAAAGAAGATGCATGTATCTTCTTCAGTACCCAGGTCAGCTAACGCTCAATATTCATGTGCGGCAGCGTGTAACTGCTCACTTTTTATTATTATTATTATTTCCAATCTGTTACTCAACTCCTGTCTCACTCGCAATTTCTAATTCCTTTTTTTCGTTCCTGATTTCTTTTCCGAGACGCCATTTTCACTTTGTCAGACACTCAAGCTCAGATGCTTAGCTTGGATTGCCTCAAGAACAGCGCGGAGATGAGGGGTAAGGGCGGCTTACCATGTCTATGGTGAGAACAGCTTGCATGAACATGATGGTAGACTGCCCCAGGGCATGGTACATGCTTTCGTGGGCTCTGCGTTGAGGATTGAAGAGAGGGCAAATGAAAAATCCGTGCAAGAGACAAGCGCCGAAGAGGAAGAGGAGAAAGAGGAGAGCAGGAGCTAGGAACTCACCTGGGCTTCATGCGCTTAAGCGCCTCGCCGAACTGGTTGCTCAGCAGCAGGTCCAGGGCGTGCGTCGCCTCCTCGGCCTCCAGCTCCACGTTGAGGCTGTCCGCCGACCGCGCCTCGATCCTGTAAGGTGCACAGTGCGTGTTAGTTGGCGACGGTTGTGTGTAAAGGAACCAGCCTAACCAAGACGAGCTAATCGAACAACTGAAACCCACCGCAGACCGGGCCGCATCGGAGAGTCCGATCGGTCGATGGATTGATCGCATTGAATCTTTCAATCGCTCAAAAAAGCCTAGCCAGCCAATAGCGAAGCAACGACAACAGTATGACTGATTTGTGACCAACATCGGCGGGCAACGACACGCTCGAGACCTCTTCAGGTGTTTAACACGGGAGTCCGCAAACGACGAAGGCGTTAAGTGTAGAAGCGAACTTAAAAATATGTTTCCATCGGTTAGCGTTGATTTACATTCTCCCTGCATTTTTATTTCTATTAAAGGAGCAACGCATTTCAATCCAAACAAGAATTTCGCCGAGGCGACCACACGCATAGTAGGCGCATTCCAAAACAATAAAACAGTCATTCATACCGACTGGCGCAAAATTTCGGGGTAGAGGTACCCTCGGCGGCATCGAGCTGGTGGCTTCTCCTTGTCTCTCGCGTAGATCCAGAGATAGCGGAAAAAAATCCAAACAGCATTCTGGACATATCCTTTTGCCGCCCCGTGAAGTCAAATGTAACTCTATCTTTTCTTATCTCTCTCTTCTCTCCTCCCGAGTAAATCGAACCATATAACTAATGATTTCAGCTGTTCACAACAGTCCTTGCGATGCGGCTTCTCGCCACGGCGACCAACTCCGTTCTCTCCTCTCGTCTTGACTGGCAGTGCCCTCAACACGCTCTCGGGCCTTGTTCCTCAACTCGAAGAAACGAAAATAAAATAAAAAAATACATGCATTCCTCGGGTACGATCCTCGATACTAGACGCCAGCTGAAGCCCCTCTATTGTTCGCTAGCACCTGGTCGTCAGAAAATGTCATGGAGGAGCTTCAACGTCAAGAAGCTGCCCTCACTCATAGCCTCGTGGAGACCCTTCCCTTCTTCTCTTGTAGCAACCTCCTCGGTTAGAACCTTCTCCCCCCTCTTTCTCCCTACTGGGCGGATGTCCAATGCACTCGCATGAAAAGAACGTGACCACGCTGACGGAACCATTGTGCAGGACCGAGAGAAATCCGTGGAAAAAAAAAAAAAAAAAGTTTTTACTTTAGTCACGGCACAGACAGAACACGCGGAGAAATGTTACTCGCTCATTCGAAATGCACGGTTTCGGTTCAGTGACCCGTAGAAACTCAGCCCGAGTCGCATCTTGATAAAGAACTGAGTGCGTTTGGAAACATCGTGTTTTGTTGCAAGAACTTGGTTGGCCTTAATTGCGACACTTATGTTCGCATATCCAACCAGACAGACGACAGTACTCCGTCAGATATATGTCGTAATGCTCTCAAGAGTAGAGCCTTCATTGTGTATGCGTGAATTTTAGTGTGTCATATGTAAATAGCGTATGTAAATAGCGTTTGTGAGATTTCGTTTTCGTGAAATGCAATGTGTCAAGACCAGGCAATGAGGAAGAAAAAAAATCCGGGGCGAGGCGCAGTTGGTAAAGCGCTGGACTGGGGATCCAAGGGATGGAGGTTCGATTCCCGGTGAAGGTAAGGTTTATTTATTTATTTTTAACTCTCGCCCTCGAAAGCGTGACACCGCTGTTAATTAATTAAATTAATTAATTTATAGGAAGGGAAAGGCGCGGTAGCTGTCTCACATGTTTTCTGTGGACACCACAACCGCGCCGTAAGGGAAGGGAGGAAGGTGGGAGTGAAGGTGGAAAGAGAGAAAGAGGAGCCGTAGTGGAGGGCTACGGAGTAATTTCGACCCCCTGGGGATCTTTAACGTGCGCTGACATCGCACAGCACACGGACGCCTCTTCGTTTCGCCTCCGTCGAAACGCAGCCGCCGAGGTCGGGTTCGAGCCCGGGTACTCAGGCACTGTAGTCGGGCGTCTTACCACTGCGCCACACCGGCGGGGCACACCGCTGTTACAAACTTCTGCTGACAACCTTTTGTCGACAATGAGGCATTAAAGGCTTTCGCCTTAAAAACACGGGTGCCCCCCCCCCCCCCCCCCCTTCCCCCTACCTCTCGGCCGCCAATGCCAACGAGTTCTCGCTGATTAGTGAGAGCTAGGGCGGTAAGCTTAGCTTTACTCACATTTGTTTTTAATGCGTAGCATTACTTGGTTCATGTGGTGTCGTATGCGTTTGTAGATAATGTGCTAAGACACTGGACTACTAAACAGGAGTTTACGGATTCGAACCAGACCGCATGCGGCTGCGTTTCGATAGACGCGAAAAGGATAGGCGTCCGTGTGCTGTGCGATGTCAGTGCACCTTAAAGATCCCCAGCAGGCCAAATTACTCCGCAGCCCTCCAATACAGAACTTTTCTCTTTCCACTTTCACTCCCACTTTTCTCCCTTCCTTCATGGCGCGGTTCAGGCGTCCACAGAACAAATATGACGATACTGCGGTTTTCCTTTCTTGTCAACAATTAACATTGCAATGCGCCTGCAGAGGCTGTGTAGCTAATGCTGATTATAACAGCCAAGAGTGTTATATCCTGGCTAGGTTATGACCAGTATATTGCATTGCAGTAATTGTGGGTCTTAAATAATTACCGGTAATTAGTTAATTGCGTTTATATGTCGCATTATGCTACATCATCACCATATATCATCGGATATATACGGCTTATTCCGGGTGTATAACTGCACTTGACTAATTGTAGGCCTTAGCTATGAATCGTTATATAGTCATTTATTATTAAAACTTGAACTTTACAAAAGGTCGTCATATATCGATCTTTAGATAGTTTGTGCCCAGTATAATTGCACTAGCCCGATTGCATGTCTTAATTGCCGTTACTAGTTACTTGTGATTAAAACTGGATTTTATGCTTCTGCATAAGCCATATATAGTTGTCTGGATACTAGCTAATTACTGTTAATTGTGATTAACACTCGAACTTTAAGCTACAAAACAAGTCACGTGTTTAAAAGGTTGCGACAAGTAGAATCCAAAATAAACCACGCAGAAACCGTGTAAGACCGAGCTAACACTTATCTAACTCGGTTGAAAAAAAAAGATCACTTACACGCACAGGTACGCACGCAGGCACACGCACACGCACAGGCACGCGCGTGTGCGTGTGCGTGTGTGTGTGTGTGTGTGTGTGCGTGCGTGCGTGCGTGCGTGCGCGCGTGATTAAAAGGGATTATCGCTTTCCAGCGCGCCCCAACTGCCAGTGCCCCGTAGAAATTTATAAATTCCCCCTAACTTAAATTCCTGGGGAGCCTCTGTATGTTCCTGTGTGCGTGCACAAGAGCGCACAACGCTTGCATCTACGCATGTCACTTGTACCTCTGCCATTAGAATGTGAAGCACGTACACCCCGTAAACATGTACAGTCACCATTAAAAAAAGAATGCCTCCTTCCCCGCCAAGCAACTGCCTCGTCGTGACTGTGCAGTGCTCGCAACAGTTGAAGCCCCTTTTTCGTCAGTGGTGCAGAACATATGCATAATATTACCAAAAGCAGAGCTGAGAGAGCAAGAACGGGGCCTAACTTATTATGCACGCTGCCTTTGAAGTGCAGAATTCTTTACAGTACGGAATAAACTGAAAAGCAGCATCGTCTTGTATGTGTCCAGTTTCTACCGTATTCAGCACGTCAAAAGCAGCAGCGCCGTATAAACCATGCCGGAAATAATAACAAACCGATATCCCGATCATATTGTGGTTTTTCTTTTGGACCCGAAAGTAATTAGCGCAGGAATAAACTCCAATAAAGCTACATCAGCAGGAAGTTAGGTGGGCGGATGAGGTTAAGTTCGCAGGGGTCAAGTGGATGCAGCTAGCACAGAACCGGGTTAATTGGAGAAATATGGGAGAGGCCTTCGCCCTGCAGTGGGTATAGTCAGGCTGATGATGATGATGAAAGCTACATCTGATCCAGTTAATTATCGACGTAATGTAAGCAAGCTAAATTCTGGCGCGTGTTGCAAGAACCAAAACATGACTCGCAAATTTTTCAGTAATAAACAATACCAGAAATTGAAAAAAACAACAACAAAAAACTGGGAATTCGAACGCTTCACGTTAAAAACACTGCGGAAATATTCAAAAGAAAAAAAAAAGAAGAAGCAGATGCCAACGTTTCGAAATGTTTGCACGCGATCGATATATGCACGTGCTCGCGATGGTGGCTCACCTTGGACTGGAGACGTCGAGTGCATCCTCGAAAACCTGCACAAAAGAAAAGCGACAGAAAACGTTAGACAACAGGTCCCGCAAGACAATACGCACATGCACGCACACTGATATCGAGCTATTTAACCATGTGCAGCACCATCACAGATAGCTAGGTACTGCTCTACTATCCACATTTTTTCATAATTCAGCTATTCACAATAACGAGAGTGCACCACCCGTTCGCTTTCGAAAATTAACGTACACTCATAAAACCTTTTCTGCATAGCGGGAAAAATTGCGAGTCTTCCGGATAAGAAGCACTAAAATTCAGGACCTGAGCTCCATTATTCGCATCATAAGTGGTGGTAGACACCAATATCAGTTGACGACAGAACGTGTAAAAGACAGCATCGCACATTAAACGCCGTACTTCATTATCAGACGTAAAAAAGGAGCCAGCTGGCAATCCCAGCAACAGCCATACGTAAACTAAAGCGATTACTTGCCGCAGAGCCTCCATGCTCAGTTTATTCTTAGCTACACGCTGTGTCCCCCGCGTCGCGCCGTGCAAAATGCTGCGAACTGCGAAGTGTGAAATACTACATACGAGGGAGGTAGATGGGGACGCGTACGGAGGGCGCGCTGGGAGGGAACGATAAATTGTGCGCACTAACACGAGGATCAAAAAAAAAAAGAATAAAAGAAAGAAAAGAAAAGGAAAAATACGTCCGTCCGTGCGCTTTGTGAGTGCCACGGGGGAAAGGAAAAACGAACAGGTGCGACTGCTCGCGATGGGGGTGGCTAGGGAGGCATGAGGGAGGGAAGCAGGTAGGTGTGACTTGATATCCGGTTTTGTCAGAGCTTTCACATGAGCCCGCTAGGTGCGGCGATTTGAGAAATATTCATTAAAATACTTTCCGCTCATTTCTGTTCATAAAGTGGATTGTTTTGGTCACTCCCAATGCGATAGCTACCATCTGCACTGGAAATCTCGGCGGCATTTTTTTTTTTATTCAGTATACCTTTAAAGTTGTGGCTCGGTATTTTAGACATGCGAATATTCAAGGGTCAAAGGTCTAGGGATCATCACTGCGGAGATACAGTAACTCAATACACATGTTACACGGTTAAGAGTTGTGACTTAGAAAAATGGCTAGATTAGACTTAGCAAAAGTGTCACAGTTGACATAGCAGACAAGCATTTTCTTTTCCTTTTGATCTAAGACAGCAGCGCGACAGGTCATCAATACAAAAGTAAAAAAAAAAAATTACGTTGCACTGCATCACTATAGTTTATAGTTTATGCACATTTGCCTGTGGCCCCACTGCTGTGATGAAGTGGTTACAGCGCTCGACTGCTGTGCCCAAGGATGCGGGGTCGAATCCAGGCCGCGGTGGCCGTTTCT
The DNA here is from genome assembly GCF_055883805.1 of Amblyomma maculatum. Classification (NCBI taxonomy): domain Eukaryota; kingdom Metazoa; phylum Arthropoda; class Arachnida; order Ixodida; family Ixodidae; genus Amblyomma; species Amblyomma maculatum. The sequence continues at coordinate 111,121,598 of NC_139351.1, read as the reverse complement.
CGATGGAGGCGAAAAGCAAAGTGCATGTTAACGAACCCCAGGTGGTCGACATTTCCGGAGCCCTCCACTACGGAACCTCTCACAGCCTGAGTCGCTCTGGAACGTTATAAACTTCATAAACTAAACTGAACCTTTGCTTCTGAAAAGCAAGATACCATTGTTCATAACCAAACGCGATTTTGTTTTTATGCACTGAAAGTAAGAAAATACGCTTTGATCTATCACTTTTCGCCGCCGGCTGGATGTCGGGGGAAAAAAGGAACAGCTGAGCGACCTAGACTACCGGAAAGAACTTTTGTTAAGAACCGCGCCCCTGACCGACTGACATGCGCCCACGGCCAAGAGTGCTAATCGATTGGGCCGCCCGACCCTTCCCTGGCCCTTCAAACGACTCCCGCTTCAAGTCACATGACACTTTGTGCACACTTCGTACAGGAGTCCTGGCCTTAAATCCACCCGGGGTGCAAGCTGAAGTTTACATGTATGAATGGATCAATGGATAAATTTATTTCACAAAATAGGCAGATTGGCGGACATTTTGCTTTTACGTTTCTTGGTCTTCTGGCTCATGACGTGGAGTCGGAACTCGCATATCAATTCAACTGCCGCATCCTTAAGAGAAAAGATGCATGCACTTTCATCGGAATGAAATCTTTTAGAAACATTTTTAAAGGCTAGAAAAGATCACAACTGGGACGTGTTTTGGCGCACGCTATTTTGACAGAAGGCAGCCAATTCTCAACCTGAAATCATCATTGCATTGAACGTTATTTTTCACCGTAACGGGTTCGAATAGACTGGCGGAAAATAAACAAAAATATTGCAGTTTATTAGTTCATTAGGCTGAAACGTGGAGGCTAACCAAGAGAGTTCTCTTTAAGTTGAGGACAACCCAGAGGGCTATGAACGAAAAATGGTAGGGGTAACATTAAGAGATAGGAAGCGTGCAGAGTGGGTCAGAGAAATAACTCAAGTTACCGACATTCTAGTGGAAATTAAGAAGAAGAAATTGGCATGGGAAGGACATGTAGTGCGAAGAGAGGATAACCGATGGTCGCTGAGGGTAACAAACTGGATTCCAAGGGAAGGAAAGCGTAGCAGGGGGCGGCAGAAAGTTAGGTGGGCGGATGAGGTTAAGACGTTCGCAGGGGTCAAGTGGATGCAGCTAGTACAGAACCGGGTTAATTGGAGAAATATGGGAGAGGCCTTCGCCCTGCAGTGGGTATAGTCAGGCTGATAATAATAATAATAATAATAATAATAATAATAATAATAATAATAATAATAATAATAATAATAATAATAATAATAATAATAATAATAATAATAATAATAATAATAATAATAATAATAATAATAATAATAATAATAATAATAGTTCATGATCCAGCAATTCTGCTCTGAATGAACACCGTTTTTTTTTCCTTTTTTTACTCTGAACACTTCAACTGGATAGAGTTGCCTTCAGCGCCCCTCATAAAAAGGTCGCATGTCGTCGTCCACGCCAGCGGGGTCTCTCTAAGAGGAGGACGAAAGGGAGGGGGGAGGGGCAACAGGCGGGCAATCATTGCATTAATTTCCGCAGCGATTAGCACCGAAAGTGAACCGCTCTGTTGCCCTGGCAAAGTCGACGATCGAAGAAACTCCCGCGAAGCTGCGCGGCGGCACCACCAAGTCAAGGCAACACCGTTTAGGATGGCGTTGGTCCAAGACGCCGGCCCTTATCGCGTCCAACGCAGCCAGTGGCAAGCACACGACCCTGAGATGCCATCACTTTTGCTGTCTTTTTTTTTTTTTATCCGCTTCTTTTATCACATGGCGAGAAGACCAACGTTGAACCGGCCTGCGCGGTTGCCGCTACCGTGAGCGACAGGCTAAATGTCAGCGCAGGTTAAAGAACCCAGGTGGTCGAAATTTCCGGAGTCCTCCACTACGGCGTCTCTCATAGCCTGAGTTGCTTTGGGACGTTAAACCCAACTAACCAAACCAAACCAATTGCACCTTCGACATTTCCGGGGACATGGTCAATCTTGTGGAACTCTTTATTGCTACATACTTTGTTGCGAAGTGGGCGATACAACCACCGCATAGGATTGGATTGTTCATTTTATCGCGAACATATACAATTACACACGCTTCTGCGAACAAAAAAAAAAAGGGGGGGGGGGGGGCTACAGTACAGCCTCCTATATACTATTTTCGTAGCTCAGGGCATTGACGGCAGGTGTCATTGTCCGGTACAGTAGACGTAACTGGACTGATGGTGACAAGAAAGACAATGATAAGCAAAAGCTCGCCGCAAATCCTCTCTCATACTTGAACCCAATTACGGCCTTCAGTGATCCATCCCCAAGCGGCGACGTCATGAGAACGAACGCTCCTCACGCGACCGTGGCCACTTCGTCTGCATGGCGTCTCAGAGTGGATGCCGCATGGATTGATGGTGCTGTCAAGACGAACATCATTGATGCGAAAGCACTCATACAGATGCCAAAGCCGAGCAAAGACCTTGGAACTCCTTGATTGGCACACCAGATCGTGACGTCACAGCCCATGTACTGGCGCGGGTAATTCAGAGTGACATAACCACCTGACCCTTTAACTTCACCATTTTTAATGCGAAATTACAACTTGACACGGTCAAACCCAACTAAAAATGTTGCGGCTGAATTGCTCATATTAAACAGTAAACTGCAGCATATATTTTTAATATTTTTAACGACAAGAGCAGATGCGACATGAACGTTCGCATGGACGGAGGCGCATACCAGCGTTTGCGTGCGTAACTGCAGGTTGATTTTCTATAGTATGCCTTATGGCAACTTTGCGAAAGAAAAAAAAAGAAAAAAGAAACTGCAGGCCGATCCTCTCAATGCCACGCTGCGCGGTTAGAGTGCGAAGTTCAAGTCTATTCGTCGCTTCTAATCCAAACATTGGTTTCCGACTGTAAGTATCGTTATCGCCCTTTGCGGCCCTAACATACATATTGCGGTTCTCGACGGCCCTAACGTATATCATTCTGTGATAACCACCAACATTGGATCATGCTCGCGTATGTGTGTCCTGCTTCACTCTGTCGTAGCAGTGAAATATAGGCAGCTTGACGATTACGGCTTTGGGTTGCTCAACTCGATCATGACATGCATGGAAGCGGGTTCAAACTCCAACCGTGGCGTCCGCGTTGCGACAGGTACGAGGACCCTTCACTAGGACGACCTCCTTTCTATCTCTTTTCTTTTACTCTATCTTTCACACATCCATCGTAGCGCGGTTGAGGTGTCAGCCCAGAGGTCAGATAGTTTTTCGATCACATTCCCTACCTGCAGGGACTCTATGATGCGCGCAAGTTCTCATATACACGACACACACCGGAGCTGCGTATAGAATGCCGACATTGTTGTAAGGTGAAGAAACTAAACTACACTCCCAAGAGAGGACAACAGGGATGAGTATTCATGCACCTGTTCGATCGGTGTGTTGTAGTATCCCATGCGATGATTTATCCCCTTATCTGAGGGAGTGCGCCCAGCACCTCACCCTGAATGTTCGCAACGTACAGGGCTAGATCGAACCCCTAAACTAACTCGCGCCGTGGACACGCCTTTGTCCTTGTGGGCTTTTGTGCGCGCCACCAGCGTCGACCTTCGCACGTGAATTTTCCTGCCCCAATTCCTGCCCTGATTGTAGTAAACTGATTCGGTCGATCAGTTTATTACCTCGCGCCTTCCTCTCTATCCGCTGTCCCTCGCCGGGGTGGCGCCGTGGTTACGACGCTCGACTATACTGTTCCCAAGGACGCGGGATCGAATCCCGGCCTCGGCGGCAGCTTTTCGATGGAGGCGAAAAGCAAGGCGCTCGTGTGCTGTGCGATGTCAGTGCACGTTAAAGAACCTCAGGTGGTCGAAATTTCCGGAGTCCTCCACGGCGTCTCTCATATAGCCTGAGTCGCTTTGGGATGTTAAACCCCACAAACCAAACCATCTCCATCCGCTGCGGACAAAACATGGCCAATGCCAACGGAGCATCTTACAGTACAGGTATCCAGATTCCTCTCAAAAACATCAGAGATGCTTTACTCTCTTGGACTGTATAGTTAAAAGACACAGTCAGATGGCAAAACTATGCCAACTTCCTGCCAGCAGAGCTTCGAGCTCCGGCGCGTGACATGGGACGCCAGCGAGGAGGTCGGTGGCCCTTCCTGACCCTCTGGGGCTGGTGTGTTCAGACATCAACGTACTATTGCAACGTGACCTTACGAACATTTAAACTTCGTTAGGCCTATTATGCCGAACTAAGCCTAACAGGCAAACACTAAGATGCGTTAAACCTGCATTTCACATAGGTTTATTCAGCGTTAATTAGACTAAGTTAGATTTAGCCTTGGTCATGGCACTCGTGGTCATTCATAGTATAGCCATGTATAACTCACCGGCTTGGCAATATCAAAGCTGCTATAAGCTTTGGCTCAGCTCCGCAGGTTTCTCCTCCACCTTGGTCAAAACCGTCTACACTAGCCACCCTCTGGTTCTTCCTATTGCAGATGGCAATGAATCAATTCATTTCTATTCATTTTCAACGTGCCCACTGAGACAGGTGGGAATTATTTCAATTCAATAGCCGCCTGCTCACCGTGGCAGGTCACTATTCAATAAGTAATTCAGATATTACAGTTGATGTTGTAGATCCCGAGGTAGAATGCAAAGCTAATCATATTATCGATTTCGTTGTAAAAATACTACACAAGTGAAAGAGTGCTCGATAAAGAGAGGGCAGAGACAACCAATATGAAAGAAAGCAACCAGTTCTGCAAAATGGAAGTGGAGAAGTATTACCGCAAAGTAAACAGAAACCGCGGAAACTATCTGGCGGTCTGACAGTGCAAATCAGCGGTATAATAGAACGTGTTATTTGCTGTTTCGCTCAAGATAGCTCTACGTGAAGACATGCTGCAGACGCTGCTTCGAGAATCCTATATACACCGCTCAAATGAGTCGCGCAACACCCCCTACGAGGAAATTCGTGTCTTCCTCGTGTACTATTGGCAGTATTTCTGCGGAACTGAAACGCTATACGCGAGCGTTCGCAGAAAGCGAGCAATAACCATACGCGTCGTGCCGGATCTCAACAGTTGGGTAAACACACGATGTCTGCCTAGTCGCGCGCGTATGTACACCTGTACGCGCCCCAGACGGCGGCGGTCGGGTCGATGAAAACCCGCTCGAGTGGCAAGCGCCCACGTGCTCGGAATCGACCGGGGCCCAGGAAGGCTAGATTAACCCGACAGCTGTGCGCGCGACAGGTCTAGTAAAGGTCACCAACACCAGATTACGCCAAACGCGGGACTCTGAGCAAAGTCCTGGCGCTCGCCGTGCCGTAACGAGGACGCGACGACAATGTACGGGCCTCTCTCAAGTGTATACCACGCAGAAGGGGGACAAAGCTTATAGAGCGTAGGTGCGTTTCCCGGAGCAAACAATGGGCTCTGCGAGAAATGGTCGGACAGAGAAGGCTCCCTGGGCGTTATATGAGAAGGCCAGAGTGAGTACACGCCAAGGAAGTAGGCCGGCAAAGACATGCTCGCTTTCGGAGCGAAAGCATTAACTTCATTCACGAAG